>NC_057804.1:401226211-401526211 GCF_018294505.1 Triticum aestivum | reverse complement strand
AGAGGAAGGCATTGGGAAGTAATAAGTAGATGATGGGTTGCTAGAGTGACAGAAGCTTAAACCCTAGTTTATGCGCTGCTTCGTAAGGGGCTGATTTGGATCCATATGTTTCATGCTCTGGTTAGGTTTACCTTAATACTTCTTTTGTAGTTGTGGATGCTTGCAATAGGGGTTAATCATACGTGGGATTCTTGTCCAAGAAAGGTCAGTACCCAAGCACCGGTCCACCCACATATCAAATTATCAAAGTAACGAATGCGAATCATATGAGCGTGATGAAAACTAGCTTGACGATAATTCCCATGTGTCCTCGGGAGCGTTTTCCTTCATAGAAGAACTTGTCCAGACTTGTCCTTTGCTACAAAAAGGATTGTGCCATCTTGCTGCACCTTATTTACTTTCATTGCTTGTTACTCGTTACAAATTACCTTATCACAAAACTATGTGTTACCGATAATTTCAGTGCTTGCAGAGAATACATTACTGAAAACCGCTTGTCATTTCCTTCTGCTCCTCGTTGGGTTCAACACTCCTACTTATCGAAAGGACTACGATAGATCCCCTACACTTGTGGGTCATCAAGACTCTTTTTCTGACGCCGTTGCTGGGGAGTGAAGCGCCTTTGGTAAGTGGAACTTGGTAAGGAAAAATTTATAAAGTGTGCTGAAATTTACTGTCACTTGTTACTATGGAACATAATCCTTTCAGGGGCTTGTTTGGGGTATCTTCACCCCAACCAGTAGAGCAAAGAGTTGCTCCTCAACCTACTGAACCTACTGAAAATGTCTACTTCCAAATTCCTTCGGGTATGGTAGAGAAACTGCTAGCTAATCCCTTTACAGGAGATGGAACATTGCATCCCGATTTACACCTAATCTATGTAGATGAAGTTTGTGGATTATTTAAGCTTGCAAGTATGCCTGATGATGTTATTAAGAGCAAGGTATTCCCTTCATCTTTGAAGGGAGATGCATTGACATGGTATAGGCTACGTGATGACATGGGATCATGGAATTACAACCGATTGAAATTGGAATTTCAGCAGAAGTTTTATCCTATGCATCTTGTTCATCGTGATCATAACTATATATATAAATTATGTCCTCATGAAGGAGAAAGCATCGCTCAAGCTTGGGGGAGGCTTAAGTCAATGTTATATTCATGCCCCAATGATGAGCTCTCAAGAGAAATGATAATTCATAATTTTTATGCTCGGCTTTCTCTCAACAATCGCTCCATGCTCGATACTTCTTGTGCTGGGTCATTTATGATGAAGCCTATTGAATTTAGACGGGATTTATTGGAAATATATAAATTCAACTCTGAGGATTGGGATCTCGACTAAGGTAAGGAGTCAGGTATGACACCTAAGTTTGATTGTGTTAAATCTTTTATGGATACCAATGTCTTTCGTGAATTTAGCACTAAATATGGACTTGACTCTGAGATAGTAGCTTCTTTCTATGAATCATTTGCTACTCATGTTGACCTCCCTAAGGAGAAGTGGTTTAAATATAATCCTCCCACTGAAGTAAAAGTAGTTGCACCTATTAAAGTTGAATAAAAGACTA
The DNA here is from genome assembly GCF_018294505.1 of Triticum aestivum. Taxonomy (NCBI): domain Eukaryota; kingdom Viridiplantae; phylum Streptophyta; class Magnoliopsida; order Poales; family Poaceae; genus Triticum; species Triticum aestivum. The sequence continues at coordinate 401,524,640 of NC_057804.1, read as the reverse complement.
TCACTTATAATGATCCTATCGTTCCTGCTACTTATATTGAGAAACCACCTTTCCCTGTTAGGATAAAGGATCATGCTAAAGCTTCAACTGTGGTTCATAAGAGTAATACTAAAACACCTACACCACCTGAGCACATTAAAATTGAACCTAGTATTGCTATGCTTAAAGATCTCTTGGCTGATAATATTGATGGGCATGTTATTTACTTCTGTGATGAAGCCGCTAGAATTGCTAGACCCGATGCTAAGAAACATAGACCTGTTGTAGGCATGCCTATTATTTCTGTTAAAATAGGAGATCATTGTTATCATGGCTTATGTGATATGGGTGCTAGTGCTAGTGCAATACCTCATTCCTTATACAAATAAATTATGCATGATATTGCACCAGCCGAGATAGAAGAAATTGATGTTACAATTAAGCTTGCCAATAGAGATACTATTTCACCAATTGGGATTGTTAGAGATGTTGAAGTCTTGTGTGGGAAAGTTAAATATCCTGTTGATTTTCTTGTTCTTGGTTCCCGACAAGATGACTTTTGTCCCATTATATTTGGTAGACCCTTCTTGAACACTGTTAATGCTAGGATAGACTATGAAAAGGATGTCGTTACTATTGGTTTAGGGGATATGTTTCATGAGTTTAATTTTGCTAAGTTTCATAGACAACCCCATGATAAAGAATTGCCTAGTAAGGATGAAATTATTGGTCTTGCTTCTATTTCCGTGCCTCCTAATGATCCTTTAGAACAATATTTGCTTGACCATGAAAATGATATGTTCATGAATGAAAGAAGGGAGATAGATGAAGTATTCTTTAAACAGGGACCTATTTTGAAACACAACTAGCCTGTTGAAATTCTAGGGGATCCTCCTCCACCCAAGGGTGATCCCGTGTTTGAGCTTAAACCACTCCCTGATACTCTTAAATATGCTTATCTTGATGAAAAGAAGATATATCATGTTATTATTAGTGCTAACCTTTCAGAGCAGGAAGAGGAAAGATTATTGAAAACTCTGAAGAAGCACCATGCTGCTATTGGATATACTCTTGATGATCTTAAGGGCATTAGTGCCACTTTATGCCAGCACAAAATAAAATTGGAGAAAGACACCAAACCAGTTATTGATCACCAACGATGGTTAAATCCTAAGATGAAAGAAGTGGTAAGAAAAGAAATACTAAAGCTCCTCGAGGTAATTATAATTTATCCCGTTGCTGATAGTCAGTGGGTAAGTCCTGTCCACTGTGTCCCTAAGAAGGGAGGTATTATTGTTGTTCCTAATGATAAAGATAAATTGATCCCGCAAAGAATTATTACATGTTATAGGATGGTAATTGATTTCCGCAAATTAAATAAAGCTACTAAAAAAGATCATTACCCTTACCTTTTATTGATCAAATGCTAGAAAGATTATCCAAACATACTCATTTTTGCTTTCTAGATGGTTACTTTGGTTTCTCTCAAATACATGTGTCAGTAGAGGATCAAGAAAAGACCACTTTTACTTGCCCTTTCGGTACTTTTGCTTATAGACGTATGCCTTTTGGTTTATGTAATGCACCTGCTACCTTTCAAAGATGTATGATGGCTATATTCTGTGACTTTTGTGAAAAGGTTTGTGAGGTTTTCATGGATGATCTCTCCGTTTATGGATCCTCTTTTGATGATTGCTTGAGCAACCTTGAATGAGTTTTGCAGAGATGCGAAGATACTAGTCTTGTCTTGAATTGGGACAAGTTCCACTTTATGGTTAATGAAGGCATTGTCTTGGGGCATAAAATTTCTGAAAGAGGTATTGAAGTTGACAAGGCTAAAGTTGATGCTATTTAAAAGATGTTGTGTACCAAGGACATTAAAGGTATAAGAAGTTTCCTTGGTCATGCCGGTTTTTATAGGAGGTTCATTAAGGACTTCTCTACAATCTCTAGGCCTCTAACTAATCTTTTACAAAACGATATTCCTTTTTTCTTCGATGATGATTGTGTAGAAGCATTTGAAATACTTAAGAAAGCTTTGATTTCTGCACCTATTGTTCAGCCACCTGATTGGAATTTACCCTTTGAAATTATGTGTGATGCTAGTGATTATGCTGTAGGTGTTGTTCTAGGACAAAGAGTTGATAAGAAACTAAATGTTATTCAATGTGCTAGTAAAACTCTAGACAATGCCCAGAGAAATTATGCTACTACCGAGAAATAATTTCTAGCAGTTATATTTGCTTGTGATAAGTTCAGACCTTATATTGTTGATTCTAAAGTAACTATTCACACTGATCATGCTGCTATTAAATATCTTATGGAAAAGAGAGATGCTAAACCCAGACTTATTAGATGGGTTCTCCTACTACAAGAATTTGATTTGCATATTATTGATAGAAAGGGAGCTGGGAACCCCGCTGCAGACAACTTGTCTAGGTTAGAGAATGTTCTTTGATGACCCACTACCAATTGATGATAGCTTTCCTGATGAAAAATTAGCTGTCATAAATGCTTCTTGTACTGCTCCATGGTATGATGATTATGCTAATTACATTGTTGCTAAATTTATACCACCTAGTTTTACATACCAGCAAAAGAAAAAGTTCTTCTACGAACATTACTTCTGGGATGATCCACACCTTTATAAAGAAGGAGTAGATGGTGTGTCGGTGGAAACGACACCTATGTGATAACGGGAATCCCTACTACAGTTGCGGGGCGCGGGGTCGTGAGAAGAGCGGGATCAGCAATCAGCACAAGCACACGGGTCGTTTACCCAAGTTCGGGCCGCGAGGATGCGTAATACCCTAGTCGTGCTTTTGTGTCTATTTGAGTGTTCTTGGAGTTCTTGAGCTAGCTACGATGAGTGTAACTCGTCCCAGGGTCCGAATCCCTCTCCTGGATGCCTTGGCCCTCCCTTTATAGTCAAGGGGATCGCCACAGTGGCACACAGGAGGTGGCGGCATCGGTGTATAGTGGCTAACCTTATCGCTTAGCCATTACAGGACAAGGCACATTTAATGCGCCCCTTAGGTGTCCCTCTCACTTTATCGAGGATGGAAACCAGCCCCCGTCTCGTCTGTCGCCGCCCCACCTCCCTCCGACACGTGTCCAGGCCAGTGGTGCGCATGGTGCCATGTAGGCTGGCAAGCTGCTGAGGTGGCGCAGTGGTAGGGCCTTCACGAAGATTTGCATGCCACCACGTAGGCCTGCGCTGAGTTGGCCTGGAAGCCTCATGTCGACACGCAGGTGCCTGCCTAGCTAGTGGGCTGGCAGCTGCATGGGAGTGCTGGTGGAACCTTGGAAGGTGTGGGCCTGGCGGTGGCTCCACGTATGTCCTCGGCAACGGCCTTGCCCGGGCCCCGGCAAGGGCTTTGCCGCGTTACCGTGGTCGTCCCCGGCAAGGATCTTGTCGGAGGTCTCGTGGATGCCCTCAACAAGGGATTTGTCGAGGCTCGTCGTCTTCTAATCCTCAACCAACTCTGTGTGCTTCTTGTCTTCACAATGATCTGCATGCCATCATGGAGGTGCCTCCCGAGCCTTGGTTCCAATGTGGTTGTCGGAAACCTTGGGCTCGAGGGTGCCGCGCTCCATTGGGGCTGGGCAAGCTATCCTGGCAAGGTCCTTGACGGGGCCGTGGAGGCCGCCCTGGCAAGGGTCTTGCCATGGGAACCCACCTCGCCATCTTTCTCTTCGTGTCTCTGCCTTGGCGTCGCCTTGTCTGCCTTGTGGCTTTGATTCCCTGCCCCTGTCCCGCTTAAGTATGGCCGCAGGCGTCGCTCTGATTGCCCATGCACAGGTAAAGGGGTACAAAGTAGTGCCCTTACTTATGTACACCCACACGAACCCCCGGGTCTGGGCCACACATAAGTGCAACATGTTGTTGGGCCAGGCCCAAAACGGTGCGCGGGCAGGCGGGGTTGATTTTATTGTGGTGATTTTTCCGCCCGCTGCGCTTTCTCATGATCTGCGTTGAACGCCTGATGTGGGGATCGTGCATGGGGGTGATCGAAGCATGCTTGCGTCATCTTGCAGTGAACAATAAAGAGGCGGCTTGTGTGTCCCTTCGAGACTGCAGGGCCACTACTTATTTACTCTCCCCACCTGGGAACCGTCATTCCACGCGTCCCACTACGCCCGTTCCTTGTGCGACATACGCTGCATTCACGGTGTGGGGCGGGTGACAGGCGTGGTGGAATATGGGAAGATGCGCATGCACGCGCATCGATACCCATGCGCCTTTAATTGGGTGAGGAGGACGGTCGACAGCCCCGCCTGCTGCCATCTTAATGAGCTGGGTTGGCTGAGAGGAGTGGCCGAGCCCTAACCCCACCCCTTTATAAAGAGGGGAGCGGGAGGGATGGCACCCCTCAACCTTTCGCCATTCGCCTCCCCCCATCTTTGCTTCTTCCTCCTTTCTGTCATGGTGAGAGGATGTGTTGATGCTTCGACGGTGGTGGCGAGGGTCTCCGCTCGACAACGTGCCCCTCCTACCCAAAAGCCCGTGGCGGCGGAGCCGGCCGTGAGGGGAAGGGGGAGGGGGCGAGGTCGAGGTCACCGTGGCGCTCGTGGAAGAGGAGGACGGGGCGGCACATCTGTCACATCCCTAGTTCTGGTATGCAGTAGGCTAGCCCTTCATGTGTGCATCATGTTTAACTTGCATTTAAACTTGAAATGGGGATTGACAAACCCTAACACCAAAATTAAATCAAATAGGGTCAACCATAAAATCTTTTCAATAAACCCAAAATGTCCCTAAGAAAAGTTCATGATTTCTGGTTAAGGTGGAAACCTCTGCCGAAAATGATGAATATATTCTTAGATCATTTTTGGATTTTTGAATTAACTCATATTGTATTTGAATTAGGGCATTTAAATCCTATAAATAATTTTAAATGCTCTAATAGTTCTGAAACTGCTTGAGGGCTGTTGGGAATAATTTCACAAGTGCCAACAGTTATTTTCAGCATTTTATCAAACGGTTTAGTATTTTACTAAATCAAAGCAAAACAGAATAAATAGAAAACAGAAATAAGAGAGAGAGAGAGAATAACTTACCTGACGCCACCAACCGGCCCAGCACTGTAGCTGGCCGGCCCAATCCACCACCGCCTCCTCCCTGTCGCCTTCCTCCTCGCGCCAGTAGGCAGAGGCGTGTCGCCTGCGTGCGCACCCGCGACCACCTCCTGCTTCCAGCTCCTCCCTGCCTCGCTGCCTCCTCCTCTCCCTGGATGTCTTCCGCAGCGCCACGCACCCCGGGGCCCTCTCACTCCTTCCCTCGTGCTCATCCCCTCCCCTATCCCTCTCGCACGCACCCATCCGAGCGCAACCGCAGCCGCCGCTCGCCGTCCGCGCGCTCACCGCCGTCGCCATGCCCCTCCGACCCGTCCCTGAGGTCCGCATCGACGTATTCTTCCTCTTCAACGAGCTGCACGACCCCGGACGCCCTGTGGAGCCATCTTCGCCCTCGTCTTCCTCCTCGGGCATCCGAGATCGCCGGCGACGGCACCTCGTCTCCAGCCCGTCCACGAGCCCTCTGAGACCTCCATACGACTCCCTGTGAGCTCCTGATTCTTTCCCCTTGCTCGCCCCCTCCGTTTTTGTCCCCTAGCTCCGTCTTCCACCACGGCCGAAGCTCGCCGCCGTCGTGCCTCGTCGCCGTCGTGGCCAGAGCCACTGTGGCTCGAAGCCGGGCACACCACCGTGCTCCACACCTCACCGGGAGCACGTAGCACTCACCAACGCCTCCCCTGGCGCCCTGCATCGCCTAACCCGCTGTTGGCCGAACTCCGGCCGCCGCCGTCGTGATGGTTGCCGTCGCCTCCGGCCACCCCAGCTCTTCCCACTTGCCCTGCTAGATGCGCGCGAGCCCCAGCTATGCATAGGACCAAACCACGGTCGATTTGGTCGACCGTGGGCAAAACCCGAGCCAACCCAGTGTGCCTCCGCCGCGTTTCGGTCGCCGCCGGCGTAACTCCGGTGATGGTGATGTGGCCGCTTAGTTTAGGTTAACAACACACTTAGTCAACACTTAGTTATACTGACAGCTGGGCCCCGCCGTCTAATTAATCGTAGATTAGTTTCTGTTCAGTTTTAACTAATATCAGTGGGCCCACGCGTCAGCTTTGACCAAGCTGACGTGGCTGTTGACTGGGCCCACATGTCAGCGACACTAATCAGCCCTAGTCACTGACCAGTGGACCCCACTGGTGAGGTTTGACCTGAACCGGCTCCGTTGACCTGCTGATGTCACACTGACATCAGGCTGACGCAGTAAATCATTTTCTGGATTAAAAACAATTCAGAAATTCTAGAAATTTGTTTAAACTTCAAAAATTCATAGTAATTCAACCGTAGCTCAGATTGAAATAATTTATATATGAAAAATGATCAGAAAAATCCAATCTATCCATCTGTACCATTTTCATGCATGTTAGAACAACTTATAGCTACTGTTTAGGACAAATCAATTAAATGGCATGTAATAAATCACGTATGGAGTTTGAATTTGAATCTTAGGTTCAAACCAACTTCATTTAAGCTGCTGCTAGTTGCATTAGCCCAACACACTCATTTTGCCATGTCATGATCATGCATCATATTGTGCATTGCATTGATTGTGTTTCCTTCTGTGTTGCCGGAACTTGCCCCCTCTCGATAGACGTGGTTCCGACGATGAGTTCGATGACACCGATGAAGAGCTATATTATCTTCAGAAGTGCCAGGCAAGCAAAACCCCCTTGTTCATTCCGATACAATCCCACACTCTCGCTCCTGCTCTCTTTTACTGCATTAGGACAACAACGACATATTTGTTACTTGTTGCGGTAGCTGAACCCCTTTATCCTTTGCATGACCTGTCATTGCCACTGTAAATCGATGAAACCCACTAGCATGAGTAGGAGTTGTTTGAGCCCTGATGTGCCTACTCATTCATGCTTATTTGTCATGACTGCTACTGCTTAGAGTTGAGTCAGGTCTGATTCATCGGGGATGAATCGGAGGTGTGTGAACATGTCCTACTGTTGAGAGCTAAGTGTGTGAACACGATTTGGTAAAGGTAGCGGTGAGAGGCCATGTAGGAGTACATGGTGGGTTGTCTCATTGCAGCCGTCCTCAGAAACTGAGTTCTGTGTTTGTGATCCATGATCAGTTACTACCACACATTGGGATCCTTAATTGACTCTCTCGACTTATTAATCAACATGATCTCTGTCCAGGAGTTGCAACTAGTTTCTGGTGTTTGTAGGTAGTGTTAGTAGTCTACCAAGTGGCACCCGGTACAGGTGGGCTTGGGATAGACTAGGCACAGTGGCCTGGTGTACCAAGTGGCACCCGGATGGTGGGCTTGGGAACCCTGCACACATCGTTTGGGGCCATGAGCGACACCCCGGCCGAATCTCCTTGCGGATGGAACCCGAATAGGCGATAAACCTGTACGAGAGACTTGTGTGGTTAGTCAGGTCGTGGCCGACACCCTCGCTAGGCTTCCGCTTGAAGGTTGCCGAGTACATGTCGTGTAAACGGCGGTAAGTGGTGAGAGCGTGTGTGAAGAAGTACACCCCTGCAGGGTTAACATCATCTATTCGAATAGCCGTGTCCGCGGTAAAGGACTTCTGGGTTGCCTGTACAATTCATAGACAAGTGAAAGTGGATACTCTAAAATACGCAAGATAAGCGTGAGTGCTATGGATGGCGTTCTCGTAGGGAGACAGGAGCGGATCCATAGTGGTGTATTGATATGGTGAATATGTGGACTCGTGTGCGCCACCTCAAAAGAGTTACTTGCAGTCGTAGTTTAGGATAGCCACCGAGTCAAAGCTGGCTTGCTGCAGTTAAACCCCACCACCCCCTTTGTTGATAATGATGCATATGTAGTTAGTTCTGATGTAAGTCTTGCTGGGTACATTTGTACTCACGTTGATTAATTTATGTTTTTGCAGAGAGACTGCAGTCTCGCTAGTAGTACCGCGTGGACTTCGATGTTTAGCTTGTTACCTCAGCTACGATCTTGTGCCCTCGGTAGGATCTGGTAGATAGTCAGGCTTTTCAGCCTTTTTCATTTATAGATGTCTGTACTCAGACATGTTAATCTTCCGCTTGTGCTTTGACTTGTATGCTCTGAATGCTGGGTCGAGAGACCCATGTTTGTAATATCTCGCTCCTCGGAGCCTATTGAATAAATACTTGAGTCGTAGAGTCATGTTGTGATGCCATGTTGTATTTGCACATATCGAGCATATTGTGTGTATGTTATTGAAATGCTTGGTATGTGTGGGATCTGACTATCTAGTTGTTTATCCTTAGTAGCCTCTCTTACCGGGAAATGTCTCCTAGTGTTTCCACTGAGCCATGGTAGCTTGCTACCGCTCCGGAACACTTAGGCTGGCCGGCATGTGTCCTTCTTCGTTCCTGTGTCTGTTCCTTTAGGGAAGTGCCACGCGATGAATACCAGAGTCCTATTAGCCCGCTACAGCCCGGTTCACCGAAGTCCTGCTAGCCCAGTGCTACAGCCTGGATTCACTCGCTGATGACCGACACGTTCGATGTTGGGTCATGGATGCATGTCCCTGTAAGTTTGTGCCACTTTGGGTTTACGACTAGCCATGTCAGCCCGGGATCCTTATCATATGGATGCTAGTGACACTATCATATACGTGTGCCAAAAGGCGCAAACGGTCCCGGGCAAAGGTAAGGCGACACCCGTGGGGATACCGTGCGTGAGGCCGCAAAGTGATATGAGGTGTTACATGCTAGATCGATGTGGCATTGAGTCGGGGTCCTGACAGCTTTGGTATCAGAGCCTGACTGCCTGTAGGATTGCCAAGCCAAACTGGTCGAAGTTGAGTCTAGAAATTCTTTAGTTATATAAGGGAATTGATTGTGGGATGGAACGTAAGGCTCTTTTTACTCCTTATACCTTATGCCCTTCTGATCTGAGTCATCTTATCTTTCCTACGGGGTTAAGGAATTAGGATTTCTCTTCTTTCTATCAGGATCACGTGTTACTAATCCATAGACCTATAGGATTGATGGTTCTAAGCTTGAGTTCAGTTCCTACTAGCTTCTGTATGTTAACTGTTGATCTCAAAACCTTGATATTGTGCTTCTGAGTGGCTATGCCACCATTTTTTGTAGCATGTCTCCAATATTTCGAGCATTTACAGCCGTTATGCTATCCGAGTCATCCCAGGTTTCTTAATAGTCTGAAGCATTTGCAAAATCCCTTCCTCCTGTTCCTGATGTTCCTTTGGGCCAGGTTAATCACACTAATTGCTGGGTTGAGGTACTCTATTGCCTCGACATATATGTTGGAATTGTTATTATGACCCTAGGTGTCCTAGGGGATCATCTAGTAATCTAGCCATGATTTATGTCCCAGTGTGATGACTCTGGCCATCATTCTCGAAAGCATCCTGTGATGCCATTTAGTATGTAGGTATTCCACTTCTGGGTTTTTGAACCCGAGATTTCTCTACTTACTTCTTGTTGTTAGTATTTGCTAGCTCCTTTAGAATATTAGCAACCTCTGCGATAGTCCCCGAGGTCCGTGGTATATCGTTCTCCCAAATACCATGAACCATTCTTGGCAGGAGTTCTTTTGAACCAAAAGATCACAACCAGAGTGCTCTTGATGAGTTCTCCATTCTATATTGTGAATCTGCCAGTTCTACCTTTCCGCATGGGTTGTCCGGAAGAAATATGTTGAACTCGTTTGACATGCTAATCCATGCATCCACAACTCAGAAAATTATATGTTCCTTTGAGTTGCCCCCCTTTAGTTATATTCCGATCCTTGTCTATCAATTGATAGTGAGGAGTGATTATGCATTCGTGTTATCGATGCCTATTACTCTTGTGGTCCGTCGATCCATTCTATTCCGGAGTGACTAGGAGAAACAAACTCCAGTACCTTTTTTCCATTTCCAGGATTGGGTCAAAGCAGTTGTGTTCCGCAGATCAAGTTGCAATCCAGCTTCTGGTATGTTCTACCTTGAAGTATTACCATCTTTATATCAGGGATACTATGGGAATTGCACACCCTCTTATGAATTCTTGACGCAGTGATACTTCTCGCCATCATTATTCACTCCTCGGTCCCCGTGTTGTTGCAACCGAAATACCGACAAGTGATCGTGATGTGTGAAATCTATACGCCTAGCAACTCCATTGCTTGGTAGTTAAATGGACAACAACCTCATTCTTAGCATGCTGATTATTGAATCATCATTCTAAGATAGATTGTGCTACCTAGTCCTTATTTCCGGTGCACCCTTCGATCAATGAGTTAGGATTGTGCCAATCCCTCGCTCTTCTGGTCATATTGTCTTGCCCTGAAAAGCAAGATTGTTCTCGAGCTTAGTAACATATCGGTGGTTCATGATATTCCGGATATCTTCCCAGAAGTATCACCAGGTTGTTCCCTGACCGCTATGTTGAGCTCGTGATCAAGTTGGTTTCTTGTAAACCACCCTTCTCCAAGATTCTGTGTTGGATACCCTGAACTAGTTGGTTGAGCTAAACAACAACTTGGAGAGTTGGAAGGTAAAAGCTTTGCCTTACTTAGTTCATTTCAAAGGGATATCTTTTAAATATGTGTGTTAAAGAAAGATGATATCTTCATCGATTGGTCCCCATGATCAGTTGTTGGACCTATTGTCTTATAAAAACTTTGATTTGAGTATGGGCTATCATCAAATCAAATCGGAACCAACGATATTCGTAATGTTGTCTTACTCGTGGTTGTTTCTTCGAGCATACACCGTTATATCTTTTGGTTCTGACCAATGCTATCACTTGATCTCATAATTATGGAATTCCATTTATATGGAAATCTCGATGATTGTTGTTGAGCCCATCAGCATCATTTTGTCTTCTCCATGATTCGTGTTGAACATCTAAGTTAGCATTGGAAACATGTGTAAGCATTTTCTTCATGACCCATTCGTGAAACATATGATCGGATGTAAGAAGTGACTTCCTCCAGTTCATGTGCATTCGATGTAAGTTGCCGCCGTGGATTCGAGAAAATCAATGTTGTTTCCTTTGGAATCATCCCAAGTCAGTCATGCATACATGTGAAGTATTCTGTGGTTTGGAGACTTGCAACCTTCATCCCATATGTATTCCCTAGCACCCCAAGCCACTGATTGATTTGCTCAAGGAAAAGGAATTGGTTGTGTTAATTCTAGATCATGCACAAGACTCCGATATCCTCGATGATGGTTCCCACCTGAACTCGGTAGTGTTTCATTATAAGACTACTACGTGGTCATGCTTGTCTTGGACAACGTGTTCACATGTATGTAGCAGAACCAGCTCATGTTTTGGAGCCTGCTATCGTAGTTCATTCCCTGAGAATCTCGCAACATCATCTTGTCGATTTGTGTTGCAAACTTTCATTTTTATTTCTAGATTTGATGAGTCTGGAATATCCTGACACCAACTAGATCTGAATCTCAGGAAGATATGATGGTTGGAACGTTTCCCAAGAGCTACAATATTGGTCTCTCTATAACCGGTAAAGTGGATGTCGTGGCCAACACACCCAACTGGAAGACCTGTTATTGTAATATCTTGATTGAAGAAGTTGGCCACCTCCCCATAAGGACTTCGTAGGATTTACTCCCTAGTTGTTCCTTATGGATTTTTGTGTTCCCGAAGTCCGACCTTTACTTGATGTCCTAGATATCAACCCAGTTTAACAAATGGGTTACGCTAGCACATCAAGGAGAACATTAGAAGCGGAGTGCTAAATGTCTCTCGGTCGATCATCCAGATTTTGTCCCCTTGGCCCCGCCGAGGTGAAATCTGAGAAGGTGTTATCTTCCTTCACATCTGCATCTTCTATTGGCATTCATCATGGTAGTACATTGTGTTGCCAGGATCCTTGACACAGATATTGGTAATACCTTGATGAATATGGAAGTGCTCAAGTTCTTGAGAGCACGCTCAAGCGCTAGGTGTTATCATCGGCACTAACTGGGATTGCTCTCAGTGTCCTCAGTTATGCTATAACTTTTCAAACAGTGGACTCACTCTCCACTGTTGAGCTTCTCCCAGTTACTAAAATCCTCCCTTGTGTTGTTTTCAACAAGGTAATCCACATCATCATTCTAATTCGGGTATGCCATTCTTCTGAACCCCTCCAAATGGTCGCTCGAGAATTGCCTTAGGTTGGTATAAAGAGTTTCAATGATATCTGTATCAAAGGTTATTCTTTTGCCACCTAAGGGGATATATCTACGAGTCACCATCCCTAAGATGCCCCGTTATGGTATCATGGCAATTCAACTCCTCGCTACATTGACAACCGTTTACCACAATCTTAAGTCTGGAATTGTTGTCTACCTAGCGAGCCCTCGTCATCTGTCTCACTCCATTTCCTCAGATGTATGCTTCGTGTCTCAGCTCGAGAGATGTGACAATGTCTCATCCCATGAGTTGATCCTGAGTTGCTCGATCTTCGAGAAGATCGATCCTTCTAGAGTCTCCTTCTTCTCTCCTTGTCATGTTAGCTGGAGTTCTCAGAACAAGACGACAAGACAAAGATGAGGATCAAAATAACGTTCATTTGAAGTACAACCTGGACCGTGAAGATTGCGTTAGTTGTGTTCCCTCATCATCTTACCCTACGCTTGAATCTCGGGACGAGATTCTTGTTTAGTAGGGGTGAGCCGTCACATCCCTAGTTCTGGTATGCAGTAGGCTAGCCCTTCATGTGTGCATCATGTTTAACTTGCATTTAAACTTGAAATGGGGATTGACAAACCCTAGCACACAAATTAAATCAAATAGGGTCAACCATAAAATCTTTTCAATAAACCCAAAATGTCCCTAAGAAAAGTTCATGATTTCTGGTTAAGGTGGAAACCTCTGCCAAAAATGATGAATATATTCTTAGATCGTTTTTGGATTTTTGAATTAACTCATATTGTATTTGAATTAGTGCATTTAAATCCTATAAATAATTTTAAATGCTCTAATAGTTCTGAAACTGCTTGAGGGCTGTTGGGAATAATTTCACAAGTGCCCATAGTTATTTTCAGCATTTTATCAAACGGTTTAGTATTTTACTAAATCAAAGCAAAACAGAATAAATAGAAAACAGAAATAAGAGAGAGAGAGAATAACTTACCTGACGCCACCAACCGGCCCAGCACTATAGCTGGCCGGCCCAGTCCACCACCGCCTCCTCCCTGTCGCCTTCCTCCTCGCGCCAGTAGGCAGAGGCGCGTCGCCTGCGTGCGCACCCGCGGCCACCTCCTGCTTCCAGCTCCTCCCTGCCTGGCTGCCTCCTCCTCTCCCTGGATGTCTTCCGCAGTGCCACGCACCCCAGGGCCCTCTCACTCCTTCCCTCGTGCTCATCCCCTCCCCTGTCCCTCTCGCGCGCACCCACCCGAGCGCAACCACAGCCGCCGCTCGCCGTCCGCACGCTAACCGCCGTCGCCATGCCCCTCCGACCCGTCCCCGAGGTCCGCATCGACATATTCTTCCTCTTCAACGAGCTGCACAAGCCCGGACGCCCTGTGGAGCCATCTTCGCCCTCGTCTTCCTCCTCGGGCATCCGAGATCGCCGGCGACCGCACCTCGTCTCCAGCCCGTCCCCGAGCCCTCTAAGACCTCCATACGACTCCCTGTGAGCTCTTGATTCTTTCCCCTTGCTCGCCCCCTCCGTTTCTGTCCCCTAGCTCCGTCTTCCACCACGGCCGAAGCTCGCCGCCATCGTGCCTCGTCGCCGATGTGGCCAGAGCCACTGTGGCTCGAAGCCGGGCACACCACCGTGCTCCACACCTCACCGGGAGCACGTAGCACTTACCAACGCCTCCCCTGGCGCCCAGCATTGCCTAACCCGCCGTTGGCCGAACTCCGGCTGCCGCCATCGTGATGGTTGCCGTCGCCTCCGGCCACCCCAGCTCTTCCCACTTGCCCTTCTAGATGCGCGCGAGCCCCAGCTATGCATAGGACCAAACCACGGTCGATTTGGTCGACCGTGGGCAAAACCCAAGCCAACCCAGTGTGCCTCCGCCGCGTTTCGGTCGCCGCCGGCGTAACTCTGGTGATGGTGATGTGGCCGCTTAGTTTAGGTTAACAACGCAGTTAGTCAACACTTAGTTACACTGACAGCTGGGCCCCGCCATCTAATTAATCGTAGATTAGTTTCTTTTTAGTTTTAACTAATATCAGTGGGCCCACGCGTCAGCTTTGACCAAGCTGACGTGGCTGTTGACTGGGCCCACATGTCAGCGACACTAATCAGCCCAGTCACTGACCAGTGGACCCCACTGGTCAGGTTTGACCTGAACCGGCTCCGTTGACCTGCTGATGTCACACTAACGTCAGGCTGACGCAGTAAATCATTTTCTGGATTAAAAACAATTCAGAAATTCTAGAAATTTGTTTAAACTTCAAAAATTCATAGTAATTCAACCGTAGCTCAGAATTAAATAATTTATATATGAAAAATGATCAGAAAAATCCAATCTATCCATCTGTACCATTTTCATGTATGTTAGAACAACTTATAGCTACTGTTTAGGACAAATCAATTAAATGGCATGTAATAAATCACGTATGGAGTTTGAATTTGAATCTTAGGTTCAAACCAACTTCATTTAAGCTGCTGCTAGTTGCATTAGACCAACACACTCATTTTGCCATGTCATGATCATGCATCATATTGTGCATTGCATTGATTGTGTTTCCTTCTATGTTGTCGGAACTTGCAACCTCTCAATAGACGTGGTTCCGATGATGAGTTCGATGACACCGATGAAGAGCTATATTATCTTCAGAAGTGCCAGGCAAGCAAAACCCCCTTGTTCATTCCGATACAATCCCACTCTCTCGCTCCTGCTCTCTTTTACTGCATTAGGACAACAACGACATATTTGTTACTTGCTGCGGTAGCTGAACCCCTTTATCCTTTGCATGACCTGTCATTGCCACTGTAAATCGATGAAACCCACTAGCATGAGTAGGAGTTGTTTGAGCCCTGATGTGCCTACTCATTCATGCTTATTTGTCATGCCTGCTAATGCTTAGAGTTGAGTCAGGTCTGATTCATCGGGGATGAATCGGAGGTGTGTGAACATGTCCTACTGTTGAGAGCTAAGTGTGTGAACACGATTTGGTAAAGGTAGCGGCAAGAGGCCATGTAGGAGTACATGGTGGGTTGTCTCATTGCAGCCGTCCTCAGGAACTGAGTTCTGTGTTTGTGATCCATGATCAGTTACTACCACACATTGGGATCCTTAATTGACTCTTTCGACTTATTAATCAACATGATCTCTGTCCAGGAGTTGCAACTAGTTTCTGGTGTTTGTAGGTAGTGTTAGTAGTCTACCAAGTGGCACCCGGTACAGGTGGGCTTGGCACAGACTAGGCACAGTGGCCTAGTGTACCAAGTGGCACCCGGATGGTGGGCTTGGGAACCCTGCACACATCGTCTGGGGCCGTGAGCGACACCCCGGCCGGATTTCCTTGCGGATGGAACCCGAATAGGCGATAAACCTGGACGAGAGACTTGTGTGGTTAGTCAGGTCGTGGCCGACACCCTCGCTGGGCTTCCGCTTGAAGGTTGCCGAGTACATGTCGTGTAAACGGCGGTAAGTGCTAAGAGCATGTGTGAAGAAGTACACCCCTGCAGGGTTAACATCATCTATTCGAATAGCCGTGTCCGCGGTAAAGGACTTCTGGGTTGCCTGTACAGTTCATAGACAAGTGAAAGTGGATACTCTAAAATACGCAAGATAAGCGTGCGTGCTATGGATGGCGTTCTCGTTGGGAGACGGGAGCGGATCCATAGTGGTGTATTGATATGGTGAATATGTGGACTCGTGTGCGCCACCTCAAAAGAGTTACTTGCAGTCGTAGTTTAGGATAGCCACCGAGTCAAAGCTGGCTTGCTGCAGTTAAACCCCACCATCCCCTTTGTTGATAAGGATGCATATGTAGTTAGTTCTGATGTAAGTCTTGCTAGGTACATTTGTACTCACGTTGCTTAATTTATGTTTTTGCAGAGAGACTGCAGTCTCGCTAGTAGTACCGCGTGGACTTCGATGTTTAGCTTGTTACCTCAGCTACGATCTTGTGCCCTCGGCAGGATCTGGTAGATAGTCAGGCTTTTCAGTCTTTTTCATTTATAGATGTCTGTACTCAGATATGTTAAGCTTCCGCTTGTGCTTTGACTTGTATGCTCTGAATGCTGGGTCGAGAGACCCATGTTTGTAATATCTCGCCCCTCGGAGCCTATTGAATAAATACTTGAGTCGTAGAGTCATGTTGTGATGCCATGTTGTATTTGCACATATCGAGCATATTGTGTGTATGTTATTGAAATGCTTGGTATGTGTGGGATCTGACTATCTAGTTGTTTATCCTTAGTAGCCTCTCTTACCGGGAAATGTCTCCTAGTGTTTCCACTGAGCCATGGTAGCTTGCTACCGCTCCGGAACACTTAGGCTGGCCGGCATGTGTCCTTCTTCGTTCCTGTGTCTGTCCCTTCGGGGAAATGTCATGCGATGAATATCGGAGTCCTGTTAGCCCGCTACAGCCCGGTTCACCGGAGTCCTGCTAGCCAAGTGCTACAGCCTGGATTCACTCGCTGATGACCGACACGTTCGATGTTGGGTCATGGATGCCTGTCCCTGTAAGTTTGTGCCACTTTGGGTTTACGACTAGCCATGTCAGCCCGGGCTCCTTATCATATGGATGCTAGCGACACTATCATATATGTGTGCCAAAAGGCGCAAACGGTCTCGGGCAAAGGTAAGGCGACACCCGTGGGGATACCGTGCGTGAGGCCGCAAAGTGATATGAGGTGTTACATGCTAGATCGATGTGGCATTGAGTCGGGGTCCTGACAGCATCGGCCTTGCCTCCACCGACGGTCCCTCTCCCAATGGAGGGCCATGTCGGGGACCAGCACCGCGAGTTCTTCATCATGCTGTGCCGGCCGGCGCGTCGTCATCTTTGTCTCCCTACTCCATTTGCTCGGGAGATGGAGCTCGACCCACCGCAGGCACTAAGGCTGCACATGAGGGCACATGGGCCGACGTTGATTTCCTGGCCCCTCACATCATGTATCTCCGCCGCGGATGGAAAACCTTTGCTCGCATCCACAGCTTGACGGCGGGCCTCATCCTCTACTTCAAACTAATGGAGAATGGCCTCCTCTCCGTCAAGGTCTTTGGCGACTTCGGGACTCTCCTGAAGTGTTGCGTGGAGAGCTCCTCCGATGACGAAGACTCTTCCTTGAGCGAGAGTGACGAGTAGGACAGCGACAGCAGCGACAAGGGCAGCATGCAGGAGGATGACGGGTCCGACTAGGCATCGGACCCGCCGTCCCCAGGCGGTGCCAGCAGCAGCAGCATCTGCACCGCGCCCCTTCTCCTGGTGGAGCCGACTCCTTGAACTTCTCGAGGTCGCCTCCTTGGGCGGCTGGTGTGGGAAGGCCGGAGAAGGCGAAGAAGGCGGGTGGCGGGCCGTCAAGTCGGAGTACGATGGCACCAATGCCTTTGTAGTGTATTGACGGACTACTGCCTCATCTCCTAGCTCTCCTCCCGACACCATCATCACCAGCCTCCCCTAGGTGGCCGCCGGCATGTTCTCTTGGCGCCTTCTGCTGCTCGTACCTCGCCTAGGCGCTCCTCCTACCCTCTTGCCTTCTTGTTCCGTTTCTTGAGGAGAGGGACAAGAAGGGGATTACGGGCACATTATCTTTTTTATCTTGTAAGCCTACGGGCCTTAGTTAGATTTAAAACTTGTAATCCCCCTGCTCATGTTTACATTCCGTATGAACTGTACCTGTGTGGGGTGTATTAATGAAAAAGGGTGTTTGCCGGGTTCTTTGTGTGTGAGCAAAGCCCATACCAAGGAACGAGTCCTTGTTACTTTTAACGTAAACATTGTCACCCCACAACAGGCCTTGCTGCTCCCTTTATTCATTCGACCATACTCGCGCTCTTGGCAGAGACATGGGTGAAGTAGGGTTAAGCCCTATGCTTGCTTCCTCGCCACCGCGGCTACAACCAGATCACGACCCAAGAAATAATTCTCGGGTACGGGCAGGGGGAGCACCGTAACTTAGGAGCGAAACGAGGGTTCACATGTCCCAACCCACACGGAAATGTAACACAGGAGAAGGAAAAACTTATCTGAATCTGCAGCCCCCGGCAACCTCAGCTTGCCGGTAGCGGACCCTTGTATCTTCAGCCCTCAGCAAGCTTGGCTTGCCGGGGCTGGGGCGCCAGCCCGTTCTTTTCCCCCCATCTAGCTTGGCAGGAGTGCTCATGTTTCCTGCGAACCAAAGGAGATGGAAAAGAACAAAGAGATGCAGACTCGACCTCTATGCTAGGGGTTAGTCGCTGCTAAGCACCATCAACCCTAACGGAGGGAGATACTCAACCTAGCATGCATGCTATAACTTAGGGTGCTAGCGCTTCTTTTATTTATGATCAGGGTCTGCGCCTGGCTTTGTACAGAGGGTTACATGCCTTGTCGACAAGGCTTGTACAAAAAGTGGCTTGCTGAGGGGCCCGGCAGCCACGCCTTATGGGTAAAACTTGCAAAGATACTCGATGTTCCAGGAGTTGCTCACTGAAATGGCATCTTTGGTCTCCAGGCGGACTGGGCCGGGCCTGGTGACTTGTGTTACCCGATAAGGGCCTTCCCACTTCAGCATCAACTTGTTGGAATTCTTGGCCGACTGAACGCGCCGAAGAACAAGGTTGCCTTCCTCAAAGCTTCAGCCATGAACCTTGCAGCTATGGTAGCGGCGCAAGGCTTGCTGGTAGCATGCTGCGCTCACAGCAACCCGAAGACGATCTTCCTCGAGGAGCGTCGTGTCATATTGCCTCAATTGCTCTTGCTCAGGCTCATCATAAGCAAGCACTTGAGGTGACCCGTATATGAGTTCCGTGGGGAGAACTGCTTCTGCCCTGTATACCAGGGCAAAGGGTGTCTAGCCGGTGGCTCTTTTTAATGTCGTTCTGATCGACCAAAGAACCGCCGGCAACTCATCAATCCAGTGCCTTCCGCTCTTGTCCAGCCTGTCAAAAGTTTTTGTCCTCACGCCTCGCAGTACCTCAGCATTTGCCTCTCCGCTTGGCCGCTGCTCTGTGGGTGTGCCACGGAAGCGAAACAGACCTTGCTGCCGAGGTCTTCAAGGTATTGCATTAAGGTGTGGCTTGTGAACTACGTGCCTTGTCAGTGATGACTCTGTTTGGCACACCAAAGCGGCAAACTAACCCCTTGAAGTATTTGACGGCTGACTGCGCTGTCACCTGCCTCACTGCTTCCACCTCCGGCCACTTTGTGAACTTGTCGACTGCAACGTACAAGTATTCAAAGCCCCCGATAGCACGGGGGAAAGGGCCTAGTATGTCGAGCCCCCAGACCGAGAATGGCCAGGAGAGAGGGATTGTTTGCAGGGCTTCAGCCTGCTGATGAAGCTTCTTCGAATGACACTGGTAGGCCTCACACCTAGTTACTAGTACCGTCACGTCTTGGAGGGCAGTGGGCCAGAAGAAACCTTGCCGGAAAGCCTTGCTGGCAAGGGCCCTTGACCCTATGTGGGATCCACTTATGCCTCCATGTATCTCCGCTAACAGCTCCAGTCCTTCCTCCCGTGGAATGCACTTCAATTTCAATCCATTTGGTCTTTTTCTGTACAGAACATTGTCAACGAACTAGTACAGGGAAGACCGGCGGGCTACTTTCTCTGCTTCTTCCTTCTCCTCGGGAAGCTCCCCTGTTTGGAGGAATTGGACAGTATGTCGTGCCCATGCTAGAGCTTGAGGCTCAAAGTCAAGGACCAATGGCATTTCCTCTGCCGCGGGAACGGTTGCCTCCATGGCAAGGGCTTGGCGCTCTGCCGGAGTCGGTTGTCCCACGGCAGGCTCGGTGTCCATGGAAACATCTTCGCCAGCGGCTCCAGGGAGCTCGGTGGGGAAGTACTTGCCGGGGCTTGACTTCCTCTGCTTGTTCTGCTCTGTTAATGGTCCGACGAATGGTTGAGTTAATCGAAGCACAAAAGTACCTGGTTCCAAAGGTAGCTTGTGGGCAGCGTGCTTCGACAGGTAGTCAGCGATGTCGTTCTCCACTCGGGGGACATGCTCTGCCTGTATACCATCAAAGTACTCCTACAGTCTCCTCATTTCATCCATGTAAGCCTCCATCAATGGGATTTGATAATCCTTGTTGATCTGCCTGACGACAAGCTATGAATCACCCCTGACGATGAGCTTCTTGACCCCGAGGTCTGCCGCGATCCTGAGACCGGCAAGCAATCCCTCGTATTCAGCAGTGTTGTTCGTCGAAATCTCCCTGGGGAAGTGCATCTGGATCACATACTTGAGGCGCTCTCCGGTGGGTGCGACGAGCAGCACACGAGCATCGGCGCCTTGTAGAGAAAAAGCCCTATCAAAGCACATAATCCAGTTGCGACTTGTTTCCTTGCCGGGGAGAGTGGTCTTCTGGATCTCTTCATCGAGCGTCGAGGTCCATTCGGCAATGAACTCCGCCAAGACTCTGCTCTGAATTGTTGAGGTGCTTTCAAACTTCAAACCAAAACTTGACAGCTCCAAGGCCCATTCCACAATCCTCCCTGTTGCATCTGGGTTATGCAGTATCCGTTGCAATGGGAGGCGGGTGACGACGGTGAACTCGTGCGCTTGGAAGTAATGATGCAGCTTCCTCAAGGCCATAAGGAGGCCGAAGAGCAATTTCTGCACACCGGAGTACCTCGACCTATCCCCCTGCAAGAGGGAGCTGACTAAATAAACCGGGTGCTGCATCATCTTCTTCTTCTGCACCACTTCACCTAGTTGTGTGGGCCCTGTCGCACTGGTGTCAGACCTTGCCGGGGGCCCAGCCTTGTCGAGACCAGGGCTTGCCGGGGAGAGTTCTGGCTCACCATCCGTCAACTCTACCGTTGCCGCTGCCTCTTCGTCGACCTCCCTGTGCGCAACCAGTGTGGTGCTAACCACTTGATTTGTTGCAGCTAGATACAATAGCCACGGTTCTTGTGGTTTGGGCGCAACTAGCACTGGGGTGGAGGAGAGGTATTTCTTCAAAACCTACAGTGTTTCCTCAGCCTCCGGGGTCCACTCCATTAGGCCCGCCTTCTTCAAGATCTTGAAAAAGGGAAGGGCACGCTCAGCGGACTTGGAGATGAATCTGCTCATGGAGGCGACGCAGCCAGTGAGCCGACACACATCTTTGATCCGCTTAGGTGCCTCAATCTTCTCGATGGCCTTGATCTTGTCTGGGTTCGCCGCAATCCCACACTGCGACACAAAGAACACAAGAAGCTTGCCGAACGGGACACCGAAGACACACTTCTCGGGGTTCAACTTGAGGTTGATCTTGCGCAAATTTGCAAACGTCTCTTCCAAATCTTGCATAAGTGTCGCCTTGTCCTTGGTTTTGACCACTATGTCATCCATATAAGCTTCCATATTCCTATTTAGCTGGGGCTCAAAACCAATTTGGACTGCTCTTGCAAAGGTCGAGCCAGCACTCTTCAACCCGAAAGGCATCCGTAAAAAGCAATGCATACCACATGGGGTGATGAATGATGTCTTCTCCTCATCTTCTCTTGTCATGAAAATTTGGTGGTAGCCTGAGTAAGCGTCAAGGAATGATAACTGGTCGCACCCGGCCATGGAGTCAACAATCTGGTCGATGCGCGGCAATGTGAAATGATCTTTCGAACAAGCCTTATTGATATATGTGTAATCAATACACAGCCTCCACTTCCCGTTTGCCTTGCGCACCACCACCGGATTGGCCAACCACATCGGATGGAGTACAACTCTCACAAAGCCTGCTGCCTCTAGCTTCCTGATGTCTTCTGTGATGAACTCCTGCCTCTCCAGAGCTTGCTTCCTAACCTTCTGCTTGACGATCTGCGCATGAGGACAGACAGCAAGATGGTGCTCAATCACTTCCCTGGGAATGCCGGGAATGTCGGATGCTTGCCACGCAAACACATCGACATTCGCCCGCAGGAAAGTGACGAGCTTGCCTTCCTATTTGTTGTCAAGGGTGGATCTTATGGTGAAAGCCCCTCCCATGCCATCCTCTCTGATGGACACCTTCCTGTTCTCTGGTGGTGCAGCTCTGGACTTCTTGCTCTTGCCGGCGGAGTTCTCTGGCACATCCTCGACGGGAGCACAACACTCCTGAGAGGTGCGCTTGCCAGAGTGGGTGCGAGAGGTCTCATCGGTCTTCTTCCCTCCCAGGATTCCAGTGGCAGGAGCAAGTGCCTTAGCGGCAGCTGCTGCGACTACTTCTCGGTAGAGTTAGTCAGCACAGATTAGCGCGTCCTTCTTGTCGGAGGTAACGGTGATGATGTTCATCGGCGCCGGCATCTTCAGCGTGTTGTAGGCGCAATATGACGCCGCCATGAACTTGGCGAGTGCCAGGTGGCCGATGATCCCGTTGTAGGGCAAGGGGATCTCGGCCACATCGAAGACAATCCTCTCCATCCTGTAGTTAAGCTCTCCCCCAAACGTCACGGGAAGCGTGACCTTACCCTTTGGCTGGCTTCTCCCCGGATTGACTATCGGCGTTGTGGTAACAGGGGTCCCTAGACTTGCCTGCCTGCGGCCAGCGGCGTGGCTCGAGTGGGGGCCGAGTGCAGCCCAGCTTCATCATCTCAGGCTCAAGATCCTCGCGAGGAGCCAAGCCTCGCGGGGCGGACAACAGGAAGCTTCCTCAGGAGTAGCCTCATCAGGCGGGCTCGCGAGGGGGCGGAGATATCAAGGCAGGGTACCTCGCGAGGGTACCCGTAAGGCAAGCCATGACGATCGAGATCAGGCGGGCGCCAGGCGGGTGCCGGCCTGTGCAGTGTCCTTGTTTCCCCTTCAGTGCAAAGGGGGCAAGCACAGGCTAAGGCATTAGGCAAAGGTTACCATTTTGGTGCAACAAGACCAAGACCAGCAGAGCGGCAGGATGGAGGTCACTGTGGAGCCCAGGACGGCGTCACCGTCAGAGTCTTCGGCAGTCGAAGATCAACTTTAGTCAGGATACGTGTACTAGATGTTCCCCTTCAAAATGGTCAATTGTTGGCGCCCTTCCCGCTCATAATTTGGGAAGAGGCCCAGGGCCTCCTTCTATAAATAGAGCTAGCCACCACAGGGCAAGGGGACGGATCGAAAAATCGATGAGAGAGAGAGAAGCGACTGAGCTCACCCAAGCAGCTCATCGCACCAGCTCAAGAACAGCCCCTCGCGAGGCTGTTCTTCCTTGTATTGTTCATCATCAGCCCCAGAGGCAATCCACCACACCAAACACTGGAGTAGGGTATTACACCATAATGGTGGCCTGAACCAGTATAAACTTTGTGTCCCTTGTATGTTCTTCTTCCTAGCCTAGATCCCTTGCGAGGCCTCGAGACGTGAGCTAGTAGGAGGAGATATCTTTGCGCGCACCCTAGAGTTCGAACCTTAAGGGTCTGTTGAAACCCGGAATCCGACATTTGGCGCGCCAGGTAGG
Source organism: Triticum aestivum (assembly GCF_018294505.1). Lineage (NCBI taxonomy): Eukaryota > Viridiplantae > Streptophyta > Magnoliopsida > Poales > Poaceae > Triticum > Triticum aestivum. The sequence continues at coordinate 401,501,156 of NC_057804.1, read as the reverse complement.
GGTGCGCCGGAATCCTTCTTCCACCGCGTCGCTTTAGACGTCCGCCGCGCCCATGTCTGACGCTTGTCGAGCCCGCGCCAAGCGTCGGGCTGCTCTCGCGCCCGAGTCACCTAGACAGCTCCCATTGGCGGGCGCCCCCGTCATTCCCCGTCGCCTGCCGCCAACGCCGCCACCGGCCCGGCGGGGAACGAGCAGCAAGCATTGTCACTGCACCCCTCGGTGCGGCTTGAAGGCCGCACCACCACCCCGTTGCTGACTCCAGCCGGTTTGTTGTCCCACGCCCGTCGCGCCCCCACGGACGCGCACGCCGCATTGCTCCTAGCACGTGAGCTCCTGCACTACCGTCCCGTCGACGACCTCTATGACGGGTGGCTCGCTCGCATCACCGAGCTCGTCAGCACCACAGGGGGCTCCCCTGCATCGTCCCTCTCGCTGCCTCGCCCCCCGTCCTACACAGAAGGCGCAGATCAGGAGGTGCCTCCGCCACCTTCTCCCCAAGAAGGCGCCCTGGCTCCAAGGCACGTGGGCCCAGGACGGGATCCATCGTGTCACGCGCCCGCGCGACAAGAAAGGAGCTGCCAAGAAATCCCTCGTCCCCAAGAAGGTGCTCGCGTGATCCTGGCACCGGTGCGCCATGATCGCATCCCTGCACCACCATGTCAAGACCCCGCTGCTCCAGGCAGCGGTGCGCGGGAATCCCCATGAGCAAGCCCCGCATCAGCAGAGAGCTCCGGTGGCCACTGCAGGCTGCCGCGCCTTCACCGCCGAGCTACGTGGCGTCGCATGGCCCGGCAGGTTCAAGCCAGACCTGCCTCCTCGCTACAATGGTACAGCCGACTCCGCGGAGTTCCTCCATCTCTATGAGCTGGGCATCAAGGTGGCCATCGGGGACGGAAAGGTCATGGCGAACTGGTTTCCCATGACGCTCAAGGATGACGCCCGCACCTGGCTCCTAAACCTGCCTCCTGGCACGATCTCCTCTTGGCACGAGATGCGCACCGGCTTCATCGCCAACTTCCAAGGCACTCGCGACCGACCCCCAGCCATGAGTGACCTGCACCACATCAAGCAACAGCCAGGAGAGACCCTGCAGAAGTACATCCAGTGCTTCAACAACGCCCGCTTCAAGATCCCCAGGGTGACTGAGGAGGCCATCATCTCAGCCTTCTCCGATGGCGTATGTGACATCAAGATGAAAGAGGAGCTTGCGATCCACGAAGACCTGTGCACGTCTCTGGAGCTGTTCATCTTAGCAACCAAGTGTGTGAGAGCTGAGGAAGGGTACCTCTCCCTCCTCGAGCTTCCAACTGCTGATCCGGAAGTGAAGAAGCCCAAGGTCAAGGACGTGAAGCGCAAAGGAGTTGTTGTGCTTGCAGCGAAGCTAGACACCAAGCGAGGCAGGGATCAGCCGGAGTCATCCAAGGGCAGCCGGTACTGTGTGTACCATGACCTCCACACCCACTACACCAACGCATGCCAAGAGCTCAGGGCTGTGCGAGATGGGCATACCGGCCGACGCCCCGAGCGCAATGATCGGGGCTACGGCCGAGGAGGAGGAAGAGGTGGAGGATGATGGGAAGACTGTGGCCCTCTCCAAGGGTGGCGTGACCGACCTCGCGAGGACCGCTGGTAGGACCAGCCTCGCAAGGGAGGTTGGAGGGATCACCCTCGTGAGGACCGCCCTCAAAGCAACGCAGGCCTCCCTCCTCTGCCACCACCGCCGAGGAGGAATGGAGACCATCATCAGGACGAGGGGGCTGGGGGCTTCCAGGAGCCTCGTGCAATCGCTTGCATCCTGGGCGGCGCCCAGGCCCCAGCCTCACATTGCATCTTCAAGCAGTTTGCTCACGAGGTGAATGCAGTCCTCCCCAAACTTGAGAACACGCGCCCTCTCAGGTGGTCTGTGTGCGCTATCACGTTCAGCTCAGCGGATTAGCTCAAGTGCGTGGCAACGGCCGGTGTCCTCCCAATGCTTTGTTCCCCAGTCATCAACAACGTGCAAGTCACCCGGACCCTCATTGATGGCAGAGCAGGACTAAAGGTCCTGTCCATCGAGACGTTCAACAATCTCCAAGTGCCATACGATCAGCTTCAGCCGATCAAGCCTTTCTCAGGAGTCACTGACGGTTCCACTCTTCCGATAGGGCAAGTTCGCCTTCCTGTCACCTTTGGGCAGCGCAACAACTACCGCACAGAGCTCGTCGACTTCGACGTCGCTCACATTCGCCTGTCATACAATGCCATCCTCGGGTACCCAGCCCTGGCCAAGTTCATGGCAGTGACTCACCATGGCTACAATGTCCTCAAGATGCCAGGAAGCGGTGGATTCATCATAGTCCCTGTTGGATGGTAGGTGCGACATATGCCAATGGGTGGCTTATCATTGTGGGAGCCAATAAGACATCGCCGGTGCCTGGAAACGGGATGAGGCAAAGACATGCACGCCGGTGAATCTTACCCAGGTTTCGGGCTCTCCGTGGAGATAACACCCCTAATCCTGCTCTGCGGAGTCTCTGCATGATCACTAGATTAACAAGAGGCTACAAGAGGCTCCTTGAGCTTTTCGGGGAGAGGAAGAATAAGGGCAAAGCTAGCTCTCTTCTTCCCTCAATGCTGTGTCTAAAACTATCAGAGTCCCACCCTTTGCATGGGTGCCCTGGGGCGTTTATATAGGCCTACCCCCCAGGGGTACAATGGTAATCCGGCTGGATGTGGGCCCTAGCCATCAGTTTCTACATTCGCCGGCTTCTCCACCGACCGCTGGGGCCCGCCGACTGGTGGGTCCCGCCGGCTGCCGGCCTCCTGGTCGACAGGTAGGTCCCACCGCTTGGGGGTCTTGTTGGGGGCTGGTTACTATTGCCTCACTCTTGATGATGATGGCTTTGTCGAGGTAAGCATGGCTACAGTGCCGCCACCTGGCGGGCTCTCACTGTAGCCTTACCTCGTCTTGTCTCCTTAATGGTGTGCATACTTCGAGGGAGGGAGGGCGCCGGCTGGTGAGAGTCGGCTACGTCCCATGCCGACTAGGGGAAGTGTGGCCGCCTTCGGGTGTCTCTCTGACCGAAGGGACCCGCCACCCGCGGGCCGTACTGATAGCCTATCGTGGGTGACATCATGGTCAGCATGGCATCAGTGCCCCGCCGGACGGGTCGTTGCTGCCCCGTACGGCGTACTGTGGTAGGCGTGCTCCGGGATTCGGGGGTCTCAGGCTTCACTGTTGCCACGCCCTGTCCCATCTCCGTTATGTGGGTGCGGACTTTGAGGGCACGATCTTGGCCGCCTGTCAGGGGCCGGCTTCTTGGAGTCGGTCATCTCATGGTCGGCTTCTTGGAGTCGGCCCTCTCGCGGCTTTCTTCATGAGGGTTTTAGGGTCGGGCCGCCTTCCGATAGTCGTCTTGTGGGATAGCCGGCCGGGGGAAGGCGGCCCAATGTCTTGGGTGCGTGAAGGCTCGATCGGCCTGTTATTTTTTGGAGAGCCAGGGGGAGCAGGCTAGGCTACCCGTGGTCATTTACTCCGACAGTAGTCCCCGAACCTGGTTCGGCTTCGTGGCTGAAAGGGGAACGAGAATCTCAATCAGCTTCGTATCCTGAAGAGTCGGCAGCTAGGAGCCGTCTTTGCGCAGGCGTGCCGCCTCGGTAAGATCATTTGAAGTCTGAAGGCGGGAACCAACTGGCGCGCAAGCCAGGCTGCGGGCTGGCCGCCCGCCGCCTGCACGCCACATGGCAACCTTCGGCTGGAACGGCCTACCAGCCCACGCGCGTGACAGGACGCCGTCGCAGACCAGGGCCCGCCACTTCCATGCCTCGGCCCAAGTGCGGATCTTCTGTGGCCCGAGCGGACTGCTCGCCTTCCTGCGGCAGTTTCCGCACGCCCTTAAGGCGCGATAATCGCTGGGCGTGGGGGAGTGGGCGCAGTTAATCCCACGTTCCCCCACGCCTCGCCTCCTTGGCTTCGCCGCACAAGGCTATAAGTAGGGGGAGGAGGGGAGCGGTAGACGCTCGCACGCTCGCCCTCGCTCCACCATTTTCTTCCTCTTCATTCTCTCCGTCGCCGCAGCTGCTCGCGACCGCGCCACCATTCCACTAACCTTCTTGGCGCGCCGTAGCCTTGCCGCAGTTGAATCGCGCGCCCTCTGCCGCCGCACTTTCCCCGTCACTTCTCCGTCCTCATGGCTCCAACGTCCAGCTCCTGGGATGGCTGCAACGTCCATGAGGACAACGTCGACTTCCTCCGCAAGACGCGGCAGCTGCCGGGCAAAGATTATGTGCGAGTCCGTCTCGCGCCGGAGAGGGAGATCTCGCCAGCGCCAAAACAGGGCGAGCGGGTAATCTTCCGCTCGCACTGTCTGCGCGGCATCGGCCTGCCGGCGAGCGGTTTCTTCCGCTCCTTCCTCGAGTTCTATCATCTCCAGTCGCACCACCTCACTCCAAACATGGTGGTGCTGCTGTCGGCCTTCGTCACTCTGTGCGAAGGCTTCCTCGGCGTCCTCCCCACCCTCAATCTTTGGGGGGAGTTCTTCCAGTCCAGGCTTGGCATCATCGTCGCGGGCGTGCCTGCCCCATGCGACGCCTTCATCACCATGCGGAGATCGACGGCCGACAACCCATTTCTGCCCATCGCGCTGATCCAGTCGGTGAAGCTCTGGCAAAAATCTTACTTCTACATGAAGAACATCGTTCCGCAAGGCGACTTCGTCAATCTGCCGGCTTACGTAGCCAGCCCGCCGGTTGGGAGGCAGCCATCGTGGTCCTACCGGGCCAGGTTGCTGACGCCGGCTGGGGCTGGCGCCGTCTCCCGGCTCCGGGTGCTGGTCTAGTCGGAGGGGCTGACCGGGTCCGACCTAATAGCCGCCTTCGTGGAGCCCCGGGTGCTCCCGCTCCAGGCCACCCTCACATGATTTGCCAGATGAGCGGTCATTTCGACCCCAGTCGGCTATGCACCAAGGAGATGCCTCATGACGAGGTATCTTACGTGGTGAATTATATCGCCAACTGCAAGCTCACCGAGGAGTGGCGGTACGGCAAGGAGCCGTATTCTCGCGTCAATCCCCTGCCTATGGTAAGCCTTCCTTCTTTTCTTCTTCTCTTGTTGCCGAGTTCTCCCTGGCCGGCTCCTGACCAATCGGCTTGTTTTTAATCAGAACCCCCTCCTTCATCCGGCAGCCGGAACTGCGGGGGCGGAACGCCAGTTCGCTCCCGACCGTGCGACGGATGACTTGTATGACCAAGACATGGGGGCGGCCGCCCTAGACGACGACGCCGTAGGGGGAGGCGGCGAGGCAGACGGCTCCGGGCTCAACGCTGGCTTTGAGGACTGGCCGGATGATGATGAGGCCGAAGCTATTCCGCACCGCCAGCCGGCATCCGATCATCAAGGAGCGGGCTCATTTGCCGCGCCGGCTGCTCGGGGCGGCGCCGGCCCTATTCGATAGTCGGCCGAAGAAGCCCAAGGGTTCTGCGGCAGCGACCAAATGGGACAAGGCGGCCGCGAAGGCAGCCCGCTTCCGCAAGGTGGTGAAGCAGCCACAGGAAGTTTCGGCGTAAGTGTCAATTCTCTCACGCCTTTTTTTATCTTCGGTTGGCATTCTTCAAAGCCTTTTCTTTGACTTATCAAACAAGGCTCCGCTCTCTCTCAAGCGGACTACTACCACCTCCATAGTCGGAGGGGCGGGAGGATCAGCAGGCTCCTGCCGCGTGGACCCCCGTGCCGAGCTCCTAGCGGTGACGGAGCGAAACGCACGGGAGGCGAGGGAGGACGGGAGGCGGAGGAGCATAGGGCGGCCGCCGCCAGGGCGGCTCAGGAGACGGCGGAGGAGTCGGTGGAGGCGCAGGTCGATGCGGCGGCCAAAGCCCAAGCGGAGGCCGCGACCGCAGAGAGGGCAGCGAAGGCCCTGCGTAGCCAGCCCCCACAGCTCATCATCCCCCTCCGCACCATGGCCCCCGATATCCCAGTGCCCCCGCCAGAGGAAGCCGGCCGCGACCAGCCGGCGATGGAGAGGGAGGAGGGCAACACAGTCTTCCCGGTGGGAGAGGCGGTACCGCCATCGTCGGCTGGGACGGGCCAAAGCGGCCGGCCTGAGGCGCCACCCGAGCAGACGGCTGGAGGCAAGCCGATTGTGAGGGCAGATCTTGTGGTCATGTCGCCGTCTCGTCGGCGCGCAGGGAAGGCGACCTCAGAGCTGGATCCGCAGAAGGCCGCGGGCTCCAGCTCGTTGGCCCATGATCTGGAGACGGCCAGCGTCAGCTCGCCAGGGTGGACGCTGGGTGGAGGGATGGCCGTGCTGAATGTGGTGGCACAGGACGTCCGGAGCCAGCTTCAGTCCCAGCCGTCGCGCTGAAGCAGTATACTCAAGAGTTTCTTGCAACGCGGTCGGCCATTCGGGTGAGTCTTCTTGCTTTTCGTTGATTGTTCTTGATTTCTTCTGTGGGGGCGCGTCAGCGCACCCACTGGGTGTAGTCCCCGAGTTCCGAGTCGGCTGCTGAGCAGGCGGCTTGGAACTTCTTAGCAGAACTTGATTGATGTCTTATTCTTGTTTGCACCTTCTTTCTTTTTGCAGGCCTATCACAACCTCCACGTGGCTACCTTCAACTCCCAGGCCCGGGAGATGAACCAGAAGACCGCTGATCTCACTGAGAGCCGGAGTAAGTGTTTCAATTTTTTATCTCGTGTGGGGGCGCGTCAGCGCACCCACTGGGTGTAGTCCCCGAGATTCGGGCCAACTGCTGAGCAGTCGGGTCGGATCTTTCCTGACGACTTCTTCCTTATTGCTTTTTTCTTCTTCTGCATATCTACAGGGCCAATGCCGACTTGAGGGAGCAGCTAGGTGGGGCCCAGACCGCCCTTCGTGCCAAGGAGGCCGAGTACAATGCCTTGGCTCAGGAACGTGATCTCCTGGCCAAGAAACTGGCAGACCAGGAGGAGAACCACAAGGCGGCCCTGAAGACGGCGCAGGACAGCGAGGCCGCCCTCAAAGCCGAAAATGAGACCAAAGCGGCAAGCTGGGCCGAGGCAAGGTAGACATTGAGCGAAGGCTATAGCCGGATTGAAGATTTGATTGATGGTAGGCCGCCTTCTTCTTCGTCCCTTAGCTCGCCCCTGTCATCTGGTCTATCTTCTGATTTGTTCTACTTCTTTCTTCTTTGTGCAGAATACTTCCCTGGTTACTCCGTTGCCGCCAACCAAGCCATCGAAGCTCACCGTGAGGCCCGACGGCAGGCTGGGGTTGAGATCGCACCGGATGCCGGCCGGTCGCTTGAAGACCAGCTTCTGGCGATTCAAGCCCGCCTCCAGCTGGCTTACCGTATGCCCTGCTGTCTTCAGCGTGCCGGGGCGCAGGTGCTGGTCGCCCTCTGGCCCGGCGAGGTGAGTCCCTGCACCCCCAGTTGGACCGCCGACTGGCTGGAGGTAGCAGTCGGCCGCTTCGAGGCCTAGAAGGCTTCTGCAGCTCGGTCGGGCGCTCGACGGGCGCTAGAGTTCGTCCGGGCTTGGTATCCTGGGTTGACTTGGGCCCAGCTGTGCACCTGGCAGCAGGAGGCTGACGAGGAGCTGGAGTTGGTGCGGCCGGCTATCACCAGCGCGCCTCGGCGATCGCCGACCTCACCGACACCAGCGCCTTTTCCCCTCAGGTGAATGAAGACGGCATCGCTCAGCCAGAGGAGTGGTTCGGGCTGAACCCGACAGAAGGAGAAGAATCGGCGAAGGAGATCGATTCCAGTGACGAGGGCGAAGAGGAAGAGGAGGAGGATGGTGACGACGCCTGCCAGACGGTGGAGCGACCGACCAGCCTCAGCCTGATCGTGCCTCTAGCAACAAGGCGCATGCGAGCACGCCGCCTGCAGCAGGTGATGATCATGCCGAGACTTGTCAGCCGGCCACTCCTCCAGCCGGCGCTGCCGTCTCCACCAACCTGCCCGACTCGCCGGTTGCTCCCTTGGCCTGATTCGCCGTCTTTGCTTTCTTGCTCGTTACTCTTTGAGCAACTTTTATTAAATTTGTGCAGTTCCACCCACTGGGGGTGTATTCAAACTATGTTGAATGCTGGCCTTTCGAAGGCCTTTTGTGTAAATATAATCATGCATGTGCTTGGCTTCCGTTTATACTTGCTTTTCATCCTTTGGTTATTTTCCTTTGCCGCCATCCCCTGGTCGCCGCCTTTCTAACCGGACAGCTGCTCTGCAGTCTGTGGCTGGGGAAGGACTTGGCCGTCTGGGAGGACAAGTACTTGAGATTTCTTGGATTGTAACAAGGTAAGAAGGGAAGCCGACCAGCCGGCTGCTCTGACAGCCGGTTGGTGGGGGGGGTGGAGGCCAGCTTGTGTTATATAAGTTCGTTAGTCCTTAGCCGTTTTTCGTGTGGGCATCCTTTCCTGCCTTTGGCTCTTGCCAGTCGGACAGTCGATTCTTCAAGCTGCGACTTTCAAACAAGAGAGGGCTTGAGTGCTGGCACACTACTTGTCTGACTGCAGGTGGAACTTGAATATAACTCAAGGCGGCAAGTCCCCAGGCCGACTGATCGAACCCGGTGTCGTACGAGAAAACAAATGTGGTAACATAATCATAGGCATGATACTCATCATTCATAGATAAAAGAGGGTAGTCCCCGAGTGCTCCTCGGGGGGGCTATTATCTCGTACTTAATACAAAAGGTAGCATGGTACATACTGCATTTTAACTGTAAAATCTTCGGAGGAGATTGGCGTTCCATGGTCGTTCTGACTCCTTGCCGGAATCATCCCTCTTGCGTGCCTTCGGCTTCTGCGTGTCAATCAGGTAGTAGGAGTCGTTGCCTAAAGCCCGGCTGATGACGAATGGGCCTTCCCAAGGGGCCGAGAGCTTGTGTTAGCTGGCTGTTCGCTGGATCAGCCGGAGCACAAGATCGCCCTCTTGGAAGGATCTTGGCTTGACCTTCCGACTGTGGTAACGGCGTAGACCCTGGTGGTAGATGGCGGATCGGCTGAGGGCTAACAGCCCGCCCTCTTCTAGCAGGTCGACACCGTCTTCTTGTGCTTCTTTGGCCTCCGCCTCCGTGTACATGTTGACCCGAGGTGAGTCAAACTCAATGTCAGTTGGGATGACAGCCTCGACACCATATACAAGTAAGAAAGCGGTGAAGCCGGTTGACTTGTTCGGGGTAGTGCGCAAGCTCCAGAGGACGGCCAGCAGCTCGTCGAGCCAACAGTCGGCTGAACGCTCCAGTGTCACGACCAATCAGGGCTTGATGCTGGAGAGGATGAGGCCGTTTGCTAGCTCGACTTGGCCGTTTGACTACGGGTGGGCAACGGACGCTAAGTCCAGTCGGATGCCCTGTGTCACGCAGAAACGTGCCAGTGCTCCCTTGGCAAAATTCGTGCCGTTGTCGGTGATGATGCTGTGTGGTATGCCATACCGGGTTGTAATATCTGCAATGAATGTCACGGCAGTCGGCCCATTCAGCTTCTTGATCGGCTTCGCCTCAATCCACTTGGTAAATTTGTCCACAGCGATGAGCAGATGTGTCATGCCGCCGCGTGCCGTCTTGAATGGGCCCACCATGTCCAGTCCCCAAATGGCAAAGGGCCAAGTGAGAGGAATGGTCATGAGTGCAGAAGCCGGCAGGTGTTTCTTGGAGCTGAAGACTTGGCACCCTTTGCAGTGTTTCACTAATTCCTTGGCGTCGTCCAAAGCAGCCGGCCAAAAGAACCCATTGCAGAAAGCTTTTGCGACGAGTGATCTTGAGGCTGTGTGGTGGCCGCATTCGCCTTGGTGGATGTCCTTAAGGATTTCTATGCCCTTCGCTGGCTCCACGCAGCGCTGGAAGACTCTAATAACGCTGCGCCTGACGAGCTCTCGATTCACTATTGTGTATGCTCCGGCTCGGCGTTGGACTTGTCTTGCCGAGATCTCGTCAGTCGGTAGCTCCGTGTTTACCAGGAAGTTGAGGATGGGTTGGGCCCATGATGGCGCTGTGACTTCTTCTATTGTCAAAACGGCTACTGCTACCAAGGCGGGTGGGCTGGGTGGTGACGAGTTGAAGTCGGCCACCGCCTGTTGTGTTGATGTAGTCCCCGGGCCGACTGCAGTAGTCCCCGGGTCGGGTTCTGAAGTCCCCGGGTCGGGTGCGACTATGGCAGTCCCCGGGCTGCCTGTCGAAGTCCCCGAGCCGCTTGCTTGGTTCCCCAAGCCGGATCCGACTGTGTCGGGGTCAGGCGGCACGAAGATGGAATCTGATTCTGGAGATGGCTTGAGAGACGGCTTGAGGAGGCGTTGGAGAGAGACGCCGGTTGGTATAGCTTGTCGGGTGGAGCCTATTCATGCCAGGGAATCAGCTTGCTCGTTGTCGGCCCGTGGCACGTGGAGGAACTCCCATCCTTCAAAATATCCGCTGAGTTGCTGAACGAGGAAGCGGTAGCTCGCCATGTTTGCGTCCTTGGAGTCCCAAACGCCAGACGATTGCTGGACTACCAAATCCGAGTCGCCATAGCACAGGATCCGGCGGAAGTCTCTCTGCAAAAACATAAATTAAGCAACGTGAGTACAAATGTACCCAGCAAGACTTACATAAGAACTAACTACATATGCATCATTATCAACAAAGGGGATGGTGGGGTTTAATTGCAGCAAGCCAGCTTTGACTCGGTGGCTGTCCTGAACTACGACTGCAAGTAACTCTTTTGAGGTGGCGCACACGAGTCCACATATTCACCATATCAATACACCACTATGGATCCGCTCCCGTCTCCCTACGAGAACGCCATCCATAGCACTCACGCTTATCTCCCAGAAGTCCTTTACCGTGGACACGACTATTCGAATAGATCATATTAACCCTGTAGGGGTTTACTTCTTCACACACGCTCTCACCACTTACCTCCATGTACACGTCATGTATCTCGGCAACCTTCAAGCGGAAGCCTGGCGAGGGCACGCTCTCACCACTTACCTCCATGTACACGTCATGTATCTCGGCAACCTTCAAGCGGAAGCCTGGCGAGGGTGTCGGCCACGACCTGACTAACCACACAAGTCTCTAGTCCAGGTTTATCGCCTATTCGGGTTCCATCCGCAAGGAGATCCGGCCGGGGTGTCGCTCACGGCCCCAAATGATGTGTGCAGGGTTCCCAAGCCCACCATCCGGGTGCTACTTGGTACACCGGGCCACTGTGCCTAGTCTATCCCAAGCCCACCAGTACCGGGTGCCACTTGGTAGACTACTAACACTACCTACAAACACCAGAAACTAGTTGCAACTCCTGGACAGAGATCGAGTTGATTAATAAGTCGAGAGAGCTTGGAGCACCCGGAGCCCAATGTGTGGTAGTAACTAATCATGGATCACAAACACAGAACTCAGTTCCTGAGGACGGCTGCAATGAGACAACCCACCATGTACTCCTACATGGCCTCTCACCGCTACCTTTACCAAATCGTGTTCACACACTTAGTTCACACACAGTAGGACATGTTCACACACCTCCGATTCATTCCCGATGAATCAGACCTGACTCAACTCTAAGCAGTAGCAGGCATGACAAACAAGCATGAATGAGTAGGCACATCAGGGCTCAAACAACTCCTACTCATGCTAGTGGGTTTCATCTATTTACTGTGGCAATGACAGGTCATGCAAAGGATAAAGGGGTTCAGCTACCGCAGCAAGTAACAGATGAATCGGTGTTGTCCTAATGCATTAAAGGAGAGCAGGAGCGAGAGAGTGGGATTGTATCGGAATGAACAAGGGGGTTTTGCTTGCCTGGCACTTCTAAAGATAGTATAGTTCTTCATCGGTGTCATTGAACTCATCGTCGAAACCACGTCTATCGGGAGGGAACAATTACCGGCAACAGAGAGGAAACACAATCAATGCAATGCACATTATGATGCATGATCATGACATGGCAACATGCTGGTGTTTTGAGCTAATGCAGCTAGCAACAAAGTTAAATGAAGTTGGTTTGAATAAAAGATTCAAATTCAAACTCCATATGTGATTTATTACATGCCATTTAATTGAATTGTCCTAAACAATAGTCATAAGTTGTTCTAACATGCATGAAAATGGTACAGATGGATAGATTGGATTTTTCTGATCATTTCTCATATATAAATTATTTCATTTGGAGTTACTGTTGAATTTCTATGATTTTTACGAGTTTTAAACATTTTCTGGAATTTCCTGAGTTAACAAAAACACCAGAAAAGCTTTATGACGTCAGCACTACGTCATGCTGACCTCAGCAGGTCAACACGGTCAGTCACGGTCAACCTGACGCGTGGGTCCCGCATGTCAGTGTAACATGGCAGGAGCAGAGGCTGACCAGTGGGGCCAGGTCAAAGCTGACTGGGCCGGTCAAACCTGACAGCCTGGGCCCACTGGTGTTAATCTAATCCTAGTCAGAAACTAATCCAGGTTAATTAAGGGATGTGGGGCCCGTCTGTAAGTGAGCTAGGGGTTAGTTAGTGGCGGTATTAGCGGGTGGTTAGCCGCTAATGACGTGCCACGTCAGCATCGCCGGAGTATGGCCGGCGGCAACCTCAAGTCGCGGCGGCGTCCGTCGGAGTTGCGCCAGAGGCGATGGATCGATGCGCCCAGGGCACCAGGAGGTATCCCATGCCCGCGCTCATCTAGGGGGGCCAGTGGGATGGCGTGGGGTGGCCGGAGTTCGCTGGGAGCGACCCCATGGCGGCGGCCGGAGTTCGGCCGAGCTCGGAGACGAGGCTAGGGTGCACGGAGAGAGGCTTGGGCGGTGGCTTTGGGTTTCTTGGGAGGTCCTGAGCATGTTCCAGTGCTTGGACGCAAGCGGCGGCGGCTGTGGCGACGACGGCATCGAGGCCAGCGGCGAGGAGCTCACGGCTCCGGCGGTTGGCGTGGTTAGAGGAAGAAAAATACGGCGGGGCTAGGAGGAGATGAGTCAGGAGCTCACAGGGAGGCGGCGCAGTAGGTCAGTGGGCTCGGAGACGTCCTTGACGGCGCGAGTCGACGGCGAGGGGCTCGGGTGCCCGAGGTTGAAGATGACCGCGATGGCGATGAAACAGGGCCTCCGGCGTCGCGTGAGTCATCGAGGAGGCGTAGACGATGGAGGCGGAGCTCATGGGCACGTCAGAGGGGCGACGGGGTGATTGTGGCTGCGGTAACGGCGTCGGCGGCGACGAGCTCCGCTCGGTGGGGAAGAGAGAGGGATCCAGGGGCGAAGTGACGGCGAGGGAGAGAGCGAGAAGGGTCCAGGAGGTGTCGTGGCATCCGCAGCGGCGTCGTGGAAGGGGGCAGGCAGGCAGGGAGGGAGGAGGTGGCGCTGCGCGTGCGTGCGCGCCGCGGACACACGCCCCTGTCCTACTGTCTCGAGTAGGAAGACGACAGGGAGGCGCTGGTGGGCTGGGCCGGCCGACTACGGTGCTGGGCCGAGGTAAGTGGGCTGCTGGTAAGCTACAGGTAACACTGTGTCTCTATTTTAATTTTTGTTTCTGTTTCTATTTTTCTGTAAATATTGGGCTTTATTAAAAATAGTAAAACGTTTCCAAAAATCCTGCAAATAATTGTGGGATCTGTTGGGATTATTCCTAACATCCCACACTTAAGTTCAGAATTAATTGAGCACTTAAAATAATATATATCATTTAAATGCCCAATTGCAAATAATGTATGATTTAATTCAGTGACCAAATATGTCATGGAAAAATGTGCAACACCACTGGTTATGGTTTCTAGCATTATCCAGAAATGATGAACATTTTTGAAAGCCATTTGGACTTACTGAAAATATTTTAGGTGAACCTAGTGAATTCCTTTAATGCTAGGGTTTGGACAATCCCCATTTCAAGTTTCTTTCAAAGTTTAAACATGATGCACACATGAAGTTAGCCTAGTACAATGCCAGAAGCTAGGGATGTGACAGGAAGTCACGCATTGCGCGGTCCTGGCGGAGATGGAGATGGTCTTCGAAGATCCACCCGTGCCCCGGAGGCTACCGAGGCTCCCGGTCCCGGGAGCTCATGAGGGTCAACCTCCTCGCCACGGTCGTCTGCTACTTCAGCATCCCTTCATCTCCAACGGTATCAGGTGACATCTTTCAAAGTTCCATTTTCAGCTAGGAGCGCCCACAGGGCTGCATCATTCCCAAGCCGTGTGGATCCATCCTTGCGGCATGTATCCATTTTGCTTATGTTCTTTACCTACCTTGAGGGGGCGCCCCTCGGGCTGCATTATCCCCAGGCTGCTCATGCCCGACCCAGTGGCATTTGCTTTTTCTGCATCTATCTAAATGGATTTGCTCCTTCATGCTTAACCTGCCTGACTTAATCGCCTGCTCGATTGACACCTACCTTTGGAGCCGCTCGCTCTGGCACGGCGCTTGCGTATGGGTCTGTCCTTGCAACACCGGGAAATCTGAGTGGTCGAGCTCTAGCCACGGCAGCCCCGTAAGGCACCACCTCACCAGGCCCTCAGTGCCCCATCACTCCATCGGAGCAACCAATGGCTGGCTGGCAACCGTAACGGCAAACCTTGTTTCCCTCGTGATTGGTATGCAGGACTCGCTCCAGGAGTAACGCTGGTGGCATCGCGAGTTTTCTCTCCCTCTCTCCGGCACGAACCGCTCGCGTGTTAAAAGGGGGCGCCTGAGCATCGCGACTCATGGGCTCGTACTGGCTCTCCAGCCCTCACCCCCTGGCCACGGCATCGCGACCTGTCATACCAGTGGCGGCTGAGCTCACTCGAGGTCCGGGACCTGAGGACGTAGAGCATGAAGGAAAGTGCGGGCGAGAGGGAAGAAGCTCACGAAGGCCCAACCCTGTGATACCCCAGCTACCGGCACACGGGCCAAGCACCTCGCCGAAGGACGACTCCAAGCTCATGAGATAAGTCACGCTTCAGAAAAGGCTAAATCAATGCGATGCTAAGCCCACGACTAGTGCAGCTCTGTCACGGCGACGGCTGCCTTCCTTTCTCCCCCAGCGGAGGCTGCTTGAGCGCTAAAGGGGACCTCCTGAGCATCGCGACTCATGGGATCTTACTGGACCTTGGGCCGCTCACCTCCTGGCCTTGACCACGGCATCGCGACCTGGCATACCAGTGACAGCTGAAGCCTGCCTGGGAACCGGGACCTGTCAGTGTAGAGCACCAAGCCCTCGTGAAGAAATAAAGGGGGAGCCGAGCCGGAACAGGACACGCACCTTGCATCAATTCATAATAAGTGTACCATATTCACAAAAGACATGGCAGGCGCCTTACATACCCCCGCAGGGTGCTACTTTGATTCCTCGCAGGGAACAAAAGGTGCTAATCCTAAGGAGTGTTAACTACGCGCGCCTCCACAGGAGATGCCATCATCAACAGTTGGCTGCCAGGCGCCAGCGTCAACCCCATCCAGATCAACTGCGTCGGCGGCCAGTCGCAGCTGCCCTGCTCCGAGCGCGACGCGAGCTCGGGGGCTCGTAGCTGTCGTCGCTCATCTCCGGAGTGGCGCGAAGCTTGGGGGAGTCACTGGACTCTCCGTCTCCTCCGCTGCCGCTTGAGGAACCGCTGGGGAAGCGTTGGGCGGGCCTAGCCCTCGCCACGTCGATCCCCCGGCCGCTTTCCTTGGGGCAGCATTCCAGCCGGCGTCCTTCCGTGTCGAAGACCTTGAAGAACATCAGGGAGGCGCCATCATATTCGAGATGGATTACAAGGGCACGCCCTATCCAACAGACCCGGGCGATCTCGCCCCAGCCATGGGTCAGGAAGACTTTGCCCGAGGCGACAACCTCGACCTCCACCTCAGTCGCGGGGGTGTTGCAGTCGGCGTGCTGCAGCCAGAGCTCCTGAGGCCCCCTCGGTGGAATCTCGAAGGCGGAGGAGGGAGGAAGGCGAATCCAAGACCGAGGAGGCATGGCGGCGTGAAGCACAAGCTCGCGAGAAGAGCCTTCGACATGGACTTCAGGGGGAATGGCGTGCACCGCCGTGACCCGCCGGCGACGACGGCAATACTGTCGGTGTCGCTCAGCGTTTTCTTCTCCAGGACCCTCGATGTGAGCGTACAAGGGCAGCGGAAACCCAGGCTGCGGCCGCTCGTACTAGGGCCTCGACGCCAGGGACTGGCCGCTTCTTTGACAGAAGCGGGTCGGGACCCTCTCGGGGGGGCCTTTCCCTTCTCCTCTGCAGAAAACCGGCGGATTGGTGCCATTGGCGTAATGTGGAGCAAGGGCGAGGAAGAAGAGGAAAGGGAGTAGCAGGGAGATATGAACTGGAAGGGCTCGCGCCGTTCCGTACTTATAGCCGGAGGAGGCCAACCCTCGGCCTCCATGATCGCAGGTAATCATGACCCATTTTTGCATGCAGGGACTTGTCAAGTCGTGCGGTTGCCGTGGCGTCCTGGGGAAGCGGAGACGCCCACGTCCAGTCAATCGCCACGCGGCACCCAAGGCCGCAGGCTATTGGGGCCCGCGGCGCTTCGCACTTGCCCCTTCGCTTCTCTGCTAAGCCAAGTCCGGGCGCGCCTTGGGCCCGGGGGCTACTGTTGGCGTTCTGGGAACAAGAGTCCCAAGACCTGCCTACATGCGGCCTGCGGCGTGGCTCAAGTGGGGGCCCAGTGCAGCCCAGCTTCATCATCTCAGGCTCAAGACCCTCGCGAGGAGCCAAGCCTCGCGGGGCGGACGACAGGAAGCCTCCTCAGGAGCAGCCTCATCTGGCGGGCTCGTGAGGGGTCGGAGAGATCAAGGCAGGGTACCTCGCGAGGGTACCCGTGACGCAAGCCATCACGATCAAGATCAGGTGGGCGTCGGCCTGCGCAGTGTCCTTGTTTACCCTTCGGTGCAAAGAGGGCAAGCATAGGCCAAGGCATCAGGCAAAGGTTACCGTTTCGGTGCAACAAGACCAAGACCAGCAGAGCGGCAGGATGGAGGTCATCGTGGAGCCCAGGACGGTGTCACCGTTAGAGTCTTTGGCAGTCGAAAACCAACTTTAGTCAGGATAAGTGTACTAGATGTTCCCCTTCAAAATGGCCAATTGTTGGCGCCATTCCCGCTCATAATTTGGGAACAGGCCCAGGGCCGCCCTCTATAAATAGAGCTACCCACCACAGGGCAAGGGGGCGGATCGACAGATCGACAAGAGAGAGAGAAGCGACTAAGCTCACCCAAGCAGCTCATCGCACCAGCTCAAGAACAGCCCCTCGCGACGCTGTTCTTCCTTGTATTGTTATTCATCAGCCCCAGAGGCAATCCACCACACGACACACTGGAGTAGGGTATTACACCACAATGGTGGCCTGAACCAGTATAAACCTCGTGTCCCTTGTATGTTCTTCTTCCTAGCTAGACCCTTGCGAGGCCTCGAGACATGAGCTGGTAGGAGGAGAGATCTTCGCGCACCCTAGAGTTCGAACCTCAAGGGTCTGCCGGAACTCGAAATCCGACATTGACCCCTTGAAACGTGCCTGTATCTTCGAGGCCTCCATCAAGAATCTGCAGCCTTTTGACCACGATCGGCGAGATCAAGTTTAGACCGGCCCTGCCGTCAACTAGCATCTTCGTCACTCTGAGGTTGCGGATTGTTGGTGAAACCAACAACGGCAAACACCTGACCGCAGTTGTCCGATCAGGGTGGTCCTCGGTGTCAAAGATGATAGGCGTGCTGGACCACTTCAGTGGCTTCCGTGCATCGAGTGACGGCTCCACCGCCATGATCTCACGTGCCCACTGATTGAGTTAGCGGTGAGAGGTGTGCAGCGAGGCGCCACCATCGACACACATGGACTCTGTAGCTTTCTGAAAGTCGTTGTCACCGGACTCGTCGTCCTCGTCATCATCATCATCTTCCTGCTTCTTATCGCGGCCCCGGGCGGGCCTCTCTTGCTGGTTATCCTTGCCGCGGCGGCCTGCCTGGGCGCCATGCTTCTTGCCGGATCCTTCGGCACCTTCCTGGCCTTTCACCTTGTCCCGCCTCTCATATTCAGCTTTTTGCTTCTCAGCAAGCAGCTCGACTTGCCGGCAGTTTTGGAGGTCATAGCCCTTGGTGTGGTGGATCTTGCAATACTGCTTGTCGGAGATTCCCGGCTTGTCGGCCGCCGCCAAGGCCTGGTAGGCGGCACACCCGGTAACTTCCTTGCCGGGGTCGCTCGCCTTGGCCCTCTTGGCGGTGCTGGTGTCATTGGACCCCTCGAGAGCAAGTACACTCTTGCCTTTGCGCTTCCTGTTACGGCGCCGGCCCTTCTTCATCGGGGCAGCGGTGTCGTCTTCCGTGGAGTCGGTTTCTGCGCTGGTGTCCTCGCCACGGTACTTCCTCCCCTCTTCCACCCGAGTGCACCTATCGGCCAGAACGTAAAGTTCAGCCACATCCTTGACCTTGTTCATCACCAACTTCTCATGCATTTTGCGGTTACAGACATTCTGATGGAATGCGCTGATCACGGTGATGGGATGAACGTCTGGGATGTTATACTGCCCTTGGCTGAACCTTTGCATGTACTTGCGCAGGTTTTCTCCTTCCTTCTGGGGGATAATATGCAAGTCGCTTGCTTGGCCATGAGCTTGATGGCCTCCAGTGAAGGCACCAACGAACTCATGGCACAGATCCTACCAACAGAAAATGGAGTCCACCGGCAAGTGAATCAACCATGACATGGCATTGGGCTTGAGCACCAAAGGGAAGTAATTGGCAAGCACCTGATCATCGCGGGCTCCAGCAGCTTGCATCGCGATGGTGTAGATGCTGAGGAACTCCGACGGGTGGGTCTTGCCATTGTACTTCTCCCCAACGTCGGGCTTGAACATGCGATGCGAGGGCCACTGGAACTACCACAGCTCACGGGTGTAGGCCGGACAACCCACCTCGTAGGGTAGGCCACCATAGCCTCCCGGTGTCAGGTGGCCCATAGTGGGTCCTACCCGCCTGTCTGATTGATGGCGTGCATCACGCCGACGCTCGATGGTGGTTCAAGCGTCTTCAAGGGATCACTCCCATAGAACTTGACGCTGGTCGCGGTGGGTCCGCGGATCGGATGACTCAATGGAGATATTATCGCAAGCGTCATCGCGACGGATCGACACCCGCGGTGGCTGGCGTGGGGAAGGAGAGTGCACCATGGCTGCATCGCCACTGGCCCTTCCATCGCTGGCATTAAGGTGGCTCGATGGAGCGACGGCCTACGGGCCCCGCTGGTCGCGGCTCATCTTTGTTGGCGATGCCGACAAGGCTCCGGATAGTGGCTCTCCAATCGTCGAGCTTCTCCGCACTAGGAGGAAAGTCGAGGAGCAGCTATGCACGCGCCAGAGCTTCTGCTAGTGTGGGCGGCGACGAAAGCTGTGTGGACCGTGATGCGCTTCGACTTCTAACTATGTTAGAAGGAGCTCTATCACGGCCCTGCGGCTGTCCGCCATTTTCACCAGCACCTCGGCGTGCATGCTGGCCTTCCTCGTCCCACGAAGGACGCGCAGGACTCTTCCCAGGGCAGCACCCAGGGTCACCAGCGGGGTGGCGCTGCTCATCACGCATAACTTGGGAAGAACACGCCGTGGGTGTCGGTGTCAAAACCGGCGGATCTCGGGTAGGGGGTCCCGAACTGTGCGTCTAAGGTTAATGGTAATAGGCGGTGGGGGACACAATGTTTACCCAGGTTCGGGCTCTCTCGATGGAGGTAATACCCTACTTCCTTGTTGATTGATCTTGATGACATGAGTGTTACAGGAGTTGATCTACCATGAGATCGTAGAGGCTAAACCCTAGAAGCTAGCCTATGGTTATGATTGTTGTTCGTCCTATGGACTAAACCCTCCGGTTTATATAGACACCGGAGGGGGCTAAGGTTACACAGAGTCGGTTACAGAGAAAGGAATCTTCATATCCGAATCACCAAGCTTGCCTTCCACGCAAAGGAGAGTCCCATCCGGACATGGGACAAAGTCTTCTATCTTGTATCTTCATAGCCCAATAGTCCGGCATACGCATACAGTCCGGCTATCCGAGGACCCCTTAATCTAGGACTCCCTCAGTAGCCCCTGAACCAGGCTTCAATGACGATGAGTCCGGAACGCAGATTATATTCGGCATTGCAAGGCGGGTTCCTTCTCTGAATACTCCAAAGTAGATCTTGAACACAAGAATCGTGTCCGCCTCTGCAAAAAACTCCACATACCACGGTAGAGGGTATAATATCCCACGAGTCCAATCTACTGACAACTCAAAGCGTGACCTCGCGCCATGTCCTGGTCTTTATACAAACCGTTTTTATCCTGCCCCTCGGTATTTCGAGGTGTGGTTTCATTGGCACGTCTTGTCGAAGCGGAGATCGTGTCCCCTTATCACGGGATTCTCATCAATGCGGGCATGGGTAAACCAATCGTGCCATCAGCATGGCGTTTGGGATATAAGCAAGTTTTAGGGCGAACGGGGAGGCGCACGATTTTTACTACCTTTATAAAGGGATAAGGATTCCCCTCTTTCACCCACGCCATCTTCTTCCTCTGCTCATTCATCCTCGACCTCCAACGCCCAAGCACCCATCTCTTCCGCCCCAAAAAAGCACTCCCATCATGTCCGGATCTGGAGCTGGAGGCAAGTGGATGGCCTCCTCCGTCAACAAGGAGGACATCAAGAAGCTCCGGGAGGCTAGGTACTTGTCCAAAGACATCGCTCATCGGCTTCCGGCCAAGGGGCAGATTATCCCTACCCCGGAGCCCCAAGAAAGGGTGGTATTTCTATCCCACTTCGTCCATGGGATGGGATTCCCCCTCCACCCGTTCGTCCATGGACTAATGTTCTACTACGGGCTGGACTTCCACGACTTGGCCCCCAACTCCATTCTCAACATTTTGGCATTCATTGTCGTGTCTGAGGCCTTCCTCCGCATCCCACCTCACTTCAGCCTATGGCTGAAGACCTTCAATTTGAAGCCCAAGGTGGTGAGCGGCAAACAAGCGGAGTGCGGAGGCGCTATGGTGGGCAAGATGCCCAATGTCACCTGGCCCGAGGGCTCCTTTGTGGGGACCGTAAAGGGGTGGCAATCAGGATGGTTCTACATCACCGAACCGCGCGGCGCTAACTGGGCAGCGACCCCCGAATTCCGATCCGGAGTCCCCATGCGGCTCACCTCCTGGCAAGAGAAGGGTTTAGCCTGGGGCTCGGCGAAAGAAGTGACTGGGATCCAGACATGTGTCCAGAACATGATTGACAAGAAAATCAAGCTTGTCAACGTGATCCAGGTCATGCTCTTCTGCCGGATTCTTCCGTGCCAGATCCGGACTCGTAATTTGTGGGAGTTCGACCCAGCCAAGCACCAGACACTGCTGGAGCTCTTTGATATGACACATGAAGACATCCGGAAGGTGCTTTTTAAGGCTGGCGAGGTTCCACCGCCCATGTTCGAAGACCGCGGGCTTAGCGCAAAACGCCGGGCTAATCCGGTAAGTTCCTTTATGTTTGCAAGATATATCTTTTGCCGGCATATTCGTGGGAGGAACCTAAGCCTCCATGCCAATCTCTCAGGCCCAGGTAACGATAGCGGAGCAGATCAAATGTTCGGCTCCACTGCCCGAAGATCAAGAAACGCCTCTTCTGACGAGATGCTATTTCCGACGCCTTATAAGGTGCCGGAGAAGAAAACCAAGAAGGCGGCCAAGGGGACCAGAGGTGGTCTCCGATGCAAGGGCGTTTCGGACGTGACTGATGACCCACAAGTGTAGGGGATCTATCGTAGTCCTTTCGATAAGTAAGAGTGTCGAACCCCACGAGGAGCAGAAGGAAATGATAAGCGGTTTTCGGTAAGGTTTTCTCTGCAAGCACTGAAATTGTAGGTAATAGATAGTTTTATGATAAGATAAATAGTAACGAGTAACAATTAAATAAAGTAAATAAAGTGCAGCAAGGTGTTCCAATCCTTTATGTAGCAAAGGTTAAGCCTGGACAAATTCTAATAATGAGAAAGGAGCTCCCGAGGACACATGGGAATTATCGTCAAGCTAGTTTTCATCACGTTCATATGATTCGCGTTCGGTACTTTGATAATTTGATATGTGGGTGGACCGGTACTTGGGTACTTCCCTTACTTGGACAAGCATCCCACTTATGATTAACACCTATTGCAAGCGTCCGCAACTACAAAAGAAGTATTAAGGTAAACCTAATCACAACATTAAACATATGGATCCAAATCAGCCCCTAACGAAGCAACGCATAAACTAGGGTTTAAGCTTCTGTCATTATAGCAACCTATCATCTACTTATTACTTCCCCATGCCTTCCTCTAGGCCCAAATAATGGTGAAGTGTCATGTAGTCGACGTTCACATAACACCACTAGAGGAAAAGACAACATACATCTCATCAAAATATCGAACAAATACCAAATTCACATGACTACTAATAGCAAGACTTCACCCATGTCCTCAGGAACAAACATAACTACTCACAAAGCATATTCATGTTCATAATTAGAGGAGTAATAATATGCATAAAGGATCTGAACATATGATCTTCCACCAAGTAAACCAATTAGCATCAACTACAAGGAGAAATCAACACTACTAGCAACCCACAGGTACCAATTTGTGGTTTTGATACAAGATTGGATACAAGAGATGAACTAGGGTTTTGAGAGGAGATGGTGCTGGTGAAGATGTTGATGGAGATTGACCCCCTCCCGATGAGAGGATCGTTGGTGATGATTTCCCCCTCCCGGAGGGAAGTGTCCCCGGCAGAACAGCTCCGCCACAGCCCTAGATTGGTTCCGCCAAGGTTCCGCCTCGTGGCGGCGGAGTTTCGTCGCGTAAGCTTGCCCATGATTTTTTTCCAGGGTAAAAGCTCTCATATAGCAGAAGATGGACACCAGAGGCCCACCAGGGGGCCCAGGAGATAGGGGCGCGCCCAGTAGGGGGCGCGCGCCCTCCACTCTCCTGGACAGGGTGTGGGCCCCCTGGTGTATTTCTTTCGCTCTATAATTCTTATAAATTCCAAAAAGATGTTTCGTGGAGATTCAGGACTTTTGGAGCAGTGCAGAATAGGTTTCCAATGTTTGCTCCTTTTCCAGCCAGAATTCCAGCTGCCGACATTCCCCCTCTTCATGGTAAACCTTGTAAAATAAGAGAGAATAGTCATAAGTATTGAGATATAATGTGTAATAACAATCCATAATGCAATAAATATTGATATGAAAGGATGATGCAAAATGGACGTATCAACTCCCCCAAGCTTAGACCTCACTTGTCCTCAAGCGGAAGCCGAAATCGAAAAATATGTCCACATGTTTAGAGATAGAGGTGTCGATAAAAAGAAAATACGGACATGAGTGCATCATGATCATTCTTATAACAACAACATATATAGATTTTATCATATAATTTCTTATGCTCAAGTAACAATCAATTCACAATGTCAAGTATGGTTCAAAAACTTCATTGGGAACTAACAAACTATAATCTCAGTCATTGAAGCAATTGCAATTTATCATAACATCAAAAAGAGTCAACAATAGAGCTTTTCAGCAAGTGCACATACTCAACTATCTTGTAGTCTTCTACAATTGCTAACATTCACGCAATACTTGTGGTTATGGAGTTTCAGCCGGACACTGAGAAAGATACGGGATTATTGAGTTGCCTCCCAACATATTCACCTGTAGGTGATGTCAACAATAATAGCCCATGCTAACTTACATCAGTTCGATATATATATCATGATCTTTCAAACACGAAGAGCTTGCCAAAGGATAAAATGAAAAAAAGGGAAAGGTGTGGATCACCTTGACTCAAGCATAAAGTAAAAAAACATAAAGTAAAAGATAGGCCCTTCGCAGAGGGAAGCAGAGGTTGTCATGTGCGTTTAAGGTAGATGCACGAAATCTTAATGCAAAAGAACATCACTTTATATTGCCCCTTGTATGTGGACCTTTATTATGCAGTCCGTCAATTTTATTACTTCCACAACAAGATCGTAGAAATCTTATTTTCTCTGCACTAATAAGTCATACATATTTAGATAGCAATTTTTATTGCTTGCAACATGACAACTTACTTGAAGGATCTTACTCAATCCATAGGTTGGTATGGTGGACTCTCATGGCAAAACTGGGTTTAAGGATATTTGGAAGCACAAGTAGTATCTCTACTTGGTGCAAGGAATTTGGCTAGCATGAGGGGGAAAGGCAAGCTCAACATGTTTGGAAGGTCGATGACAATATACTTTAACTGAGATGTCAGAAAACATAAACCATTACGTTGTCTTCCTTGTCCAACATCAACTCTTTTAGCATGTCATACTTAATGAGTGCTCCCAATTATAAAAGGTGTCCAAAAATAGCCCATGCTAACTTACATCCAGTTGGATATATTTATCATGATCTTTCAAACATGAAGAGCTTGCCAAAGGATAAAATGAAAAAGGGAAACACTACAAAAAAAAGACACATTCATGACATTTTGGGCCGAACAATTTTTTTCTGTCATACATATGACACTTCTATGACAATAATTGTGACAAAATCCGGTATCATCA
Source organism: Triticum aestivum (assembly GCF_018294505.1). Classification (NCBI taxonomy): domain Eukaryota; kingdom Viridiplantae; phylum Streptophyta; class Magnoliopsida; order Poales; family Poaceae; genus Triticum; species Triticum aestivum. The sequence goes on along the minus strand of NC_057804.1, from coordinate 401,476,724 downwards.
TAGATGTGGTGGATCCTACTTCTATGACAAAAAATCATGACAGAAAATGGGCTTTTTGTCCTGGGCGGGCCGGAGATGCAGCTGCATGACATTCTTTGGGCCGTCCATGACGGAAAAAACTGTGGTAGAAGCGAGGGCGAGGAAAATTTTGGGGAGTTCCCGGTTACGGTGGGAGGTCGGGGGCCGAGCGATGCGCGTTTCTGTAACACCCCAAAAAATTAACCATGTTTTGATTATTAAAATTTTGACAAGGGTTTAAAAATTTTTCTTTCTGGATTTTCTTTTGAATTCAAAACCCCTTTTTCTTTAATATTGTGAAGTTTTTGCCCCAAGTAAAAACTTTCCAAGATTATTATTGGACTTGTATACTCGTTCAATAAAACAATTCTTTATCAGTGGATTTATTTGCACAATTGTTTTTCTTGAGCTTTATTCTTTTAAAATGATTTTTCATAAGTTTTGGAGCCTCCTTTGCAATGCAACCATTTGATAAATGCATCTAAAATTTTCACCAAAATTTGGGGATGTCATGTGATATTTTTAAATCACTTTGATGCAAAAATATCTTTTATTCATTGAAATTTTTGAGCTCTACCCCAAGTTTTCAAAACTAGTCTAGTTGGTACCTTTGCACTACAACCCCTTTAAATAATTCTTTGAAAATTTTACCAAGTATTTGGAGATGGCAGTAGATACATGTAATTCATCTTTATGCAAAAACCTATGAATGTTCTTTGCAATATTTGAGCAAATCATCATCTTTTACTCTCTTATCCAGTTTGGCACTTTCTACAGCAACCACATTTTATTTTGCTCTGTTACCCATGATTCTTTTTCCTGCTTATAGTCCATCCTGCAAAACCCTTAAGTCCAGGAGAGTGGACCTATTGGAGTATATTTAGTACATAAAATGATAGCCTTTAGGTTATGTCCAGAATTGGTTTTCTCAAATATTTGCACTAACAAGTTTCTATATTTGGAAAACTAAACTGGCCACCATCACCTCCACCTAATGAGACACTGATCTGGATATTTTGGCCACTCCAAGAACTGCCTAGATGCCTCTAGCATTTTGTCAAACACCTTGTGTGCATGGCCAGTTTTGGCATGGTTTTTATTTAGCTTTGTAAGCTTGGTCCCCTGACCTAACCCCCATGTCCATTAACCTCCTTGCAAACTCTAACCTAGTCCTGTTAATTGCCAGCCGCGCTCAAGAACTCTAGCCCACCCTGGCATTCTGTCGAGCATGTCGCGTGCGTGCTCTAGGCGCGCCTAGAGCGCACGTTTTGCACGCGTGCGCGCAACCGAGCCGCCGCGTTCGCTACCCCATGCCTTGGCCTTTGCTCGCCTGCAGAGCTACGCCCCGCCCTCGGTCACTCGCCAGAACACTCCAAGCTGCCCTAGCGCCCTACAGCGCCGCCGTCAGGGCCCTCTTGGCGGCATGCCGGCGTCCACAGTACGCCTCTGCCATGGACGGCGCCGCCCGAGCCACAACTTCTCGCCAGCTGCCCTCGCACTACTAGAAAAACCGCTACTAATGGCACACCTAATTTGGCCATTAATGGCGCATCACTGGTGCGCCATTACTAGCACACCATTAGTAATTTTTACTAATGGCGCACCACTGGTGCGCCATTAGTATCTGGTATACTAATGGCGCACCATTGGTGCGCCATTAGTATAGGCCACGGTGCGCCATTAGTATGCCTCCCACGGGCCATGTATACCCAGGTGCTTTGGCATACTAATGGCGCACGACAACGGGATGCGCCATTAGTAACTTCGGCATACTAATGGCGCACTGTTTAGTGATGCGCCATTAGTGATGCGCCATTTTGAATCTTGATCTGGATCGTGATTTTTTGCCCATTTTTTGCTCATTTTTTTGCTTGTTTTTTGGCACGACATTATTTCAAATTTTGTTCCTGTTTTTGGATCTTGTACGTTCTTTTGCCGTGGTCTTTTGCCGGAGAGGAGTTCGCCGGAGAGGAGTTCGCCAGAGAGGAGGAGGAGGAGGAGTTCACCGGAGCATCGGAGAGGAGGAAGGAGAAACCATGAGGGGTGGGAGGAAAGGAGGGAGGAGGAGCTCACCGGAGAGAAGGGAGGAGGAGCTCACCGGAGAGGAGGGAGGAGGAGCTCACCGGAGAGAAGGGAGGAGGAGCTCACCGGAGAGGAGGGAGGAGGGCTCACCGGAGAGGAGGGAGGAGGAGCTCACCGGAGAGGAGGGAGAAGAAACCGTGAGGGGAGGGGAGGGGAGGGGAGGGGAGGGGAGGGGAGGAGGGAGGAGGAGGTCGCTGGAGAGGAGGAGGAGGTCACCGGAGAGGAGAAGTATGGTGGAGGAGAGAAGGGAAGATGGAGTGGAGGAGAGGAGGAGATGGAGTGTAGGAGAGGTGGAATGAAGAGATAAGGAGGAGAGGACCACGACCAGCCATATATACGGCATACTAATGGCGCACCGCGGGCAGGTGCGCCATTAGTAAGTTTTTTTTATTTTTTTTATTTATTTTGAATTTTGAAGGCGGGAAGATACTAATGGCGCACCATGGGCAGGTGCGCCATTAGTAACTTTTTTTTATTTTTTTGACTTATTTTGAATTTTGAAGGTGGGAAGATAGTAATGGCGCACCATGGGTAGGTGCGCCATTAGTAAGTTTGAATTTTTTTTAATTTTTTGCCTCTCCAGATCTTAAAAGCCCCGTATCTTTTTTTCTGTTAGGTTTTTGAGGATTTTGAAAATGTTTAACCGGGTTCCCCCGTTAAATTTGGATGTAACTTTTCGAGTAGATGATTTTTCATATAAAAAACTTTTTCATCCGAGTTAGTATGCAAAAGTTATGCCCATTTTTACAAATTCTCGCGAGATTTTGCAAATGAAGTCAAAATTCATATTTGCAAATTTTCCCAACAACTAGGCCACATATCACATGGGAAACTTATTTTCTTTTAGTTTTTTGACATTTTCATCATTTTCTTTTATTTTTTTAAAAACTGAAAAGGCGATCCATGGCGGGGGTGCATTCGGTGGAAGTGGTGGCCAAGTTACTAATGGCGCACCGTGGCATGGTGCGCCATTACTAGTTCAACTAGTAATGGCGCACCACTCCCACGGTGCGCCATTAGTAGTTTTGAAAAAAATTTAAAAAAAAGTTTTACTTTTTTTTTTACTAATGGCGCACCGTGGATGTGGTGCGCCATTACTAGTTCAACTAGTAATGGCGCACTACTCCCACGGTGCGCCATTAGTAGTTTTGAACAAAATTTTTAAAAAAATATTTTTACTAATGGCGCACCGTGGATGTGGTGCGCCATTAGTATTTGGACACTAATGGCGTACCAACACGTGGTGCGCCATTAGTATATAGTAATGGCGCACCACATGTCTGGTGCGCCATTAGTGTCAATTCCATCTATAGCCCTTTTCCTAGTAGTGTCGTGAGCAGGTCGTCCTTATCTCCAAGCCCGTCCGCTAGCATCGACCCTACTCTAGCCATCGCCACGTCGCCCTGCCGCAACAGAAGTGGTCGGCCAGTGATCTTATCCCCAGTAGCGACGGAACAGACCTTCCCCGGCTATAAATAGCCCCAGACCTCGCTCGAGCACCCTCAGGCAGCCTCGTCCCACCCCTCTAGCGCACCCCACGGCCAGCAAGCGACGGCGGGAGGCCTTCTTCCTCGCCTCCGGCCGATTCGGCCCCCGCCGTCCTCTGGTCCCATCCATCGCGAACAGGGCCTCCCCCACCCTTCAGCACCACCACTCGACTCCTCTTCGTCTTGCGGAGCCTCCCAAACCCCCAGCTGCGACGGAGAGCCACCATAGCCCGAACCCCCAAATCGGACCGAAACCATCTCCGCCGTGAAGCTCGCCGCCGGTGACTCCCTTCACCCCCGCCAGCCGTTCGACCATCGGGAGGACCGTCCTAGACTGGCAGATCCATCCCCGCCCTCAGAACCCCGCGGGGGAGCGCCGTTCGTCTACGGTGATCGCCGGAGCCCTGCCCCGGTCGGACAGAGGAGGAGGGAGGCGCAGGCGACTGGTCAAACCTGACCAGTGGGCCCCGTGGACCCACTGACAGTGACCCACGTGCCGTCCCCGCTGGAATAAGTGGAGGCGTAAACCCAGAATACGCCTTCGATGTGGTTAGTTTCAAAACGTTTTTTTTTTCTGTTTTATTTTAAAAATGGAAATTTGACTAAACTTTGACTGGCTATAACTTTTTAAATATAACTCCAAATGAGTTGATTCTTTTTCCTACCTTTCTCAAATATTGTCTAGTTTATTTTTAGATTTATTTGAAAAAAATTCAGACAACTTTTTTGTACTGTTTTGAAACTATGTTTTAATTCAATATTTTCAAAAATAGGATTTTTGAAGAAGAGGAAAACTTTCAAAAGCTTTAGGATGCACCCTGCCTCTACACAACTTGAAGGCAAGCATTCTGAACTCTGGCATAATATTGTCGTGTGATACAGTTACAACACCTCTCATCTCGGAGTTTCCATTATTTATTCATTTTGTGATGATATGAACCTACTCATAAGTGCATATTGATGATTCCGTGCTATTGGAATTTGAAACGTTGTGATAGTAATCACCCTCGTATGCCTATCATGCCTATCGGAAGGAAGCCGGGAAAGCCTCTGTCTTGGGTAGACACGAGCTTGTCTCCGGTCTTCGTCGAGACGGATGTGTCCGGTATAGCATAGTAAGGTATGATGAATTGTGATTCTGCATGTTGGTTGGAAACATATTTGTTATTCTAATCATGCAGGTAACACTTAAACCTCCTGAGTCGACCGTAGATCGAGTCTTGTTCTAGTAACCCCCATAATTGTTCCGTGCTACCACTTGTCCCTGCCACAGTCTGGGTTGGGTCAAGTGTCGGTCCTAGTGTCGGTCTTCGGAGGAAAAACTACTAAGCCAGAACTTTGATTATGACCGGTGACATATGATGATTATGATTATTATTATTATTATGGACTATGTTGGGGATATAACTATTGAGTATAAACCGCCCAGGAGGGGCCGGTTTACCCTCAAACGTATTGAAGCCCATGAAGACTTAGAAGATGGCATTTTACTGTGAAGCGTAGAGGCCCGGAGCCCAATAGTGGATTAGGGCCCATGATAACAAACCGCCAACATTATGTAACTTGTGTTGTAAGTTAGGAGAGTCTGAGCCGGACCCTTGTATGAGTCGGCCTCGAGACTTTGTAGACCGGCCGGGCGTCAACCTGTGTATATAAAGGGACGACCCGGCGGCGGTTCAGGGACAACAGACAAAAACTCGAGACTCAGGCAAGCGTATTTGCTCCCTGATCATCGAAACCTAATCAATCCCATCACAACTAGACGTAGGCTTTTACCTTCATCGAAGGGGCCGAACTAGTATAAAAACTCCCGTGTCCCTTGTCTGGTTTAACCCCTTCAAACTAACCCGTTGTGATGGCTCCACGACTAAGTCCTTCCATGAGGACATCTGACGTGTTAATTCCATGACAGTTGGCGCCCACCATGGGGCTATCGCACGATGGTGTCCAGTTCTTTAAGAGATGCTCTGAAGGACTTAAGGGGTACGTGATCGGTCGGATGACCAAGAGTCGTCGCGGCAAGCTCTACATCAACGACGAAGGATGGGGCCCCGAGGCCGGCTCAATCGAGTACGGGTACCGGGTCCCCTTTGGCGGAATTCATATCTTCATCGGCAAGATCGGTGAACCGGGCCCTGAACCGGACATCTGCACCGACCTCGTCGAGTCGGCTCAGTGTGCGAGTCTAGCCCGAGTTAAGCCAGCCATGAAGCGTGCGTTCGTAGGATGTGTCCATGAGATCGGATCTGAACCGGTGTCTGAAGGCGAGACGGCCGTATATTCCGACGGCGTGTCATCCACTAGCAAAACCGAGTCCTTGTACCAGATTCATAACGGTGTGTTTGAAGGATATTCCGATGGTATCAGTATTCCGGACCTCCTTGAACCGCAAAGTCGGGTTGCTGTTTACATGACCGGAACACAGCCCACTTTGCAGTCTTCATCTACAGCAGCAATGAATAACGGATCAGCAGCCGCGGCAGGGGTCCCGGTGCGCCGGCCGGCTCAAGTCCTCTCCGGTTTGATGGATGCCTGGGCGACTTTGTTAACCACGGCAGTCACCCCGGAGATGCGGGATCAGCACAATGCGGATATTGCGAAACTGAAAGACCAGATAACACAGGCTATGGAGGACCTGGCAACGGAGGATGCTAGGATGGCTGAAGAATAGGCCGCGTTGGATGCCCAGTCACAGTAGATACAGGCGCAGAATTATCAACTCATGCTGGATCGGACAGCATCAGAGGATGTAATACGAGGGAAGTACCGGTCTCGTCTGCCGCCGGTTTAGGAAGGGTTAAATCTCTTTCAGACGCCAGGCGCTGGGCCGAGCAATCCGGCAGCTGCAAACCGGACTGATGCGCCTAGGATAGCTTCGGATCAACTGCGCATAACGGAGCCACCCTGACGAACAGATAACCCACCGCAATACGTGTCTACACCGCCGGGTCACTTCTCGAGCCCTCTGGATAACATGATTGCCGCAGCATCATGCCTGGCAGCCATTCTGATGGAGGGAGATTCAATAGCAGCAATTGAAATGCGGCGGGCTAGTGACCTTCTTCAAACTGCCATGGTGCAACAGTAGGCTTATTCTTATAATCGGGACAGAATTCATTCAACCCCTCGTCCGAGCCCAAGCTATAGCAGGCGTATGGATGAATCGGAAGTGTCTAGCAGCGCGCGGCATCGTAATGCTCAAGATGTGGTGGATCATGGCAGGGCACGAAGGGATGCCTCTTTAGGTCGTTATCAACCCGCCCCGGTTCAGCCAACAACGTCAGTTGACCGAGGCACCGGTCTTGCCTTCAGTTCCTGGGGAGTGTCGTGCCTTATTCCGGCTCTCCGTAATGTGCGTCTGCCCAAAGATTTCAAGGGTCCACGTAAAGTGCCTAATTACATGGTGGATCAGCCACCAGAGGCGTGGGTCGAGAGTTATGAGATGGAAATGGAGATGCTGGATGTAGATGAAGCGGCCTGTGCAAAGTACTTCATGATGATGTTGGAAGGAACGGCCCGTACTTGGTTGAAAAATCTACCAGCTAATTCCATCGAGTCATGGGATCAGCTGAAGGCCCGGTTTATAGCCAATTTCAAATACACGTGCAAATAGCCCATGTCCATTGTGGATCTGGATGCTTGTGTTCAAGGGGAGAACAAGTCAACAGCTCATTGGGTACGCCGGGTTTTAGAAGTTTTGCACTCGTTTGACCGGATTAACGCTGGTCAAGCGATCATAACACTGGAGCGCAATTGCCGGTTCAAGTCACTGAAGATGAAGTTGGGACGGCTCAAGCGCCACTACAACAACATGGGAACCCTTATGGCATCCTTGGTCAAGTATGCCGATTCTGATAATATCAAGGATCTCGATTCTGATAATGAGAAACCGGAGAAGGGAAAGAAGAACGGTGGTGCAAAGGGACAGCAGAACAACCAAGGAGGCCATGGGAATAATGGTAAGCGTAAAGCGGATTCAGATTTTGTGGCTAACGCTAATGTGCAGCTTCGTAAAGGTAAACCGCACCAGCGTGGTGGGGCGATGAATCTGGAGCGTTTGTTGAATCAGCCCTGTCCAAAGCATGGGACCAAGGAGGCCCCTGCAATGCATCTCTGGAAGGATTGTAACATTATGAAGGAATTCATAAACTCTGATCTTTTCCGGTATGATCGGGGTCCGTCGGGCGGTTCAGGTCCAGGTTTTCATGGTGGCGGCGGTTCAATTTATGGATTTCAGAATAACCAGGGCAACCAGAGCAACCAAGGTGGTAATAATCAGCAGAATAATCAAGGAAACCAGCAGCAGTCGGGTTACCAGAGTCACCTAAAGCAGTTGAATGGTGGGCAGTATCATGTGTTTACCACTAGTTTGTGCAAGCGTGATCAGAATCTTCACAAGAGGGCGGTTAATGCTGTTGAACCGGCAGTACCATGCTATCTGCGATGGTCCGAACAACCTATTGTGTGGAGTAGGGAGGATCATCCGCCCCGGGTTGACAATCCGGGTCAACTGGCTTTGGTGGTGGCACCTCAGGTGGGAGGTTATAAGTTTACCAAAGTACTCATGGATGGAGGAACCAGTATCAATATTCTGTACTATGAGACCTTCCATCGCATGGGCTTGACAGACAAGAATCTTAAACCGTCAAACACTATTTTTCATTGTGTGGTACCAGGAAAATCGGCATATCCTATAGGTAAGATCGCTTTGGAAGTTGTGTTTGGTGATGAGCATGAATCCCGATCTGAAACATTGACCTGTGAAGTGATGAGGATCCAGAGCCCGTACCACGCACTGTTTGGGCGACCGGCTTATGCAAAATTCATGGCAAGGCCTTGTTATATATACTTGCAGCTCAAGATGCCGGGTCATAAAGGGACTATTACGGTTCACGGAAGTCGTAAAATTGCTTTGGACTGCGAGGAAGGTGATGCGGCCTATGCTGAGTCGGTTTGTGCTACAGAGGAGCTAAAGTTTTATAAGGAAAATGTTGATCCGGCAGATATGACCCCTCTAAAGAAGCCCACCACTGAGCATGACCCAACCCGGCATTTCAAACCGGCTGACGAGACCAAGCTTGTTGACTTCGTGCCTGGCGATTCGTCCAAGCAGTTCAGCATCAGCACCAATCTAGATCCGAAATAGGAAAGCGCGCTCATCGAGTTCGTCCGTGAGAACCGGGATATTTTTGCATGGAAACCTTCTAACATGCCAGGTGTACCGAGGGAACTCGCTGAGCACACTCTTAATATTTATCCCAAGTTTAAACCGGTCAAGCAATTTCTTCGTTGCTTTAATGAGGAGAGACGTAAGGCAATTGGTGAAGAGGTAGCCTGGCTGTTGGCTGCGGGGTTTATCATTGAAGTATTTCATCCTGAATGGCTGGCTAATCCGGTGCTTGTTCTTAAGAAAAACAGCACTTGGCGTATGTGTGTTGACTACACGGATTTGAATAAAGCTTGTCCGGCTGATCCCTTTGCACTCCCGCGTATTGATCAGATAATTGATGTGATGGCGGGTTGTGAGCGCCTGAGTTTTTTGGATGCTTACTCAGGATATAATCAGATCAAGATGGAAGTTAAGGACCAAGAGAAGACATCCTTCATCACTCCCTTTGGATCCTTCTGCTACATTTCTATGCCCTTTGGGCTCAAGAGTGCCTAGGCAACTTATCAGCATTGTGTGCAGAATTGTCTTCACACGCAGATTGGGCGTAATGTTCATGCCTATGTGGATGTCATTGTAGTAAAATCCAGGAAGAAGGAAACATTGATAGATGATCTCAAGGAGACGTTTGACAATCTTCGGGGTTACAAGATGATGCTTAATCCGGACAAATGCGTTTTTGGTGTTCCGGCAGGCAAGCTTCTCAGTTTTCTTGTGTCCAACAGGGGCATTGAGGCTAATCCGGAAAAGATTAAGGCAATCACATCCCTGGCTAAACCAAAGTGTATCAATGATGTTCAGCGACTAGCAGGTCGGATTGCAGCCCTTAGCCGGTTTATCAGTCGTTTGGGAGAGAAGGCAATTCCTTTGTATCCAACGTTGAAAAAGACGGATGATTTCGTCTGGAGTGAAGCAGCCAATGCATCCTTTGAGGAGTTAAAGCGACAGTTGGTTGAACCGCCGGTTCTCGCAGCTCTGGTTGATAATGGGCCTTTGCGGTTATACGTGGCTGCGAATGCCTGAGCGGTCAGTGTGGCAATTGTGGTTGAGCGTAAGGAAGCTGAGAAGGAATATCCGGTTCAACGACCTATATACTACATCAGTGAAGTCCTGATCGAGTCAAAACAACGCTATCCACATTGGTAGAAGTTGGTGTATGGGTTTTTTATGGCAAGTCGAAAACTCAAGCTATATTTTCAAGGCCATCCCATCACAGTGGTTAGTTCTGCTCCTTTGGGCAATATAATTCAAAACAGGGAAGCAACTGGCTGGGTTGCAAAGTGGGCAATTGAGCTTGGTCCACACGGTTTGAAGTATGTACCTCGAACGGCCATCAAATCTTAGGCCCTTGTGGATTTTATCAATGACTGTACCGAGTTGCAAACACCAGAAGACAAACCGGATAATACGTACTGGACTATTCATTTTGATGGTTCCAGGCAGTTGGAAGGCTTGGGGGCTGGAGTTGTCCTTACTTCCCCTCGAGGTGATAAAATTTGCTATGTCCTCCGCTTGATGTTTCCCTGTACTAACAATGCAGCTGAGTATGAAGCTTTACTCCATGGTCTTTGTGTGGCCAAAGAGATGAACTTAAGTCGAGTTCGTTGTTTCGGAGATTCTGATCTGGTGCCTCAGCAAGTTTTTGGTACTTGGGATTCTAAGGATCCACTCATGGCGGCTTACAGGCGTGAGGTGGATATTGTGGAGGGTCACTTCAAAGGGTACCAGGTTGAGCATATCGATCGGCGCAAAAACGAAGCAGCCGACGCTTTGAGCCGGCTTGGATCTCAGCGTAAACTGGTACCTCCTAATACCTTTTTAGATATCTTGCATAACCTGTCTGTTAAGTTACCTACAGAGGAGGATTTGGCTGTTCCTGATCCGGAAGCTCAGTTGGTGGCCGCTTTACATTTTGTACCGGATTGGACTGTTCCATATCTAGCGTATATGAACCGGGGCGAGCTACCAGATGATAAAGTCCTGGCTCGACAGATAATCCGGCGATCCAAGTCCATGGTTATTCACAATGGCGAGTTACACCGTTGTAGCGTTTCAGGCGTATTTCAGCGTTGTGTTTCTCCGGAAGAAGGCCAAGAGATCCTACGGGAAATTCATGAAGGGGATTGTAGTCATCATGCCGGTTCAAAATCCCTGGTTGCAAAAGCTTTTGGTCATGGGTTTTACTGGTTGACAGCTCATGCTGATGTGGAGGATCTGGTAAATCGATGTGATGCTTCTCAAAAAAATTCACGCAGAGCTCATGTTCCGGCTCAGGAACTACGGATGATTCCTATCACTTGGCCGTTTGCTACTTGGGGGCTTGATATGGTGGGGCCCTTTAAGCGCTCCCAGGACAAGAAGACCCACCTGTTGGTAGCAGTTGATAAATTCACCAAGTGGGTTGAAGCGGAACCTGTCAGCAAGTGTGATGCAGCTACGGCGGTTCAATTTCTCAAAAAGATTATCTTCCGTTTTGGCTTTCCACACAGTATTATCACAGATAATGGTACAAACCTTTCAAAAGGTGAGATGGAGGATTTCTGTCAGAGAGAGCACATCTGGCTTGACTTAGCATCTGTGGCGCACCCTCAATCCAACAGTCAAGCAGAGCAAGCAAATCAAGAAATTTTGAAGGGTCTTAAACCCCGGATCATGATTCCCTTGAAGGGAACGCCGGGTTGTTGGGTGGAAGAATTACCTTCTGTGTTATGGAGCATCAACACCACCCCCAATCGATCAACAGGTTACACACCTTTCTTCATGGTGTACGGAGCAGAGGCAGTATTACCAAGTGATATTCGTCACGACTCGCCCCAGGTTGCTAATTATATTGAAGGGGACAACGAGCAAGCACACCAAGAGGCGCTGGACCAGTTAGATGAGAAATGAAACATGGCTCTGGCTCGATCGGCGGTTTATCAACAAGACCTACGGCGTTATCACATTCGCCGGGTTAGGACAAGAACCTTTCAAGAAGGTGACTTGGTGCTCCGGCTCATCCAGGATCAGACCGACATGCACAAGTTATCCTCGCCTTGGGAAGGGCCCTTTGTGGTCAGCAAGAATCTGCACAACGGATCATACTACCTCATTGATGTTCGATACGACTCACGCAACTCTGAGGAAGAGACCCGGCGGCCGTGGAACATAGCTCTGCTCCGGCCTTACTACACTTGAGCCATAGGCTCTTCTTATGTACATATTTCGACAATATATATATTATGATCAATAAATAAACCAACATCCTTGCTCTAAGCAGGGCCTCTGCTTTTTCTTCTCAAATATCCTTTGAGTCACATGGGGGCTTCAGCTGACAAAGCGGAGTACTACCTGTTAAACCGGCCATCACGCCACAACATAGCTTGGGAGCTTCACATCCAAGGGGCCAAAGAGAGTCTAGATGCTATGCACAACTCAAACATAGGCACCCAATGAGCATAGCTCATCACGTTACTTGGGGGCTCCTTGTGTCAAATACCAAGGAGTTTGAATGGACCCTTGTAGTCGGGTATCGACCCACGGCTTGGAAGCCTGGTACATTTACATAAAACCCTGGGTTAACCCGCCTTCATCAAGTAAGACACTCCTATCCAGGTCATCCTGGCATGACCCTCCGAACATTTGACAGTTACTCTCATTGAGACCCTGCACTTGTCAAAGTTAAAATGGTGATTAGTTAGTTGGAGGTCCATCTTAAAAGGCTTTGTTAAATGGTTCAACTCAGCGGCCTGGCAGCCCATGAAAAGCCTCGAATTTGGGCCTGGCAGCCCTCAAAAAGCCTTGACTACACAGTTTTATTTGCGTTTGTCATTTCTTTATTGAATTGTATGTTAAACCGATTTCTTTGACCTCATATGACTTCTCAGTCATCTTATTAGCCCGGTGTTTCTTAAACCGGCTTGGTTTTCAACTACACGTTGACAGACCCTATTATTAAACCGGAGTTCATTAACTCGGCCTGGCTCTAACTACTTGTCGCCAGCTTTGATCATATGGTGTGTATCATCACCCGGTATGACTTATTATACGACATCAGTACATGATGGAGTTATACGAGAATTTCATATTTGGGTTTTAACCCTTATTAAAATCAAAGTTGGTCAACCAACTAAAATGATATTACATCATAGGTATGAGTCATTTCATATTTTTACGGTTTGATAATCAATCAGGCCTTTTTTTGGGCATTATGACCCGTCCGGCGGTAAACCGCCAGGACCCTTTCTTTTTTATGCAGACAAAGGAATTGCATATTATGATACATGAACCAGCATTGAAATTATCATGGCAGATCACATAAAGTATCTCCTACTACACGATGGCAGCAGATCAAAATATTCTTGCTACCCTATTACAAGGCACTTAGCAGCCCAAAATATGGAATTGTTTTAAATCGGACAGTTTCTGAGGTATCAACCGGATTACCGGGTCAAGCTTCATCGCCATGTTGATGTGAAGTGGATGGGTCGTCTGGCGTCGCTTCAGCCTCCTCCTCCCCATCCAATGGCTGGAAATCATTGGTGGTCTAGTCAATCCGGGTTAAGGCCTGAAAGACAGCCTCTTCACTTATAAGCTCAGTCGGATCAACGTTAAGGGCGTAAATGTGCTTACGGATTGGCGGAACAAGATTTTGCACTTCCGGAACAGCTTCAACCCATTTGTTGTTAGCGTCATAGAAGGATCGGTGAACCGTCAAGTTAGCTTCTTCTGCCAACTGACTCGCTAGAGGATGCATCTCTCTTGTCACACGCTTGAGGGCGTCGTTATCAAACACTTCGCCATTTTCTTCTTCACTGGGGAAGACCTTGGCTATATCAGCCGGATCAAGATCAGTTATCCATGCCTTGGCTTGAGTAAGTGCTAACAAGGTACCAGCCCTGGCAGCGGATCGCTTCAACTCTTCTATTTGTGCGAGCATCATAGATAGCTGGTCCAGTGTGTCCTTGATCAGTGTTGGAGCTGCATTGTCATAAGAAGTTGCGTAGATAACCCATTGGACGCCGGTATACAACTATTCTATCAGCGTATAGGCGGCCTTTAGCTTCTTCCGCATATCAGAGCCTAGATGAGCAATGCGGCTACCTACAGCGGTTTAAGAATTTCATGTTAAACCGGAGAAATTTCAAAGCGGAATATTCATAAAGCATTGGCAAACAGCGCTTACCAAATATTGCAGAAGTCATGGCATTGACTAGGCGCTTTAATCCAGTAAGCTCTTCCGTCACCGGTTTAAGAGCTGAATCTGCGTCTTCCGCCCGCTTCAGCAATCCAGCCTTTTCGGTTTCCCAGTTGGCCTGCTCAGACTGGAACCATTCCTTGAGCTGCTCCATGGTGGTTAAGGCGGTTTTCAATTCATCCTTGCCCTTGGTGGTTTCTGCTTGTTGGAATTTCAGATTTTCTTGAAGATCGGCAATTTGCGAGACTTGTTGATTTATCTCACTCTGCAACAGTAAGAAGGGTAGGTCAATACCTTTATTCAAAGTCCCAAGCATATAACCAGTTATAGACTTGGCACTTGGGGGCTAATGCGGATCATTTTTTCTGCTGATTATTGAAGTCCCATGGATTAATACAAGTTTTAATCATGGCACTTGGGGGCTAATGTGTGTTTGATCAAAAATACACAAGGAAGATTAATAAAGCATAGTATGGAATACATAAAGTCCCGGTTTGACTATCTAAAAGACAAACTGGCACTTGGGGGCTACAGTGCAATGAAGATACAGAGCAAAAGATCAAATTATTTACCTCATAGCGCTCCTTCATTAGATTTACCAAACCGGCTTCATAATCACGGCTGGTGTAAAGCCGGTTCAAGAAACCGGAATGAAGATCTTGAGCAGAAAGATCAACATAGGCTGACAAATCAGTCTTCCCTTTCCCCTTGCTCATGGCAGCAGATTCATCCTTAGCAGTGTGCTTCGAAAGAGCAACCGGATTACCAGGGGCGGTATATGCAGTGCCAGTAACAATAACATCATCGTCCTTGGCCGGGCTAGAGGGATTGACATTCTTAATAGGGCCTGGCACTTTGGCAGCAGGGCTCGGCGGTCTGTTAGTTGGGCTTGGCAGATCAGCAGTTGAATCCCGCTATTCAACAATTGTACTTTGAGGGGCATGGAGAGGTGATGTGTCAACATGTACATCTGGGTCAACTTCTGGCGGGTTAGCATCAGCACCTTGGTTTTGCGCAGCAGAGCTGTCTATGGCAATCTCAGGATTTTCGCCATCATGCTCCAGGATCTTCTCTGGATCAACATCATCAGTAGGGTCGCTGGTCTTGGCTTTCTTACTTAATCGAGCCTTGGCACTACAACATCAAAGCTTAGAGTATGATAAACCGACACATGAAGAAACAAGTTGAGGAGTAATGTACTTACCCAGCGATGACTTTGAGAGGAGGTAGCTGAGTGGTTGATGAACCGCCAGACGAGTTGGAAGAGGCCTGATAATTCGGGTCAGACGGATTGAGTGGGCATCGGAAGAAACCCTTCAAAGGATAAAGTTTTTCAGGAGAACAAGTCACCTCTGGACGACGTTTCCGTCTTGGTGTATCTACTAAACCGGATGAAGTGATTTGCTGACCACTATGCTGGGTTGTGCGACGCTCTTCAACTTGCTGTGTCTTCAAAGAAAATTTTGGATCCAAATGAGCAAGGCGGTGAGATTGTTTTACTTTCCGGACTGTGCGGCGAACTCTTTGAACCGGTACAAGATCTGAATCAGAAGAAAGAAGGATTACCTCAACATGGTCTGTGTGGCTGGCCTCAACATCATCCTGGGAATAGTCATTGTCAATAAGATGTACGAAAAAGGAACCAAGTGAGTCAAGTTCTACCTCTACGTCTGATTCCTCATCTTCTAGCGGATTAGAAGACTCGGTGGTTTTCTTCTTGGCAGTCTTGGTGGCCTTGCTCTTTGCACGAGGAGCCCTGACCGGTTTAGTCCGTTTCCAAAAGGAGTTGTTTTCCTGAAATTAAGGCAAGGAAAGGTTAGTACACAGTTAATACAGAGGCGAATCAATAAAGTATTTAGATGAATTTTACCGATGGCGGTTTATTGGAGACGCAAAAAGGTGGCAACTCGGTTTGGCTGCAGGCAGAGATCGGCTCATCAAGCATTTTCTTCACAGATTCAGTAACTTCAAGATCGGTCATTACTACTTCGTGATATCGTTGAGGGTCCTTGACGTTGCCAGTATATTCATGCATCAATCCGGGGCGGTGTCTTAAAGGCAAGATGCCCCAAGAAACCCAGCAGCGGACAAGATCAATGCCAGTCAAACCATTGGCCATGAGAGCTCGGAGCTTGGCGAGTTGAGGTGCAAAGTTCTTCCGTTCTGCGGCGGTTAAGCGTAAAGGTAATGGGTGGCCATTGCTAAGTCGGTGAGGGCGATAACCCAGCAAAGGATTTTCTCCGTCAGGGGCAGTGTTTCGGCAATAAAACCAAGTCTGGTTCCAATCTTTAGGATGGCTATGATGTTTTGCATGAGGGAAGTCAACTTCTTTCCTTTTCGGAATTGAAACGCCACCAAGCTCTATGTTGGGACCATCTGAGAATTCTGTATGGCGGGTCAGATGAAAGAAATCCCGGAACAATTCCACGGTTGGTTCTTCCTGAAGGTAGACTTCGCAGAATACTTGAAAGTTGCATATATTGGACACAGAGTTCGGTCCAATGTCTTGCGGATGGAGCTGGAAGCTTGTGAGGACATCCCGGAAAATTTTTGATCCGGGCGGGCTAAATCCCCGGTCTAAGTGTTGCATAAATACAATCACTTCTCCATCTTGAGGTTCAGGTGGACATTCAGATTCCAGAACTCGCCAGTGAAGGACCCTTTTTGAGGCCAAAGCGTCAGTGGTAACGTATCCGTTGATTTGTGTTTCCGTAATCCGGGACGGTACCCAATTGCAAGCTGAGAATTGTTTCGTCATCTTGGAAGGGGAACTGAAAGAAAAAATAAGGCCGGTTTACAAATTAACGGTTTAAGTGTACTATTCAGAGTCAAACCGGAAAATCGTCATGCAAGTTCAGTTGGCGGTTTAACCAAGGGCTAATAATGAGTGGCGGATTACTAAAATTACTACAAGGTTTAAACCGCCCTTTGGTGGAGGAGACAGATGAAAATATGCTAAGTGTTGACAGAAACAGGTTTCACGCAATGATCAAGTTTATTTGGATCTACCACGCCTCCGTAAAGAAATTTTTCTGTGATCTATAAAGGCAATAAACAGAACAGAGGAGTTCGTGCGATCTGTCAAGGGATTCTGTACAACAAGGAAGATTTACTAAATACTAAACTAGATACGAAGTGATTACCGCACGAGATTTATGCTGCAGTTGAATCAAACAAGCTATGGCAGAAGTGAATACGAAGAAACTAGGGATGAACACCTATGAACGCAGGCAGAAATAGGAGCCCTAAAATGCAGATCTAGGGTTATGAGGGAGAAGCTTACCGGATGCGCAGGATAGCAGAGGAACACTGAAGATCTCTGGTACAACCAGGTTGATGCAGCGGCCTTTGTTGACGCAGCGTTCGAAGGTCGAGGACGGCGGCGGAGCTTCAGGGCTGGGGCGTCGCGAGGAGGAAGAAGAAGTACGGAAGGGGAGGAAAAGAAAGGGCCCTCGGGTCTTTTTATAAGGAAAATGGATAAAGACTGATGCGAAAATTGAGGAGTCCAAAGCGGCAAGTGGCGCAGCTGTCGCCTCGATTTCCGGGATGACATTAATAAAGGGAATCTTTTTATTTTGTTTTTTATAGAGATGACGTCATGATGATCCATTGATGTATCCAGAGGATGACATCATGACGATTTACCAAAGCTCATAAAGCAAGACATCATGGCGGTTTACGAGAAGCAAAGGAAGATGTTCACGGGATTTTTCTAAGTACTGAGATTGATATGAACAAATTCAAATCACTATGGGGCCTAATGGTGGGGATATAACTATTGAGTATAAACCGCCCAGGAGGGGCCGGTTTACCCTCAACCGTATTGAAGCCCATGAAGACTCAGAAGATGGCATTTTACTATGAAGCGTAGAGGCCCGGAGCCCAGTAGCGGATTAGGGCCCATGATAACAAACCGCCATCGTTATGTAACTTGTATTGTAAGTTAGGAGAGTCCGAGCCGGACCCTTGTATGAGTCGGCCTCGGGACTTTGTAGACCGGCCGGGCGTCAACCTGTGTATATAAAGGGACGACCCGGCGGCGGTTCAGGGACAACAGACAACAACTCGAGACTCAGGCAAGCGTATTTGCTCCCTGATCATCGAAACCTAATCAATCCCATCACAACTAGACGTAGGCTTTTACCTTCATCGAAGGGGCCGAACTAGTATAAAAACTCTTGTGTCCCTTGTCCGGTTTAACCCCTTCAAACTAACCCATTGCGATGGCTCCATGACTAAGTCCTTCCATGAGGACATCTGATGTGTTAATTCCACGACAGACTAACTATTCTCATTGTTTGAATTATTGAGTATCCCTGGGATGGTTCTACCTCCTGGATATTGACTGTGATTATTCTGTGATAAGCCCTTTATGTGGTGTCGCACAAACGCCCAACTGTGGCATGTTTGTTATTGATTTACTATATAAGCCCTTTTTGCGGTGTCGCACAGACGCCCGACTGTGGCATGTTTGTTATTGATTTACTTTATAAGCCCTTTATGTGGCGTCGCACACACGCCCGACTGTGGCACATTTGTTACTTACTTCACTTATGAGCCCTTTATGCGGTGTCGCTCAGACGCCCGATTGAGGCATTCTATCTCTACTCTCTAATTTCATTAATTGTGTGTTATGTGAATAACTTGCTTACGTGCATCATGGATTTTATTTTATGACTGGCGTTACGATCATAGAATATTTCAGAGCATGATTATCGTTTGTTATATTATACCCATGTTCATAATGTTTGCGAGTACATTCAAAGTACTCACTGGCTTGTCCCTGGCTATTGTCTTGGCCAGATTTCTTGCTTGGAGAGGAGCGTTGCGATGCTAGCCCCAGAAACCCAATCAATGGCGATAGCAGCCTCGCGAACATAGGAGTTATCCAGGTCAACTGTTCCTGTGGGAAATGGAGTCCCATAGACGCTGAGAGTCCACAAACCGCTTCCGCCATCAGCCACTAGAAACCATTTGTTGTACTCATAGGCCAGAATGGTCTTGTACTACATATTTTTTTTGTATTTTGCTTGAAATTTCTGTATTAAGTTTGTGCCCCATCAGCTAACAGTAATCCTGGGGCTGGTGAGCACAAGGGGCATTTTTGGGAAAATTAATATCCCGAAAATCCGGTCCTGATAGTTTCTCTTGTACACGTACGCGCGTGTGTGCGAGGCGTTGGCTCTAACTGAACCCGAGCAAGGCATTGAGCTCTAACTGAACCCGAGCGATTACACTGTGGGCTACGCATTACTGAACCCGAGCGATCGATCTTTGGCTGTTAACTGAACCCGATGGAGCGATTCCTTCGCTACTGCTGTTAACTGAAGCCGGTCGATTGGATGAACAGTGAGCGTTGCGGGGGGGGGGGGGGTGGATGAACAACGAGCGGTGGCGTTGCCTCTGGATGAACAGGACCCCGTGGTGTGGAGGGCTGCATGAACAGTAGACGGTGGAGGGGTGGTTGAACAGGACCCCGTGGTGTGGAGGGCTGGATGAACAGTAGATGGTGGAGGGGTGCCAGTGGAGGGGTGGTTGAAAAGTAGCCAGTGGAGTAGCGCGTGGTGGAGGCTGGATGAATAGGAGCCCGTGGAGGCTGGAGGAGGTCGACAGTAGCCCGTGGAGGCTGGAGGAGGTCGATGGTGGAGATGAACAGTATCCCGTGGAGTCTCGTTTTGCGGTACGCCACACCACTCCCGATGAACAGGACCCCCTTTTCGACTGTAGCGCTCCAACACAAGTCCGTTTTGTCCGTTTTGTGGTACCCCACATCCCTCCCGATCAACAGGACCCCCGTTTCAATCGTAGGAGGTCCGTTTCCTCTGTTTTGCGGTACGCCACAACCCTCCCGATCAACAGGACCCCCGTTTCGACCGTAGGAGGTCCGTTTCCTCCATTTTGCGGTACGCCACACCCCTCTCGATCAATAGGACCCCATTTTGAACGTAGGAGGTCTGCTTCCTCCGTTGTGCGGTATGCCAGGCCTCGTTTCCATCGCCTGTTCCGTCCAAGCCCTCCTGATGAACACGACCACGCATTCCGTTCCGACCCAGCCGGTTGGCTCCCCATGAACACGAGGACGACGCTGTTTTTCCGTTCCGACCCAGCCATGTACGTATGTGCGACTAGGCGTTCGAGACCCTGCCCGTATGTACGTACATGGCCGTATTTTCTTTCTTGCACCCTCGCTGTTGTACGTACGTGTACATGCTATGTGCGCGCCTCTACTATGACACGTGCGCGCCTCTACTACGACACGTGTGCTCCTCTACATCAACCAGTATGTACGTACACGTTCGCGACCACAATGACAATGCTACGTACGCTTCGACTAGGTGGGTCCCGACTGTCAGGCACTTCCTTGCCTGCGAAGATGTAGCTAGTGGGCCCCAGCAGTCAGGGGGGCGAATCGGTTTTTTGCCCGGGCGCACTTCCTTGCGTGCGAAGATGTAGCTGGTGGGTCCCAGTAGTCAGGGGGGCGAATCGTTTTTTTGCCCGGACGCACTTCCTTGCGTGCGAATGTGTAGCTGGTGGGTCCCAGCAGTCAGTGGGGAAACGTTTTTTCGTGAAATAAGGTGGCCCATCCGGTGGGTCCCCGCTGTCAGGTGGAGGAATAATTATTTTGCGCGTAATAAGGAGGCACTTCCTTGCTGCGGCCGTGGACCTAGCTGTCAGCGTCTCCACGCACAGTACTCTTCCGACGGAAGTCGGTCGTTGACCACATTGACCACGCCGCGCCGAGAGCACCACGGCGGTGGACGACGGCGAGGCCTAGGAAGGGGACGACACGGAGGTAGGGAAGACTCGGCAGTTGTTTCCCATGCGGAGGGGAGTACGACTGTACGAGGGTTTACTGGTTCGTCTGCCGTCGCCGAAGAAAAACAGCAAGTGTGGGTGAGTAGAGGGATGGCTAGGCCAGCGATGGGAGTACGGTGGGGCGGTGAGGCCTGCGCGGCAGCACAGCCGGCCGCGGGGAGGAGGGAGCAGGCAGTCCCGTCGGTGCTTGTTTGAGCGGCTGGAGCAGGAAGAGCCGAGATTAAAGAAGCACGACGACCGTTGCATGGATATCCAACAGTCACTGCTTGTGCGTCAACTTTTTTCAGGAAAGCCTCAAAATTGTGGAAAACAGCAGACAACCCATCTGCCATTATTTCTAATAATTTACAGCCCATTTGCCAATTCTTAAGGTTTTTTTGGAGCCCATATTCTTTTTGTTAGCATTACATCCCATATTGTGGCCACGGTTAAAAAATTATATGAAATTTTGCATATTTCGGTGCGGTCCGAACTGTTTTTAATCCCGAAATTTCGACTCACATTCAAACTACTTTTAAAAATAAATATATATCAATATAAAATCCAACAAATTCCCCACGCATAAAAATTAATGTAATTTAAAATCTTGAAATGAAAAAAAAAGATATTTGAAACTAATTGTCGGTTTGATATGTTTTAAAAATGTACAGCCCATTTCTCATTACTGATGGGACATTTTCTCGGCCATCCGAATGAAAGCTCTCATTGTCTTGAAAGATTTGCAGCCCAACAGGCCTTACAAAGCGACTTACTTGGCAAATCACAAAAAAACTGGGTTGTGGCCGTGGACCTAGCTGTTAGCCTCTCCACGTACAGTACTCTTCCGATGGAAGTCATTCCTTGACCACGTTGACCATGCCGCGTGGAGAGCACCACGGCGGTGGACGACGACGAGGCCTAGGAAGGGGACGACGCGGAGCCAGGGAAGACGCGGCAGTGGAAGCCCGCGCGGAGAGGAGTACGAGGGTTCGCTGGTTCGGCTGCGGTGTGAGGCTGCCGTCGCTGCAGGGCCTGGCCAGCGATGGGAATAGTAGGGGGCGGTGAGGCCTCCACGGCAGCACAGCCGGGCACGGGAGGTAGGAGCATGCGGCACGACCGGCGCTACTTTGGGCGCCTGGAGCAAGAAGACTAGAGGTTGAAGAAGCACTACGGCCATTGGATGGACATCGTACGGTCACTGGAGCTAGAATCGTTCATATTGACTAAGTTGACAAAGCCCTTCATCCCCGTCAACTTAGTAGGCCTAGAAGTCAGCCTCCCACCATGGTGGGTCCCAGCTAGCCGGGGGAGTATTCATTTTTGTGTGCGTAATAAGGAGGCACTTCCTGTGGGTCCAAGCTGACAGCGGGGGAACATTTTTTTTGCGAAATACAGTGGCCCGTCCGGTGGGTCCCAGCAGTCAGGGGGAAACGATTTTTTCGCAAAATATTGGTGGCCCGTCTGGTGGGTCCCTGCTATCAGGTGGAGGAATAATTATTTTCCGCGTAATAAGGAGGCGCTTCCTTGAGGCTGCCGTGGACCCAGCTGTCAGCCTCTCGATGTACAGTACTCTTCCGATGGAAGTCGGTCGTTGACCACATTGACCATGCCGCGCCGAGAGCACAACGGCAGTGGACGACGGTGAGGCCTAGGAAGGGGATGACGTGGAGCCTGGCCACGGGAGGCAGGAGCAGGCGGCACGACCGGCGCTGCTTTGGGTGGCTGGAGCAAGAAGACCAGAGGTTGAAGAAGCACTATGGCCGTTGGATGGACATCATACGGTCACTGGAGTATTGACTAAGTTGACAAAGCCCTCCGTCCCCATCAACTTAGTAGGCCCACAAGTCAGCCCAACAATATGATGGGTCCCAGCTAGCAGGGGGGTATTCATTTTTTTTGGGCGTAATAAGGAGGCACTTCCTTGCGTGCGAAGATATAGCTGGTGGGTCTGACCTGTCAGCGGGGGGGGGGTGTTTTTTTCGTGAAATACAGAGTCCCTTCCTGTGGGTCCTAGCTGTCAGGTGGAGGAATCATTATTTTGCGCGTAATAAGGAGGCATTTCCTTGCGTGCGGTCGTGGACCCAGCTGTCAGCCTCTCCACGTACAGTCCACTTCCGATGGATGTCGTTCATTGACCATGTTGACCAGGCCGCGCCGAGAGCACCAGGGAGGTGAATGACGGCGAGGCCTAGGAAGGGAACGACACGAAGCCAGGGAATACTCGGCAGTTGTTTTCCACGCGAAGGAGTATGAGGGTTTACTAGTTCGTCTGCCGTCGCCGGAGAATAACAACATGTGTGGGTGAGTAGAGGGATGGCTAGGCCAGCGATGGGAGTACGGTGGGGCCGTGAGGCCTGCGCGGCAGCATAGCCGGCCGCGGGAGGAGGGAGCAGGCTGTCCCGCCGGCGCTTGTTTGAGCGGCTGGAGCATGAAGAGCAGAGATTGAAGAAGCACGACAGCCATTGGATGGACATCCAACAGTCACTTCTCTCGTGTGTTGACTAAGTTGACAGGGCGTTGCGTGTGCGTCAACCTTTTTTTTATGAAAGCATACGCGTCAACCTCTAGTAGGCGCACAAGTCAGCCTCAAATATGTGGAAAACAGCATACAACCCATCTGCCATTATTTCTAATAATGTACAACCCATTTGCTAATTCTTAAGAATTTTTTTTGGAGCCCATCTTCTTTTGGTTAGCATTACACCCCAAATTGTCGCCACGGTTAAAAAGTATACCAAATTTTGCATATTTTGGTGCGGTCAACTATTTTTAATCCAGAAATAGCGATTCACATTCAAACTATTTTGAAAAATAATTTATATAAATATAAAATCCAAATAATTTTCCACACATAAAAATAAATGGAATTTAAGATCTTGTAATGAAAAAAATTGAAACTATTTCCCGGTTTGATGTGTTTTAAAAATGTACAGGCCATTTCTGGGCAAACCAAATGAAACTCTCCTCGTCTTGAAAGTTTGCAGCCCAGCAGGGCCGATAAAGCAAGTAGGCCTTGTTTGGGTATTTCTTTTAAAAAAATAGAACTGGGCTAGCCATTTTCAGCCCTAAAAAACACAACTGGGCTCATGATGTGGCAAACATAAATAAAACCCTGGCTAGATGGGCCACAGCCCCCGCACAGCCCCATTGTTACCCTGATCCGTCGCTAAAACTAGTATAAATAGCAACAACTTGTTCCTAAAAAAACTGCACGACTTGCTGGGTCCCTAGGTGTCAGCCGATCATAGTGTAATTCTCTCGTTTATTGACTACGTTGACAATGGCATGAGCCCCACATGTCCAACCATTAGGAGGAACCATATTTTTGGGCTTGTACTATAGAGGCACTTGCTTGTGTACTGCCATGACGCTGGTGGGCCCCTACTGTCATCCTCTCCACGTATAGTCATCTCCTTGTTCCTCTTAGTTCTTGACGACGTTGACAACGCAAGAGGGCGACGCACCGCGCACGGCAAGCGAACCAAGGCCGCAAGGAGGAGGACGACAGCGAGGCCTCAGACGGAATGAACAGGAGCCGTTGAAGATGCGCCGGTCCAGTTGCAGGAGGAGGGGAGTACGAGGGTTGATTGGTTCGGGCGCGGGTGCGTGTTGGGGCTAACGTCGCCGGAGAATAATAGGACGTGTGGGGGAATAGAGGGAGGGACTGGCCAATGTTGGAGGGTACATACGGTAGGGCGGCGGAGGCACAGCCAGCCATGGGAGGCGGGAGCAGGCGAAGCCGACGGGGTGGTTTGGTTTGGGCGGCTGGATGAAGAAGAAGACAAGAGATAGATAGATACACGACAGATGTTGGATGTCAATCCAACGGCTGGTAGGCAGAATCGTTTGTTGACTGGCTAGTAAGTCGACACCACCTTGGATGGGCTATTTCCTCGCGGGTCCCAAATGTCAGAATCCAAATCTGTCACGGTCATGCAGCCTTTCCTATGAAAATTTACAGCCCATTTGATGTGCTAGTTCGAAATAAGTTTGTGGGTGCTAGTGCGGGCTAATCACTTGGCTTCTGTAATGCACAGTGAGCTCAAGCAGCCGGCGAGAGTGATGTTATTTCCCTTGGTTGGGATTTGTTACAATATTTCACTCTAAATTAAACGAATGGCAAGCCATTTGCCTTGTTTCAAAGAAAATATGACAGTCGCAGCCGAGTTGAAAAGGGCAGGAACATCTAACTCCAGCTTACAAACTATACAAAAGCATGAGGGTTAATTGTTCATCAGGTTTACAAAAAACCCGGATTGAAAAGGGCAACAACATCTAACTCCAGCATTGTTTTCGGCAGTCACGATTAAATGTATCGGTCAGGTCCATAGAATGAACATCCTGGCTCGTAAAATTTACTGGATTATGACCACAATATGTTGTAAATAAAAGCCCGGCACGTTCAGAAGCTCTTTTGCCCACCTGAAACTCCTTTTTTCGCTCTTCGACATACCCATCCGTCAAAACCATGCTGCTGATAAACTTAAGCCTGATGGACAATAGTAACCTCGCATTCAGCAGGAAGAATGTGACAAATCTTTTGTTTGCACGGTTGGCTACATATCGTTCTAGCGTTATTGTCTTCAATTGAATCTCATGAGAAGTGAGAAAATCCCGATGCTTACGAATCCACCGATTGGTTATAACTTTCTTACCCCGTCCTATTGCCTAAATAGACATGAAGATTGAAAATAGTTAAGGTCTAAAAGAAGAGTGTCGAAAGAGCAACAGCTGAACGGTTAATTCTAGTACACTGTATGCGGGCTTCCAATGTGCATGAAGTTATCACCTTTATATACAAATTCTCCATACATGGAAAGCATTGCAGCAAGCCAATAATCTTGTTCAGATCAAAACTATTCATTTGGATATATAAGATCTTGATAGAATCCAGCACCATTGATAGGCCATCCATGGAGAAACTCTTCATTGAGCATAGAACATAATATTAGTACAAAATGTGTACTCCAAGATGATATATAAATTATGCGTAGAAATTTAAAATGCAGCTTATGGTTACAAGTGTAGATGATAATATAAAGTACCTGAAGAACTGTGGAGCCAAACACCATATTGAAATGAGCACAAAGATCATGTATTACACACAAGGTCTCCAGTTTAGGCGCAGAGAGGACGGTTATTTGCAACGGTGAATAACTAGAATCAAGGATCAACCTTTGAAGTGAAGGAGCATCTTGGATGATGAGCTGCCTTTTGTCAAAAGAAATTCCAATTCTTACAAGGTTAGGCGACTTTATTTGGAGACAACCGATTCTAACTATGAAAACAAGCACCAAGAACTCCAACACTGTCACGACCGGTTTTTCAATAAAAAGCTTATTAAACAACCGACTTATTGCAGACCAGTATAGGAAAATCCTTCTTACTGGTAGACAAAACTTGATACAGAAATCCAGTAGTATTAAATATAGTACAGGGTTGAGCTGAGGTTGCTCAACAATTTATTACAGGTACGCCAATATAATACATAAAGGCGGATATGACACAAAGGCATGGTGGCATACTACTGGCTAGATATAAAAGTGGTGGTGGATATGTCACAGTGGAGTGGGTAACAAGACTCTTAGTCTTGCAGCTCATCGAGCGTCGGAGTGAGGCTCGATGAATTTATTCGGGTAGCGGAAGCAGATATAATACAAGTGACCAAATCCAGGATCGCACGGGACTGACTGGGACTCCTCTAGGTGTTGGACTCACTATCGTACTCTTCATCCATGAGATCGCCTTCGTCAACATCTGGCCAAATCAACAAGCCAGGTGAGTACTTTGAATGTACTCGCAAGACAGTTCGGACATAAGATATAACAAATGCAACATGATGCACCACGAGCAGTTCGCAATGCACACTCAAATAATAAATTTGCACAGCATGATAAATAAAAGGAAATCAGGCGATAGTCCTCCCGAAATCCCAAAAAAAAACTGGAAATCGATCGGGTGTCTGAAGTGACGCCTCGAAAGGTGAAATAAATAAATTAATATGCCGCAGTCGGGCGTCTGGGCGACACCACATAAAGGGCTTATAAATGAAAAGTATATGACAGTGCGTGCCATAGTCGGACATCTATGCGACGTCACAGAAAGGGCTTGTAAAGAAAGTAGATAACAGTGATGCCACAGTCGGACGTCTATGCGACATCTCGGAAAGGGCTTATATTGAAAGTAAATAACATGAGTGCCGCAGTCGGACGTCTGAGCGACATCGCAGAGAGGGCTTATATTGAAAGTACAAACAAGAGTACCACAGTCGGACGTCTGAGCGACATCACAGAAAGGGCTTATATTTCATCATTCGTATTCAATAAATTCATGAAGATATATCACTCATAGGAAATACTCCACGCATGAAAATAAATGGGTTAATCCATCCACAGAAGCAATCCTTTAGCCGGACTTAACGCCCATGTTTATTCTCTAGAGTTTTGTCACTGAGACTGACACTGACAAGGATAGGATGGACACAGTCGTTTATCAAGATATAGATACTTGAATGATTTATGACTCTGCAGAGTTTGTACTATTTAACCACAGCCAACGGATTTCAGTAGTCACGAGGGACTAGTTCCGTTTACGGTATTTCGGTAGAAACACATCTAACCAGTACACACCCATTTCCACCTCACGATGCCAGGAATCACCCTAGGCAACGTTCAAGAAAAACTTTGAGACGGGGAGGCTACAACCTCGAATAGCATGGGATCAAATTTATATATGCGTGCTCTAAGGGGTGCCCCCCTCTCGGTCCCAACCGGAAACACCCATGCCCCCTGACTGGATGACTAGCTTTAATCCAGGGCCATGGAACCCTCATCACGGCCTCTCTATTTGGTGTGTACGAGGAAAGTGGTTTGCAACTTACTAAACCATATTCTTTATAGAAAACGTGTGGTAGCACGAAAGGAAACGGATGGTAACGTGACTCGATTCACGTTGACCCTGGAGTTAAATAGTTTGGCATAAGACTGGCATGCTTCAACACTGCCATCTTACCACCTCTCATGTCACCACATGATCATATGAACTCACATCACAAGGTATATGGAGTTTCGAAGCTCACTTGCATCAACTTAGCATGTAACGTACCACTTAGTGCTATACGTATGAACATGCCATAAACTAGCTACTCAAGCAAACATGCAACACACTCATCATATCAAAGGTTCAAACATGCTTGCCTGGTTCGGAGTAGTCGGAGCCTAGCTCGGTGAAGTTCGTGGTTCCGTCACCTCCTCCGGTATCTACGGTATAGAGAAAAATACGTTCTAACGTAAATACCAAGTGTGCACAAAAAGAGTTCCGAATATTTTTCAAATAAATATGACAAAAAACTAGACATAAAAATAAAGATGACAAAAAAAGAATCAATCAAAAATCATTTTTCTGTTTAAAAGTTACAAGGGTTTTAGTCTAGGGACCTTTCTGTAATGAAACAGAAAGTTTCCAGGGTTCCTTTTATAAAAAAAAACAGAAAACGTTTCGTATAAAAGAAAAGAGAGGCTGATGGGGGGGTCCCACCCGTCAGGTTTGAAATCTGGAGGGAGGAAAACAGAGCGCGCCGGCACCCAAAGGCCGCGGTGGTCGCCGGCGGCGATCCACGGCGAGGTAGGGGGATCGGGAGGTAACTACGGGTTCACGGTGTCCTTCCGCACCTGAGGGTGGTGGACTTGAGCGTCGTCGAGAACCACGTCGACGGAGGCCCCAACTCCAGCGGACGGTGGTTAGGGCGAGGTTGATTCTCTTCCAACAGAGCTGCAAGCTTCAAATTTGGGCGTGGGTTAGGATTGTGGGTGCACTAGGAGGTTGCTGACCAGGTACGGTAGGCGGGGATGGCCTCACCTGAGCGAATCGAGCCGGAGCCCGAGGCAGATCGGGGTGGCCAGAGACGGGGAAGGTGACCTCCCCGGGGTCCTTCTGGTGGCTTGGCGAGGCTCTGGTGAGGTGGAGGGAGTGGTGATGGTCGAAGGCGAGCTCAGGGTGGCTATTTATAGCCGGCCCGAGGCAGTCCCGCGGACAGGATAACGCCGGTGATGATTACGGCGAGTCGGTGACCGTACGGGCGGATTAGGTGGCTGGGCATCACTGTGGAGGTCTATTGGTTCCACTCACACGCTAGCCTCGTTGGGATTAGGCCTGCTTCGCGGTTACGACGGAACGGTGCTCCGCGGGCCAGTCGGCGGCAGGGAGTGCGCCCTGTGCTTGCCAGGCCACGGCGATGGTGTTGCGGTGCACGTAGGGGAGTAGACGGCCACGCGGAGGCCTCGGGTGATTTGGGCGGTGGTGGACGGCGCCGAAAGCTGCAACCGCTCCCAGTCAGCCGCCACGGGTGGCTCTGCCACCGCAGATGTTGCCGGCGTCGGCGAGACACGCCGCCACCGACGCCCATGCCCGGCCAAGCGAGTGTGCGGTGCATGGATAAGGAAGGGGTGCAGTGCGCAAGGAGCCAAGCGCGTGCACTGGTGAGATTGACGACAATCTCTGAAGAAAACGACGCCGATGACTGAATCTGATCACTGAACTCTGAATTTTTCCTGAAAGTGAACAGTAATAGTGCAAGCAAGGTGTTCGATGAAATGATTCTGACATGTGGGGAATTTTCCTTGAGCTGATCTTTGGTGGGGTGGCCTCTCAATGCATCTGGGGGCTGCCTGAATTTTCTCAGAATTTTTGGAGAAGAGAAGAAATGAATTTCACCAAAATGATGAATCTGGTCCAAAATTGCAGTGGGCAAATTTTGAAATATTTGAACTATGGAAGAGTGGATCTTGATGGATCTAGGTTGGGGGTGCTAAGGACTATCCAGGGGAGTTGGTTTGAGATCAAAACTCAAAGGGAAAAAGATACTTCCTTTGTAAACCACCTAGGTCCAAAAATAAAAACAGAAATAGTTTTGGGGTAAAATAAATGGAATATAAATTCAAAAATGAGTTGAACTTGCTGGTATTGACTACTTGACTTGACCCAAAGTGAACGGAGGTATTTTGGAGAAAACTTTGATAAGAGATATGGAGAAAGGTGATGTTTGGAGATAAAAGAAATAAATCCAAAGTCCTTAGGATTTTCTTTTTAAATGAAAATCTCTCAAAAATAATTGTGGTGAGTTAACACCAAAGAATAACCTTCAAAGGCAACCATCAAGGTTGAGGATAACCCCCAAAGAGATTTTATCACAAGAGAAAAAAATATTTTGAGAGGGGAGTCTTTTTAAAAGATTTTTAAATAGCTTCCTTCAAATCAACAAGAAAATTGTTGAAAACCAAATGAAATTTTTTGGAGTGTCACAACACCTACCCCCTTAGGAAAAATCTCGTCCCCGAGATTTCAGCTAATCCTCATATAGGTGTGGATGCTCTGTCCGAAGAAAATCCTCTCTCTCCCAGGTTGCTTCATTCTCTATGTGATTACTCCACTGAACTCTGAAAAACTTGATCGTTTTCTGACGGGTCCTCCTTTCAGACTCCTCCAATATTTTTATCGGGCGTTCCCTATAGGTGAGGTCTGGTTGCACGTCAATGTCTTCATGCGATACATGCTTCTCAGGGTTGCTTACGCACTTCCTCA
This sequence comes from Triticum aestivum, assembly GCF_018294505.1. NCBI lineage: Eukaryota > Viridiplantae > Streptophyta > Magnoliopsida > Poales > Poaceae > Triticum > Triticum aestivum. Next base: position 401,446,420 of record NC_057804.1, on the reverse strand, counting down.
ATTGTGATACGTGGAACACGTCGTGGACATCTGATAATTCTTCGGGTAAGTCTAGCTGATAGGCTACGGTGCCTCTTCGTGCAACTACACAGTCCAATGAATCTGGGTGCCAGCTTTTCTTTAACTCTGAATCATTGCAGGCCCCTCATAGGGGATACTCGTAGGTACACATACTCACCGGGTTCAAAACTGACTTCCCGATGTTTTTGATCATAATAACTCTTCTGTCGACTTTGAGCTGTCTTGAGTCAGTCCCTGATTTTCTTAACCTTTTCCTCGGCTTCTTTGAGCATCTCTGGGCCGAAGATACGGCTGTCTCCGGTCTCTGATCAATTCAACGGGGTGTGACATCTCTGCTCGTACAAGGCTTCAAAGGGTGCCATTTGTAGGCTGGCTTGGTAACTGTTGTTGTATTCAAACTCTGCATACGGCAAGCTTTCTTCCCAACTGGTTCCATAGGTGAGGACACAAGCCCGCAGCATGTCTTCTAGAATTTGATTTACCCGTTCAGTTTGTCCATCTGTCTGGGGGTGGTATGCTGTACTGAATGCCAGTTGAGTTCCTAGTGCCTGTTGTAGGTGATCCCAAAATCTAGAGACGAACTATGTGCCTCGATCGGATATTATAGTCTTTGGGACTCCATGTAAACAGACGATATGGGAGAGGTAAAGCCCGGCAAGCTTTTGAGTGGTGTGGGTCGTCTTCACCGGAATGAAATGTGCCACCTTAGTCAGTCTATCTGTGATGACCCATATGGCATCATTTCCGTGTCGTGACCGAGGTAGTCCAACAATAAAATCCGTTCCAATCTCGTCCCATTTCCACTCGAGTATCTTGTTTGGTTGTAGTAGTCCGGCTGGTTTCTGGTGCTCGGCCTTGATGCATTGACATGAATCACAACATGCAATGAACGTGGCTATGTCCCTTTTCATACCGTGCCACCAAAAATTTTCCTGAAGGTCCTTGTACATTTTTGTTCCTCCAGGATGGATTGAATATGGGGCGGTGTGGCCTTCAGCTAGAATTTGCTGTTTGAGGTCCTCGATATTTGGTACGCAAATTCTATCTCCGTACCACAATATTCCCTTATCGTCTATGACGAACTTTGAGGCCTTGCCCATGCTCACTTTTCTTTTTATTCCTTCGATGCTGGGGTGCCCACGTTGAGCCTCCTTAATCTTTTCTACCAGGGTAGGCTGTATTTCCAAATTTGACACACTGCCTTCGGTGACCATTATTAAGTTGAGTCTGGCAAACTCCTGTGGAAATTCTGGTCTCAAATTTGGTAGGATGTCGTTGCTCGGACTGGGGTTCGACTAAGGGCTTCTGCCACTACATTTGCTTTTCCTGGATGGTAGTGTATGCCAACATCATAATCCTTCACTAATTCCAACCAGCGTCGTTGCCGCAAATTGAGTTCTGGTTGTGTGAAAATATACTTGAGGCTTTTATGGTCTGTATATATTTCATAGCGGTTCCCAAGCAAAAAGTGTCTCCATTCCTTGAGTGCATGGATGACTGCTGCCAATTCCAGGTCATGAGTGGGATAATTTTCTTCATGTTTCCGTAGTTGCCTAGAAGCGTAGGCGACTACCTTGCCTTCTTGCATCAATACGCATCTGAGGCCCTTTCGGGATGCGCCACAATATACTTCAAAGCTCTTATGTATGTCGGGCACAATTAATACTGGTGCTGTTGTCAGTTTCCTTTCGAGTTCTTGGAAACTTTTCTCACATGCTTCGGTCCATACAAACTTTTTATCCTTCTTGAGCAACTGGGTCTTTGGTTTTGCTATTGTGAAAACCCTTCAATAAATCTTCGATAATATCCTGCCATCCCCAAGAAACTTCGTACATCCGTTACGCTGGCTGGTGGTTTCCAGCTAAGTACGGCCTTGACCTTTTCCGGGTCTATGGCAACGCCTTCTTGGGTTAGCACGTGGCCTAGAAAACCGACCTGTCTCAACCAAAATTCACATTTGATGAATTTGGCATACAATTGATGTTTCCTTAGTTCTCCCAGTACAATCCTGAGATGCTCAGCGTGCTCTTCTGGTGTCTTGGAGTATACCAGAATGTCATCAATGAATACCACAACAAATTTGTCCATAAATTTCATAAATACTTTGTTCATGAGGTCGACAAAATATGCTGGGGCATTCGTCAGTCCAAAAGGCATTACTGTAAATTTGTATAAGCCGTATCTTGAGGCAAATGATGTCTTGGGAATATCCTCTGTCCGTACTTTTAATTGATGATACCCCGACCTCAAATCAATTTTCGAGAATACTTTGGCTTGTACGAGCTGGTCAAATAAGTCATTTATCCTTGGCAAAGGATACTTGTTTTTGATGGTGACCATGTTGAGCGCTCGATAGTCTATGCACAATCTTAGTGTCCCATCCTTTTTCTTGGCAAATAATACCGGTGAACCCCAAGATGAGGAGCTGGCTTGAATAAACCCTTTGTCCATTAATTCCTTTATTTGCTTCTTTAATTCTACTAACTCAGAGGGTGCCATTCTGTATGGCTTCTTGTATATGGGGGTGGTTCCAGGTGCTAGCTCAATGATGAATTCTATTTCCCGGTCTGGCGGCATGCCTGGTAGTTCCTCAGGAAATACGTCGGGAAACTCACATACCACTGGAACTTTGTTTAACTCTGAGATATCCACCTTGGTCAACCTTGGTTGTCGTGATATCTGTCTTTCCTGAGCTGGAATCTTTATTGTCTTCCCGTGATGATGGGTGAGGATCACAGTCCGATTGAAGCAGTCAATAAATCCTTTCTTGGTGGTTAACCAGTCCATTCCTAGGATAACATCCAGTCCTTTATTTTCCAATACGATGAGGTTTGCATGAAACTTTAGTCCTTCAAGATCAATTACCACACCTTGGCAGTAATTCTGCGTAACTTGCTTACTCCCAGGGGACTTGATGATCATTGATTTTTCCAAGGGAAGTAGCGAAAAATTATTTTGCAAAGCAAATCTCTTTGAAATGAACGAGTGAGAAGCTCCAGAATCAAACAAAACCGTGGCAGGTATTGTGTTGACAGGGAACGTACCGAGTACGATATCCGGGGCATTCTGTGATTCCTCTCTGGTCACGTGGTTCAGGTGACCCTTCTTGTGGTTATTATTGGGGTTGAAACTGTTTCGCTTGGGCGCTGCATTATTACCACCGTTGTTTGGCTTTGGGGCCGAGTTCCTTGGCTTGGGACACTGCTTAGCATAGTGTCCTTCTTCTCCACAAGCATAACAGGTAATGCATGGGCGATATGTGAACTCCTTGTCTCTTGCGTGGAAATTCTTGATAGGATGTGAAGCACTGGTGGTGGGTTTGTGTGCCCCACCTTTCTGAAAATCAGTCTTGCTTCGTTAGTTGCAAACAAGTGTAGTCTGGTCCCTCTTGCGCTTACGAAAATCTTCCAAGCTGCGTCGCTCATTTTCCAAGGTAATAGCCTTATCCACCAGTGTTTTGAAATCTGGGAAGGTGTGTATGACCAGCTGGCATTTAAGCGCTGGTGCCAGACCGTCCAAGAATTTCTCCATCTTCTTGTTTTCAGTCATACGTTCTTCGTTGGCGTAGCGAGATAATAGTGTAAATTGACTGTTGTACTCAGTCACCGTCATGGTCCTCTGCTTGAGGTCATCAAACTCCCTCTTCTTGATCTTCATAATACTTCGAGGGATGTGCGCCCCACGAAAACTTCCTTGAATTCCTCCCAGGTTATATCATTTTCATTGGGGTGCATGTGTAGAAAATTCTCCCACCATGATGCAGTTGCTCCAGTGAGATAGCGTGGTGCATATAGCACTTTCTCATGATCTGAACACTGTGCAATAATTAACTTTCTCTCCATGTCTCGAAGCCAGTCGTCGGCCTCAAGAGGTTTGTCAGTATGAGAAAATGTTAGGGGACGCGTCTTTTGTAGTTCTGATAATTTGGATTGCTGTTGATACGGACCATGGTGATTTCCCATATTGATGACTTGATTCATCATTTCCTTGTGATGTTGCTTACTCTGTTCATAAAGGCGGCATACTTGAGAAAATGCGGCATCACTGCCCTGCTAACTTGATTGTCCCTGTGTGAAGTTGTTGCTTGTCTGCGTACCAAAATTCTCTTCTGGCGGACTTGGCATGGAGCGAGTCCAAGGGCGATGCATTTTACACTCTGGGGTATTTTTGTAAAAAAATGTGAGAAAAGCGGTGAGACAAAAATAAATTTTTTTTGCAACACAAAAAGTTTAGGACTCCAATATTTTTCAAGGAAATATTCGATTGCGCACGGAGAAGGACCGCTTAGTACATATCTTACACGCAAGCATAATTATACAATACGTCACTCAGGGTGTGCATACACAACCCTGACATGTTATTAGGCTAGTGCACTTCTACAGTTCCTACATGTTGCGCAAACGGACTACTTCTCACGACCTATGTACATATCATACATATCATACATGCTGACACTCTGCACGGCATGCTGGGCGCACTTAGTCGGAGATGGTGAGAACTTCCCTTGGCCTGCCTAGGGTAAGGCCCAGTGGAGTTGGAGACTCAACCTCTTCCTCAATAATAGGCTCCAGACGTGAAGCACTGAGCTGTGGAGCTGGAACGGGTGCGGTAGCCGGTGCAGCTCTGACTGGGGTAGGAGCGATGACTTGGTCAAATTCTTCAGGAGTAGGTAGGCGGCAAGCAGTGGCGAGTGTGGCAGGTGTGTGAGATGCCGAGGACGAGATGTAAGTCAAAGGAGGAGCTGTATGGAGAAGTTCCCTCCTGTTGGCGGAACAGCTGTGAACGACGGACATGCGAGCAGCCACGAGGTCGTCCACAAGGTTATCAAAAGCGGCCTCAACCGCCTTGAGATATTCAACTAGCATCTCAATAGCCTCATCCCTCTCTCCTCTAGGGCATGCAAATGCGTAGTGACAGGTGTATGGCACGTGGCAGGGAAGGTAGCGGTAGCGACGAGTCTTCATAGAAGGAAGAACATCCCGAAGGCGAGCTATCGCCTCACAGGCAGCCATCTGCATAGCATGCCTCTCCGTAGGCATGGCTCTGCCCACAAACCGGAAGCGGCAGGACTCAACACACCCTCCCTTGAATTGCACCGCGGCCTAGTGCATGGACAGACCGTCGTTGATCTGGTGCCGGTAGAGCGTGAACTTCGGACGAGTCAAAGGCCCGATCGCGATTTTGATGATGGAAGTGAGGAGCTTTACGAACCCCTCATGTACGCTGGCGAACACCTGCGATTCACAGTCGATGCCAGCCATCTACAAAAGTAGGCAAAAAATTTGAATGGTCAGATCATAAATTTATGCTGATTGTCAGAAAAATGACTACATTTGCAAAATATTAAAATAGCCTTAGTTACGCTAATAACCGATTAGGGATCGCACCTAGTGGCTTTCTACAGTCAGCCTGGCTCTAATACCAAGTTTTTCACGACCGGTTTTTCAATAAGAAGCTTATTGAGCAACCGACCTTTATTGCAGACCAGTATAGGAAAATCCTTCTTACGGGTAGACAAAACTTGATACAGAAATCCAGTAGTATTAAATATAGTACAGGGTTGAGGTGAGGTTGCTCAACAATTTATTACAGGTACGCCAATATATTACATAAAGGCGGATATGACACAAAGGCATGGTGGCATACTACTGGCTAGATATAAAAGTGGTGGTGGATATGTCACAGTGGAGTGGGTAACAAGACTCTTGGTCTTGCAGCTCATCGAGCGTCGGAGTGAGGCTCGATGAATTTATTCGGGTAGCGGAAGCGGATATAAAACAAGTGACCAAATCCAGGATCGCACGGGACAGACTGGGAATCCTCTAGGCGTCGGACTCGCTATCGTACTCTTCATCCATGAGATCGCCTTCGTCAAGATCTGGCCAAATCAACAAGCCAGGTGAGTACTTTGAATGTACTCACAAGACAGTTCGGACATAAGATATAACAAATGCAACACGATGCACCATGAGCAGTTAGCAATGCACACTCAAATAGTAAATTTGCACAGCATGATAAATAATAGGAAATCAGGCGGTAGTCGTCCCGAAATCCCAAAAAAAATAACTAGAAACCGATCGGGTGTCTGAAGTGACGCCTCTAAAGGTGAAATAAATAAATTAACATGCCGTAGTCGGGCGTTTGGGTGACACCACATAAAGGCCTTATAAATGAAAAGTAAATGACAGTGTGTGCTACAGTCGGACATCTATGCGACGTCACAGAAAGGGCTTATAAAGAGAGCAGATAACAGTGATGCCACAGTCGGACGTCTATGGGACATCTCGGAAAGGGCTTATATTGAAAGTAAATGACATGAGTGCCGCAGTCGGACGTCTGACCGACATCGCAGAAAGGGCTTATATTGAAAGTACAAACAAGAGTGCCACAGTCGGACGTCTGAGCGACATCACAGAAAGGGCTTATATTTCATCATTCGTATTCAATAAATTCATGAATATATATCACTCACAGGAAATACTCCACGCATGAAAATAAACGGGTTAATCCATCCATAGAAGCAATCCTTTAGCCGGACTTAACGCCCATGTTTATTCTCCGGAGTTTTGTCACTGAGACTGACACTGACAAGGATAGGATGAACACAGTCGTTGATCAAGATATGATTACTTGAATGATTTTGACTCTGCAGAGTTTGTACTATTTAACCACAGCCAACGGATTTCAGTAGTCACGAGGGACTAGTTCCGTTTACGGTATTTCGGTAGAGACACATCTAACCAGTACACACCCATTTCCACCTCAAGATGCCAAGAACCACCCTAGGCAACATTCAAGAAAAACTTTGAGACGGGGAGGCTACAACCTCGAATAGCATGGGATCAAATTTATATACACGCGCTCTAAGGGGTGCCCCCCTCTCGGCCCCAACCGGAAACACCCATGCCCCCTGACCGGATGACTGGCTTTAATCCAGGGCCATGGAACCCTCATCACGGCCTCTCTATTTGGTGTGTACGAGGAAAGTGGTTTGCAACTTACTAAACCATATTATTTACAGAAAACGTGTGGTAGCACGAAAGGAAACGGATGGTAACATGACTCGATTCACGTTGACCCTGGAGTTAAACAGTTTGGCATAAGACTGGCATGCTTCAACACTGCCATCTTACCACCTCTCATGTCACCACATGATCATATAAACTCACATCACAAGGTATATGGAGTTTTGAAGCTCACTTGCATCAACTTAGCATGTAACGTACCACTTACTGCTATACGTATGAACATGCCATAAACTAGCTACTCAAGCAAACATGCAACACACTTATCATATCAAAGGTTCAAACATGCTTGCCTGGTTCGGGGTAGTCAGAGCCTAGCTCGGTGAAGTTCGCGGTTCCATCACCTCCTCCGGTATCTACGGTATAGAGAAAAATACGTTCTAACATAAATACCGAGTGTGCACAAAAAGAGTTCCAAATATTTTTCAAATAAATATGACAAAACTAGACGGAAAAATAAAGATGACAGAAAAAGAATCAATCAAAAATCATTTTCTGTTTAAAAGTTACAAGGGTTTTAGTCTAGGGACCTTTCTGTAATGAAACAGAAAGTTTCCAGGGTTCCTTTTATTAAAAAAAATAGAAAACGTTTCGTTTAAAAGAAAAGAGAGGCTGGCGGGGGTGTCCCACCCGTCAGGTTTGAAATCTGGAGGGAGGAAAACAGAGCGCGCCGGCGCCCAAAGGCCGCGGTTGTCGTCGGCGGCGATCCACGGCAAGGTAGGGGGATCGGGAGGTACGGGTTCACGGTGTCCTTCAGCACCTGAGGGTGGTGGAGTTGAGCGTCGGCGAGCACCACGTCGACGACGGCCCCAACTCCGGCGGACGGTGGTTCGGGCGAGGTTGATTCTCTTCCAACAGAGCTGCAAGCTTCAAATTTGGGCGTGGGTTAGGATTGTGGGTGCACTAGGAGGTTGCTAACCAGGTACGGTAGGTGGGGATGGCCTCACCTGAGCGAATCGAGCCGGAGCCCGAGGCGGATCGGGGTGGCCGGATACGGGGAAGGAGACCTCCCCGGGGTCCTTCTGGTGGCTTGGCGAGGCTCTGGTGAGGTGGAGGGAGTGGTGCTGGTCGAAGGCGAGCTCGGGGTGGCTATTTATAGCCGGCCCGAGGCGGTCCCGCAGACAGGATAACGCCGGTGATGATTATGGCGAGTCGGTGACCGGACGGGCAGATTAGGTGGTTGGGCATCAGCATGGAGGTCTACTGGTTCCACTCACATGCTAGCCTCGTTGGGATTAGGCCCGCTTCACGGTTATGACGAAACAGTGCTCCGCGGGCCAGTCGGCGGCAGGGAGTGCTCCCTGTGCTTGCCAGGCAACGGCGACGGTGCTGCGGTGCGCGCAGGGGAGCAGATGGCCACGCGGAGGCCTCGGGTGATTTGGGCGGTGGTGGACGGCGCCGAAAGCTGCAACCGCTCCTTGTCGGCCGCCACGGCTCTGCCACCGCAGATGTTGCCGGCATCGGCGAGACACGCCGCCACCGATGCCCACGCCCGGCCAAGCAAGTGTGCGGCGCATGGATAAGGAAGGGTGCAGTGGGAAAGGAGCCAAGCACGTGCACTGGTGAGATTGACGACAATCTCTGAAGAAAACGACGCCGATGACTGAATCTGATCACTGAATTCTGAATTTTTCCTGAAAGTGAAGAGTAACAGTGCAAGCAAGGTGTTCGATGAAATGATTCTGACATGTGGGGAATTTTCCTTGAGCTGATCTTTGGTGGGGTGGCCTCTCAATGCATCTGGGGGCTGCCTGAATTTTCTCAGAATTTTTGGAGAAGAGAAGAAATGAATTTCACCAAAATGATGAATCTGGTCCAAAATTGCAGTGGGCAAATTTTGAAATATTTGAACTGTGGAAGAGTGGATCTTGATGGATCTAGGTTGGGGGTGCTAAGGACTATCTAGGGGAGTTGGTTTGAGATCAAAACTCAAAGGGAAAAAGATACTTCCTTTGTAAACCACCTAGGTCCAAAAATAAAAACAGAAATAGTTTTGGGGTAAAATAAATGGAATATAAATTCAAAAATGAGTTGAACTTGCTGGGATTGACTACTTGACTTGACCCAAAGTGAAGGGAGGTATTTTGGGGAAAACTTTGATAAGAGATATGGAGAAAGGTGATGTTTGGAGATAAAAGAAATAAATCCAAAGTCCTTAGGATTTTCTTTTTAAATGAAAAACTCTCAAAAATAATTGTGGTGAGTTAACACCAAAGAAGAACCTTCAAAGGCAACCATCAAGGTTGAGGATAACACCAAAGAGATTTTATCACAAGAGAAAAAAATATTTTGAGAGGGGAGTCTTTTTAAAATATTTTTAAATAGCTTCCTTCAAATAAACAAGAAATTTGTTGAAAACCAAATGAAAATTTTTGGAGTGTCACAAACACAGGGCAACTGGAGTGGATGATGTTGTGCAATGAGGCCTCCGATATACGAACCCGCACAAGTGAAAGTTTCTTGAGAAATGGGAGTCGAAGGTTTAGTACCAGATTGTCTGCTAGGTAGCACAGCGCAAAGATGGCGGTGTGGAGAGAGGAGGAAAACCGCGATATGGACATCGGTGTTGAGGGCACAAGTTCATGGCATTCGGTATGTGGTATGTGATTTCCTGGGGAATAGTAGAACTCAAGCAGCTGTAGTTCTGTGAATTCAGGGGATTTCAGCCAGGCGTCCACCGTGCAGGGCATGGTATGCTTGCTCAGGTAGCATGACGGGATGCAGAGGCTTTGGACGGAGCCCTGGTGGGAGGAGATGATGGCTCTGGGGATTTCAAAATCATTCAAGAGAGATAGCTGACGACAATCGAGATTAAGGGGCACGGCGTGCCATAGAGGGCGCCACCAAATTGAGAGGACTTGGGCGCGGCATCAATCCTTGGTGGGGAGAAGCGAGATGATCTCCCCAAGGACGGCGTGCGGGAGATTGTTGATGCAGTCTACCCGAGATTCTACGGGTTCCTGAGATACAGTGGGGGCAGGTCGCCGCTTCTCCCCGCGCTGCCAGGTGCGGGATCTACAACAGGCATCGCCGCTGGCGGGAGCCTCATCTTCTTGGCGCTGGGGTCAGCCGGCTCCATTTACCTCGAGGGCGTCGCGTCGCGCTTATGGATTTGAGCAGAGTAACGAATGACGAGCCTAGTTGTAGTGCGAGCGAAGAAGAAGGGGAGCTGGGGGTTTTCTGTAGGAGTGAGGAAGAAGGGGATCTAGGGTTTTCTGTAGGAGTGAGGTGAGGAATTTGGGGGTACGAGTGGAGCGAGCTGACGTGAGGTGGGTGGGAGCGAGGAGGAAGAAGAGCACCCAGGTTTTTTTTGGGTGGGGGGACGATGTGCTGGGTGTGGGTAGCCCCTCTCATTCAGTAAATATATGGGCTTTTGAATTGATTTTACTATTTACAAGTGTGGATGGGCTGTTTTGTCTTGGGCCCAGAGAAACAATTACTACTAGTACAGTGGAGACACTCTACAGCTACCTAGAAAAACAATTACTACTAGTATAGTGGAGACACTCTACCGCTTCTGACTCCTCCTAGGTCACTGAAACGTCTCCCTCTACTGAATGCCGTTATATTTTTGTTCACCGACATGCGGGCCATGCAGCGCACGGGCCCAAATGCCATCCACCAAATTAGAAGGCAGTATGCAGGCGGAGAGTCACCCCGGTCATAGCGCGACAGTAACGAGCTGTCGTATCACAAAACCCACCTCCCCGCAGTCTAAGTTTGACAGACGAAGCAACCATCATTTCACTCTTCGCTGAATCCCCTTCTCCCTCACCGTCTTCAAGAAAGGCAACAGTCGCATCTACCACTGTTCTTCTCTCCCAACGAAGGGAAGGTAAGCGGATCCATGATGTTGGTATATTTTTGTTCAGAGAAAGAAAAAGAACTTTTGCAAAGCAGTAACCGATCCTCACTCTCTTTTTTGTTTCATTGTCATTGAGATTGTGTTTTCCTTTCAGTGGTCTCCTAGTATTCGTCAGTTTCATGATGGACCAAGGAGAACCAGGCAAAGATCTGCCGATATTGGAGAAGACGCGGGAGGCTGATCCCCACGAGACAGAGAGCTCCAAGAAGATGGAGGCAACCACCGAGCCGACCCCAGATACGCACATGGCCACTATTGAGATGGTCAATGCCTCGTTTGAGGTTACAGCCCCCGTGGCACTGCAGGAGCAGTTTTCCCCCTTCGAGGATGTGTCCCCCCCCCCCCCCCCCCCCCCCCCCCCGCTGAGATGCCCAAGGTGATTTCCTTCTTTGCCGATCTCGATTGTGGTTTTTCATCTATGTATGTGGTGATTTTTTTAGAAAAGGAAGTATGTGGTGATTAATAATGCAAATTTTTATTAGCTTCGATGCCATGCTGTACATAATGGTTTAAATAACTTGTGTTTCTTATACTGAAAAGTAATTCAGAATTTGTTTCTGTTTCAATTAGAGCCCTGATGCAGACAAGGATTGTGTGGTTGTGCATATCACTCTCTATGAGGCGGACAACCTGAATATACGCACTGGGAAAACATAGTTCTTAGGCTATTGGATCCTAGAAGCCATTTGCGGTTATACCAATGAAGAGTTGTATTCCAGCCTCACTGTTGTCAGGTGTGTTGTCCAGGGTGTACTGAAGCACAAGAAGTTCAAAGCTACTCCTTCGTTTGTGAGGCATACTGTTCTTGTCAAGCTTACGCAGGAAGATGACGTGGCATGCCTCCACAAACAAGTTTATCAGTGGCAAGGCCACAAGGTTGTCTTCATGAAGGTTCACAGGATTGAGCTGCTGCGGGATGTCCTCGATGATGTTCATGGCAAGGTCCGTCTTGTGTCCAGCCCAAATTAGATCGAGGCATGAAATAGTCGCCCCAGCTAGTATTTAAAAGTAGTTTGGATTGTGTCTAATTATCTAAACCTTGCCTGTTATCGACCCCTCTGGGGCTGGTACTCTGTTTGAATCCGTCTATGGGAACTGCTGCTACTTTTGTGTGCCCGTGAATCATGTGAGAACCATCATAATTGTTGCCAAAACAGATGCGTCCTCACTAGTTTTTTCATGAATATGGCATGGTAAGACATAAGTTGTCACCGTTTATCATACGAGCAGTGTGTGTTTTGATGAAATAGAGCACTCGTTCAAGAACCGTGCGCCGACGTATACATAAGTACTTGTAAACACTCTTGGTGCTACCCCACTTGTAAGCAGTTGTGCAAAACACGGCACATTGGCTCAGCTCGCTTCAACACTAGGCTATCGACCAGCTAACAATCAACAATCTGATGTCTAACATATAAGCAACTATGTATCTTGTTACAGTGGTTCATGCAGTTAATTGAGGCCACAATGTAATAAATTCCAACTGTTCACATGCTAGTCCAGCGCTCATGTGGAACACTCACATTAAACTCGTCTTCATAAAAAACTTGAAAAGCATAAGTTAAGCAATTTTATACATCTCAATGATTCATAGAACATAACAAACATATACTAGTTCACAGCAAAAGACAAAGTCGTGAGAAGGTTTACAAATCAGGAAAAAACAAGCGAAGATTCTCTGAGCAAAGGGCCTCCCGGAAGGCTTAAATTTCCTGGAGTTCACTCTGGTTTTTTCTTGTTGCCACCATCCAGGGTTACGTTCTCTCATTCCAGAATAACCAATTATAATTGTGGTCTCAGCTGGAATGCTGAACTGAACCATGCAGTGTACTGACCAGGTGAAATTCTTGTGCATTCCACTAAATTTAAGCACCGCTATTTGCAGAAATAAGCAGACCACAATGCCTCTTGTCCGCGCACCTGTCCAAAAAACCGCCATGCAGCTGTGCCAGCTAGTCCTCGGTCCATGGATGAACTGGTAGAAAGTGCATTCCAGACTAGGATGCAGTTGTTTTCGCTCATCCCTGCACTGCAATCAGGAAGTAAAACGTACGAATCAGCTTCTTTTAGATTGTGTTGGTCATTCTACCTTAGTTACTACCAACGTAGGGATACCTTAAGACGGGAGGTTAGACGACGGCAACGAGGGATAGCCATCTCATTTTGCGCAGTTGTACTAAAACTGAGGTGTGTGCTTTTGATTGGGCGGATAGAAACGATACGGAGACAGACATCCCGAAACGATATGGAGACAGACATCCCTGTTTGTGCAAATACAAAATACGGTTATTTAAACAGTGACAGATATTACTACTTTCCCCTGTTTCCTCTTAGAACCAAGTCCTAGATTCATGCTACAGCTTTCCCACTTTCTTCCCTGTTTGAACCAATGCTTTGAATCGACTGTATGAACTAGCTTTACTTCTAATAATAGTAGAAGTCTAGGTGGCTTTGGAACAGCAGACGGAAGTAGAAAAGGATCCACATGAAGGGAGCTGGGGTAGTAGAGCAAGGCAGTTTCGGAGGAATATATACCTGAGGGTCATCGGCATGTGGCAAAGACGGTGTCGGGAGGCTGCATCTTGGCCACAATACCGCAGGGAGGAAGAAGGGGTCGGAGGCCCTCCCGAGCCGGCGCTCTCTCGGAGAGAATGGCACGGCCGCCGATCGGGACGCGCGAGCAGCCATTTTTCTCCTCCCTCGCCACTGACGACAGCGTGAACGATGCACCTACACCCCTATCCTGGTCGAGGTTGTCCGGCCGGATTTGTGACCAGCCGTGAGCTGAGAGAGAGAGAGAGAGAGTGTGGCCACCTATGTCTTGCTTAGATCTGGAGAGCATGAGAGAGTGAACGAGAGGAACCCTAGTAAAGCAAGCGCCAAGGCTCCTGCTTTTATATATAGTGGAGTGATTTTGTTGTACCAGCTTCAAAAAATGCGCCTACGTGTACCCGCGAGTGGGTGTGAGAGAACTAGTGTGTGCGTGCACCGCTTCTCTTCGTGAGAGTACAATATATTATGCCCAAAGAACGTTCGCCGCAAGAGTAATAGTATAAGTGTGTGACGTGTGAGCTAAAATAAAATGTGTGCACCATCTTTTGTTATTTAGAAGTTCTGAGGGTAGGGTGTGAAGAGCACATATGTGTGTGACGTCTACCTGCAGATATACGATGGGTGCAAAGTGCGAGTCTGCGAGAGGACTCGGGAGAGTCGTGACTCGTGAGGGTGTGTGTGCATGAGAGGGAGGGGGGCACGTATCAATGCAATGCATGTGTCCGTAAATCATTATCCGACAAATGTTCGCCACAAGCCTTTTCCCGACGAACGCCGTCAGAACCGTTAGATCGGCATGCGACAGTGTCAGTTTTACCATGTCATTTAACAGAGCAGCCACTCCTCCTACACACAAATCTTCCACGTGAGTGTTAGCAACTGCCGTATGCTCCCTCCGTTCCGAAATGCAGTGCATATAGCTTTATTGAAAATTCGAACCTCGCAAACTTTTACCGAGTTTTCATGTACCAAATTGCACATGTAGAATAAAGATGGGTGAGGAGTCTACAAAGAAAGAACATCGTATCACCCGTAACAATTTCAACCATCCTTAAGTGTCGAGGAATATCATAGGAACTCTATATGATATGATTTTTATAGGATTTTTTCCTTTAGAGCCAATTGGTTAATAGGAATAGATTCATATACTCTACATTTCAAAAGAAATAAACATGATATCATTTCTATAGCTTTAGAGCCACTTGGTTCATATGAATGGATTCCTATACTCCCTTAATTTCAAAGGAAAATAAACATTAGCATATATTCAATAGAAAAGTTCCTATGATATGAACCAAATTACATCTCTTTACTAATCCCTCCTCATAGGAATTGAGATACATGTCATTTCTAGATTCAATAGAAAAATTCCTATGATGCGAACCAAATGACATCTCTTTTCCAATCCCTACTCATAGGAATTGAGATGCTCCATGTCATATCTTTCCCTACAACTTCCATGTATACATCTTCTATTCCTAAATAGATAGTACAACCCACTAGTAGCTTTTTTCCAAAACATGCAACTATGGCACAAGAACTATATAGTGTGCCAATAACTTTGAAAGACGGTCACTGGATGAAGCTAACCCGACAGTGCAGAGATGGGAAAATCTAAGCACTACTGGCCGTTGGATATCATCAACATTCCACCAGATCTGCCACATGTACAATTTAGAAGACTCCATGGTTGAACTTAAGCATAATGCACAAACCTCAAAACACAAGCACTTCTCCTTTGTTCTAGAATCTTATGTATCATAATTGATTATTTTTTCTAAATGAACATTATTTGTTTTTTACTTTATGATTTACAATGCACAACCTCATGAATCTTAACATTTTTATAAAACTAATTGATTTTGAATGAGATGAACTATAAGAACTAAACGAACATCTATATCATGCATATATGACTCAAAGCTTTACATGCTATAGTGTGTATTTATTCATAATTTGGTTTCGAAATCTCATGCCTTCAATACATGTGTACCTTACTAGTTTTGAGTAGAGTAGCAAATTTCACACGGCCCCAGGTATATCAAAATGCAGGGCCCATGCATCATTGCCTTTCGGTCGAACCTACGTCCACAATTTTTTGTACGTACTATATCTCCACTGGTCGACGAACCCAAAATTTTGCCTCGTTCCTGTAAAACCAAGCGGCCCACACATATTTATGGCGTCGACTCGAACCCGTTTACTACGACATGGCCCTGCATGCCGTAGTACTCCTACAAACCCTACCGCCGCACTCATCATCGGTTTTCTTCAAGAAGA
Source organism: Triticum aestivum (assembly GCF_018294505.1). Lineage (NCBI taxonomy): Eukaryota > Viridiplantae > Streptophyta > Magnoliopsida > Poales > Poaceae > Triticum > Triticum aestivum. The sequence goes on along the minus strand of NC_057804.1, from coordinate 401,430,676 downwards.
CAAGGGAGAAGCCGATTTGTAGTGGAGGCGCTTTCAAAAAAAAGGATCTGTAGTGGAGACCCCTACCCTAGGGTGCCCTAGGTAGCTGCCACACGCATCATTGTTTTCTCTTTTCTTTATGCTCTTGCGCGCTAGAGTGAAATGATGGTTGCTTCGTCCGTCCAGCTTAATGCGGGAAAGGTGGGGCTTTGTGATTTGACCCCTCATCGCTCATTTTCTACTACTGCAGCGCTACGACTGGGGTGCGTCCAATTCCAACCGCTGCTCCGAACTGTAATTTGGTACATCGCACGTGGAACAAGACGATGGATGAGCCACATGTCTGCCAAAGGGGTCCTATTAAGTGTGTCGCCATTTCGTGTGTGGACTGACCCTGCTTGAGTTGCTACACCAACACGACAGGAGCAGCCTACCACTTGGTTTTGCTCCTTGGTGAATCTCGACTATATTGATCTAAAAAGATACATGCTGAACTACCCTCTCCGTCTCGGTTTTTTATTTGTAGGCGTCTCGGTTTATAGGGCTTGCACGTAGTTCTAGGTCATCCATTTGACTAACTAAATATGAGTTACTATGTCACAAAAAGTATATCATTGGATTCTTATTGGTTGATATGTGAAGAAACAAGAAATGAGGTAGAAGTTAATGCACTGCGCCTTAGTATTTTGGGATTATTTGGTTTTCGTAAGATGACTTACTCACCTAGATGGAGAGAGTAGTTGTATTTAAAAGTGGAGGGCGGGGCTTTTCCTGTGCGGTAGGCGGGGAAGTTCCGCCTAGTTAGTTCGACAGAGGCGCGAGAAGACGAGGGAGTAGGCTGCTGCAAATGTAGGGCTGTGTGATTTGACAGCGAGTTACTGCTGGACAGGTGGGGCCCCGTGATTTGACTTGCCGTTATCATTTTAACTGCAGCGCTACGACCGGTGTGAGTCTCCCGATTCCTGACCACCTCCATACAGGTGCCTCTCCTAATGCTCCACCATGTAGTAGAGGTTGGCTCTTGCATGAGAGCCCACTTCTCCACTTTTTCCCTGCCTCTCTTTCCTCCACATATGCAAAAATGCCATGTAAAGTGCACTATTGTACTTACTTGCTCCTATAGGTGCTTAAGCTTGCCACATAGGCATAAAGTCTGATGTGGCAAGTTAATCAAGAAGAGAGAGACTTGTTTGGTGACCCAAGGAGGAAACGGTGCTAAGCGCGTGTACCTAGGTGAAAAGACAATTTTGAGTCTATAGCTAATTAAATGAAGCAAACTTAGCAACACCATTTCATTGGAAGAGGTCACTCCTTGGCAAATGCAATAAATACTAGTACTCCCTGTGTCCTATAATATAAGAACGTTTTTGGCACTACACTAGTGTCAAAAACGTTCTTATATTATGGGACGGAGGGAGTACGAAGAAAGAGATAGAGAGGAGTAAAAAAAACACTTATAGCCAACCTTGTTGTAGTATGAGTGACTAAGTGATGACTATGTATGACATGCCAACATAAGATAGCCTAACGCACCGTGTTAAATCTCGAAGGGCGCGACCGCGCGAGCGACGCGACGGTCGTGGTAGGCGCGACCATGATACGGGCTGGTGGCAGCCCTTGGATCTGAGATCAAACGGTCGCATGCTAAGTTGCTGAAAATTTGCAGAATAACCCTCCAGGATAGGATATTCACCCATAGGTCTAGAATCACGCCATGCAACCATTCGATCTCAGATCCAAGGGCTCTCGGAAGCCCGTATCATGGGAGAATGGAAAGCCACTACCCTGCTGTTCGCACGCTGGCAGTTCGCTCCTACTCATCCCCACACATCCTTTAATACTACGGCAGTTCGCTCCTAGTCGTCCTGTCCATTCACATTACAGCAGTTTCACTAATCCTAACCCTCCTCCCAAATCCATGGCGTCCCTAATCTCCCCGACCGGTGATGAGTTCGACGTCATCTACACCCGTACTTCCGCGACGGTGAAAGGATGCCTTTCTCACTTCAGACGCATGTGCGAAAACTCAGATGATGAGTGGGTCGCTGGGCTAGATGTTGAGTACACCACAGTCCTGGGACGAGAGAAGGATCTAAATGATGAAGAGAGGAAGAAGCCCGTCGTGATCCAGGTTTGCGTACATAACGTTTGCTTGGTCTACCACATATGCCATGCCGACGTTGAGTGCCAGGATTTTAAGAACCTCCTCGAGGAAAAAACAGTGAAATTCGTTACTGTAGACTTTAAGAACAACAAAGAAGTCCTGGGTCGGATAGGCCTCGTTGTAGGCAACCCCTTCGACCTCTAGAAGAATCGGCTGGTGCCCTCTCGTCAGCCCTCAATGATGACCCTGGCAGGAGCCATGGTTCATCCTTCGTACCGTAAACTGGAAAAACCTCATTACATGTTTCATCATCATGCATGGCAGCGAAAAGTACTAGATATAGACCACATCCACTACGCTGCAATGGATGGCTACCTTTGTTTCAATATCTACAAGGGTTGGATGAAGAGCAACAACCAAGTTGGTGGTTCAAGCAAACAAGTATCGGCCAAGAGGAAGAGAGACAAGGACAAAGTCCAGGACGTGGACGAGGACTCCGAGTAAGGTGGCAGTGTCGTTGCTCATGGTGGTTCCAAACTTCTAATGCAGTGTCTACCGGATTAGTTGCATAGTTTAATTTTAGGTGTGCTTAGTTTAATATGAGGGGTGTGTTGTGCTGAGCCCCCAGCAGAACTATGTTATGTTTCTTCTTGTTACTTTAACTCTTCAGTATGTACATACTACTAGTATTTATTTAATAGAATTTAACACCCCAATTAAGCACGTACTAGATTTTTTTAATATTACTATATGCATAATTTGGCGACGAGCGCTCTCTATATGTACCACCTTTTTTAAAATTTCAAATTTTGCTCCATGGCGCAATCCATCGATAGTACTACTGTACAAAAGTATACATTTTTTAAAAGGCTAGAGTATTGTTCATCACATATATATAGCCAGTTAAATTCTCAACCTAGAACGACGTGCATTCCATGTAGTAAACCGATACAGAGGAAGTATAGTAAAAATGAGGTGATTTTACCGAGCGATCGACGGGGGAGCATGGCCTGTCATGCGGTCCCACGTGTCATGATGTACCAAGGCGATGTGTGTGTCCCTCTTGAGGCAAAAGCAATACTAGTACGTGGTTTGAGATGATGTCAAACCGAAGTGTGAAAAATAATGGTTGCTTCGTCCGTTTGGGAAGGTGCGGCATTGTGATTTGACGTCTCATCGATCATTACTACTACTGGGCCGGTACAAGTGGGGTGCGTCCCCCTGCTGTTCTGCACTGTTATTTGGTGCCTGACACGTCGACCCGGTTGCTATTTGTCCCACATGTCGGCGACAGGAAGTACAAAATTCATGAAAGGGAGCGTCGACGGAGGAGTATACTACAGAATTCATTAAAGGGAGCAACTTGGTTTTGGAAAAATCTGTATTTACGGAGTACGTACTCACTAGGGTTTATAGGGCTCATCTAAAAAACATTCGTTTTTCCGTTTGATAAGTCTCAATTCTACTATACTAGTAGTAGTACCATTACATGTTGGATTTCGAGGTGCGTTAGATCACCCGACGCAAGCAGTGTCAAGAGGAAACTAACCAATGCATGTACAAGTTCATGGAAATTTAGTGGTCATCCATGCATTCGTTCTAATTAATGCCTCGATAAACATAACTTCTTGAGAAAAATGAGCGTACTGTGCAAACTACGAAATTAATTCGACCACTCACCATCTACCTTGGTTGGAGAGATTTTGAAATTGAGCCATAAACTGGAAAGGAGGGAGTAGTAACTTTTGTCTTGATTACTATTTGTGGCCTTGTATAGATGCAAAATGTATGTTTTGATAGTGGCCTTGTATAAGTAAATGGAGGGAGTACTAACCAAAGTACGTCGTAGGGACGAGGAGTAAATGGAGGGAGTAGTAAAATTTTCTCCTCGTGCTGTGAGCCACCGCGTGCGTGGGCGAGGGAGCGGGCGTAAAGGCATACAGTAGTAGTAAGCTTCACCTCATCCTGCGAGCCACCGCGCCCGTGGGCGGGGGAGACGGTGTACTAAGCAAGCTTCTCCTCGTTCTACAAGTTGACGGGACACATCAAAAGTACTCCAGTGTATAGAGCCTTGCCTCTACGGTAGGCCCCACATGGTTTGCCTCTTTTTTTAATTTAACATAACGCGTCAAGTCGCAATTTGTTTGTTCACCCGTGGTAGACGATCCTCCCTCCACCAAGTGGAAAACCAGTACACATGCCAAATTGCCACGTGCACTGCCTTTTTCGTACAGAAATGAGCTCCACCGTGTACCCGCGCCGGTGTGGTTGGGAAAGATACGGGAGTACATGCGCCGTGCGTGCACCTCTTCTCTTCATGCACGCCCCCCACCAACGTGGGTGTGTGTGAGAGAGATACAAACCTATACATAATGTGCCGTCCATCCCCATGCCTCCGCCCAGTCCGACCACCAGTCACCACCACAGCACCACGCCCCACTCCTCCTCACCTTATCTCTCATATTTCTCCCTCCATTTTTATATACAAGGGGCCACTATCTTAATTACAATTTGCAGATATACAAGGCCACTAACACTAATCAATGCGATATTAATGGTGTTTGCCTCATGGTACTAGCAAAGGAGGACATTAATTATCCCTTGCATGCATGCGGGAGTTTGTAAAAAATGCATCTTTATGTTCCGTGCAATGCACGGGCATCTTGCTAGTCCATGAAAACAACACATGGCAAAATTCCACGGAGAACGAGGGATTTGAATCTGTTGGGAGGGGCTGTTTGGATCTTGAACGGGGTAGCCGAAATATTGGCGACCCTTTTGTCCACCGGTGCCTTTGCCACCGATGAACGAGGAACGGCTGGGGTGCTCATGCTGTCATGCATCCTCCAGCGCGCATGTTGGAGACGAGCTTGCACGAGCTGTGTTTTTTGTCCCACAACGCCGCCCGAGCCGCTCGCAGACCGACCGGCGACCCGCAAATTATGCCATCCAACCATAGTCGCACACATTATGACAGCAACTCAACCAACCGGACGAATTTCACGCAAACACGTAGACAAACTGATATTTCATATGAACAACGACGGAAATCATATAAAATACCGGATTTTCACACAAACATGACGGATTTCATTACATTCAAATGAACTACGCGGTGCTAGTTCTGGACAGCACAGGTATATAATACCTGGCCTAAATGGTCGCCCGCCGATCGATTTGTGTTCCTCATGTCCGGCAGCACGATCACCGGACTGCCGGGAGCCCCGGAGGTATATGCTTTAGCGCAAAGGACAGCTTGCTTCCCCACTGCCCAATTGATATCATTGGCTGGTGCCGAAGATGATGGTGGCCGGCACCGGTTCGAGTTCATCACCGGCCACTACTTCGCCATGGTCGGCACCGGCTTGAGTTCATCCTAACATTCCCCTCTTCCGTGGAGCCCATGCGGGGTCGACGAAGGTCCTCGCAATAAAAGGATCCGGCAAGACACCTGATGTGTACGCCGGCGTCGCCTCCGCGGTGGCCTTCATGGGACCCAAGCGGTTTGCGGCCTCCCATGTTCTACTTCTCCTTGATGATGGCGGCGGACGCGGAGGCGCTGGCCATCGACTCATCACTCTCCGCGCACCCAGCTTCTGTCGCTGCTTGCATGGCGCGGCCGCTGGCATGGGAGTCTCGGCCACAGAAATGGGAGACGCGGTACGAGGCGGCGGCGTGGACGGCAGCAACGTCGCCCGTGCGCCGCTCCTTGTCGAGCTGGCCTGGAGCGGCGAGTTGCTGAACCGCGCGCCAGCTTGGGGCGGCAACTGGCTCTATCGGGCGAGGGGAGGGAGGTGGATCAGCGAGCCGCATAGCTTGTATCCGGCGGGCTACCCAGCCGGCTTGGATGCGGAATAACTACTCTTCGTAAGCCATTGTAAGAGTGGACAAAATGGTGGAGGAGATAGGGGAGCGGCGAAGGTGTGCGATTCTTGGCCGGCGTTTGGCCTCATTTAAATAGGAGATTAAATAGACGGCGGATGGGAGGAGCTCGGCGGCGTTGCGTTTAACGTCGGCCCGGTCATGAACGGACATGTGTCCAGAGTGGGTTTCTCGGCTTCCACACGGGTGGGTTTCATGGAGGCGTTTCAATGCGGCAAGGAGGCGTGTTCAGCCGGGCATGCCGCGAGTGGCGCCCTTGACTCTGACCTAGGACACCGCGCCGTTCTTGCACTGACATGTGGGCTCTTTGGGTGCATGGCCTGCATTTCAGTGACCCAACGCAGGCAGTGCATAGCAGAGGAACCTTTGGTGGGCCAGGGCGGGCAGAAGCGGGCATTTCATAAACCGATGATTGTTCATTGAGTGTGACATCATCTTTTTCATGTAGTTAAGCCTACTATGTTGATATCCCGTTCGATACATTGTGATTCATAAAGACCGCTGCAAACATCAATGTTCTGCTTATCACAGATAAGATTGATTAATACCCGTAACAATCCATGTCCTTAACAAAGGGTGCATGCACGTATAGGTTGAGTGTGTGTCTTGCGTCGTGTGATGTGTGCATGTAGGCGTGCGAGTGTTGCGTGCGTGCAAGGGTGCGTTTCAGTGTTGCATTCATGGGTGCGTACGTGCGTGTGTTCGTGAGTGCATGTGTACGTGTCAGTGTTGCACGCCAGCATGCGTGGGTGTGTACATTATGTGTATGTGTCAGTGTTGCATGCCTACATGTGTGTGTGTCTTGCGGGCGTGCATGTGTACGTGCGGGGTGAGGCTACACGTCAGTCGACTGACTTTTTCATCTCTGGTCATTAGATTTTCCAGCCGTTGGATACAAAATCAAGGGCCTCCAGTTTATCATCAAACTCCCCCCCCCCCCTGAGCCGCCAGCCACCACCGGCCGAACTGCCCGCCCCCGCCGCCCGCGGCCGGTGAGGGAGTCCTGGATTAGGGGGTATCCGGACAGCCGGACTGTGTACAACGTCCGGACTATTGAAGCGTGAAGATACAAGACTCAAGATTTCGTCCCGTGTCCGGATGGAACTCTCCTTGGCGTGGAAGGCAAGCTTGGCGATCGGAATGTTATATTTCCTTCCTTGTAATCGACTCCATGTAAACCCTAGCCCTCTCCGGTGTCTATATAAACTGGAGAGGTTGGTCCTTAGAGGGCCGATCACAATTACAATCATACCATCATAGGCTAGCTTCTAGGGTTTAGCCTCTATGATCTCGTGGTAGATCTACTCTTGTACTACCCATATCTTCAATATTAATCAAGCAGGAAGTAGGGTTTTACCTCCATCAAGAGGGCCCGAACCTGGGTAAACATTGTGTCCCTCGCTTCGTGTTACCATAAGCCTAGACGCACAGATCAGGACCCCCTACCCGAGATCCGCCGGTTTTGACACCGACATTGGTGCTTTCATTGAGAGTTCCTCTATGTCGTTGCTACAGGGCTCGATGGCTCCTTCAATCATCATCAACAGCACGGTCCCGGGTGAGACTTTTCTCCCGGACAGATCTTCGTGTTCGGCGGCTTTGCTTTGCGGGCCAATTCGCTTGGTCCTCTGGAGTAGATTGACAGCTACGCCCCAGGCCACCAGATCAGGTTCAGAAACCTGAACTACACGGCAGACATTCACGGAGACTTGATCTTCGACGGATTCGGGCCTATGCCAGGAGCACCGGACAGTCACGATGAGCACGGCTTAGACCTGCTGTCGGACAAAGCTCAGGGTATCACCCCTGCAGTAGGCTCGGACCTAAATCCGGAGCAGGCTGCACTGCCTAAGGACGGAGGGATGGACCCCGCCCCGCAGGCCGCACACTCATCGGCGGTGGAGCCGAACACGGGTCTCACCTCTGTGGTGGCCTGTGACTCCGGCCCCCCGGATTCGTATCCGGATGTTGGTTCTAGTCCGCGCGCTCCCAAGCCAGTCGAGCCAGGTTGGGCTCCGGTGATGGAGTTCACCGCTGCGGATATCTTCCAGCACTCGCCCTTTGGCGACATGCTAGACTCATTAAAGTCTCTCTCTTTGTCAGGAGGCTCTTGGCCGAACTATGTCCGGCTCGAGTGGGAAGCAGGCGATGAAGGAATTCGTTGCCCACCCACCACCCACTTCATTGCTACGGTTGATGATTTAACCGATGTACTGGACTTCGACTCCGAAGACATCGACGGTATGGACAACGATGTAGGAGAAGAACATGAACCACCGCTCACTGGGCGGTGGACAACCATCTCTTCCTATGATATATATATGGTGGACACTCCGAAGGAAACCAATGGCAATGAGGCAACGGAGGACAATCCCTCATGGAGAAAGGCAAAGCATGGGCGTCGTCGGTGCCGCTCCAAGCCCCGCCACAGCAATACCGACCTAGGAGACGAAAATAATCCGAATGGTGCCGAAGAAGAATAAAACCCTGATCAGCCTGCCTTCGAGCAGGCCGAACAGGAAGATGAGCAGGTCAGGCCAGAAGAACGGGCGACGGATGGATACCCAGAGGAGGACAACTACATGCCCCCATCCGAAGACGAGATTAGCCTTGGTGACGACAAGTTCGGCGTGCCTGAGGATCCCACAGAGCAGGAGCGCTTCAAGTGTCGGCTTATAGCCACTGCGAGGAGCCTGAAAAAGAAGCAACAGCAAATCCAAGCTGATCAAGACCTGCTCACAGACAGATGGACTGAAGTCCTGGCAGCCGAGGAATACGGAATCGAGCGCCATACGGCTGACCGGCCACCTCGTGGCCGGGATAAAGCGGCACATCAGCCCGCATACCAGCCAGCACCCCCACGCCAATATACTATGGCCCGGGGCAATAGGCAAGACCTGCAAGACATATTGGAAAACAAAGTAGGGCAACCAAGATCGATCTACGGATTGCGGGGGCGCACCTCAGCACGCGACGATGACCGTCGCGACAGATACATTGTCAACAAGTCCGGCCGAGCCGAACATAGCAACCCAGACCAATTCGAACTGCGTAGCCACATAGCCCGGCATAGAAGCGCCGCACACCCCCTTTGCTTCACTGACGAAGTGATGGATCATGATTTCCCAGAAGGGTTGAAACCCATAAACATCAAATCATACGATGGCACAACAGACCCCGCGGTATGGATCGAAGATTTCCTTCTCCACATTCACATGGCCCGCGGAGACGATCTACACGCCATCAAGTATCTTCCCCTTAAGCTCAAAGGACCAGCCCGGCACTGGCTAAACAGCCTGCCAGCAAATTCCATTGGCAGCTGGGAAAACCTGGAAGACGCATTCCTCGACAACTTCCACGGCACATACACTACAAAAAAATACACTTCCGTGATGATACGTGTTTGTCACAGTAGGTCACGTTTTTTGTCATGCATGTACATCCATGACAAATTTATGACAGAATCAAGATAGTCATACCTGTGCTGTCGTAGAAGTGTTCCATGACATTACCAGAATTATCATCACGGAAGTGTCCACTTCCATGACGATAAATCGCGCGTCACAGAACTGCTTTCATCAAGGGTGACCGACACGTGGCATCCACCGTAATGGAACCCCGTTAAGCTACCGGGTCGGGTTTTGGATCCGATAACCCGTTAACAGCCCCGACCAATGGGGATTTTCCACGTGTAAAATCATCATTGGCTGGAGCAAACACGTGTCGGCTCACCGTTGGGACAGATGTCATCCGCTCATTGGACCGAAGGCACCTATGATACAGCGACACGTGGCACGGCCCAATAGAAGCCCATTCCTGTGAAAAGGCCGGCCCGTTTCACTTGGTCAAAAGGTGGCGGGCCGGCCCACGAAAAGCCTGTTAACGGCATGTTCGCATATAGCCCATTTACAGCCCGCTAACCCAGGGCCCGTTACGCCCTATCCGAATTAGGCCCAGTAGCGTCATCCGGGCCGTCCAATATGATTTAGCCCGTTTTAACTTTCGGCCCATGTGTGGCCCATGACTTCTTTCGGCCCATATGAGGACCTTTGTAACTCTTGGCTCATTAATGGCCCGTGGTGAAACTGGCCCGTAATGAACAGTGTATCACTTTATACCCATTAACGGCCCGTTATTCCATTCGACCGTTTCCAGCCCAAGTTATCTTTCGGCCTTCTCAGGGCCCATTGATTCTTGGGCTCATTTGCAGCATTCGGTTACATACGGCCCGTTACTGTCATTTTCTGCTTGTGGGCCAAATTCAGCCCGTCGTTACAGTCGGCCCGTTTGCGGACCGTTAATATGTTGGGCCGTTTTCATGTCAAAAAAACCCGTTGGGTTGTTTTCATAGAGTTATCAAATACAACCTATTAACGGCCCATTATGGTCCACGAATAGTACGGCCCATGATTGGCGAAATGATGATACGCCCCGTAGAAGGCCCATGACTGGGCATCAAAGTTCGCCACCAGTGCAAATATAGGGAACAAAGCAGCATATTACATACACTTGGCCGTCAAAATTGGCCACCAGTGCAAATAAACGCGGCAGCAAAACAAGAGCATAACTGAAACAACTTCAGAAGAGCTCAAGAAACGTTATCCTGGGTATCCTCCATGCTAGCAATAAGCTTAGCAAGCTGATTAGCTTTGTCCTGTTTGGCGCTAAAATCCTCCAACGCTTGTTGTTGCACCAGAAAGTATGCATCTTAATGCTCCAGGGACTTCCGCAGGCCTTCCACTTCTTGTCGCAGCACAGCTGATTGATGTCTTTCAGCTTGTAGGTTAGACTCAAGAAACCGAACTGATTCAGACAGTGAGTTTGAATAGCTTGTGCATGCGGTAGTGGCCAGTAACTCAAACACTAAACCAAGACAAGACTTTGGGGTTGTCTCGCTGTCTTCAAGATAGTCTTCCTTAGCTGTTTTATCAGCTTTGTTGGAGACCAACAAGGATGTGTCACTATCCTGAACCTTATCTGCATTACTTCCTTTACCATTTCTTAATAAGGCACTCTTCCCCAATATTCTGTCAGCATTCTAAAAGAAGAAACAAGCAGACACATAACAAGTTTAGCATGTACTAGTATATGAAACTCATTTCGGTGAACCAGTTCATTAGTAAGGTGGACAGGATTAAACTACCAAGTCTTCTATTGCCAAGTACTAGTACATAATAAAAGCATCAAACAAACATATATCTATGTCCTATGGTCACTGCATTGTCTTGCCAAATTAAAATAGAGACACGGTTCAAATCATATCAGTTCAAGACAAAGCAACAGTGAAAGAATACAAAGCATGGGAAACTACACGACACAACAAGATTTCAGATGGGTACCACGGGTCTACATGTACAACAACACTATTGGCTCTGTTGTGATGCTAGTAATGTGCATGATATGAAAGTCAACTGTATACACATTTGAAATTGAAATCAACAGAGCTATTGATAAGAGCAAACCTGTTAAAGAAACATGCGTGAACATACCTTCTGTGCCATTGGAGTTTCGATTGGATCCTTCAATTTAAAAATAAGTTCGTATCAGTAAATACAGTGATACAAGAGCAAAGCAATCATAGTTAAAAAAGGCGCGCCTAAGCGAGCGCTTAAGCGCGCCTAGGCTCTAGGCGTTGGCAAAACGCATTGCGCATAACTACGCATAATCTGTGCATAACTGTGCATAAGCATGTGCTTTGGTCAGTAAAGCGCAAGGCGGTGGCAAAACGCACAATTCACGCCTAGCGCTTTTTTGAACTATGATAGCAATGGAATCTTAAATTAGAATAGTTGTTCTTCAGGTTTAGGCACTTGTTCTACATGAACAGAATACAGTAAGACGCAAGAATAAAATACTTAAAAATAAAAAATGAGCTCATAGACCTTACCACATTCTTGGTTCGGGACCAGTACAGAACAAGGCGTTCCCAGTCATCGTCCAGTAAATGTGTCTCAGGAGAACGTAAGGGAATTTGATGAGTTTCTTTTCCGGTGAAGTACGTTTTCTTCAGGTAATTCCGATACTGTCACCAAGCATTCTTGAAGATAGCAGAGGTATTAGCACAGGTTATCTCATCTCGAGTTTCCAAATCGGTCCTTCTCTATAGAGAAAAATGGGAAAATTTACTGTATTATAACCATCATGGAGGTAGGTTGTATGGGACGAAGCAAAGTCATTGCCATGAATAACATTACTTACACATAACTCCTGGACAAACACCTGCAACTGGCATTTTCCTTCATCCTCAGTATAATATTTCCAAGATGGGAAGATACGCACATACAATTTAACAACATCAAATGCGACAGATGCTAAACTACGGCTGGCTGGTTGTGCTTCCTCCACAGGAATATGCGTACTAAGTGGTGGAGTGGGGTTCGCCGTGATAGTATTGGCCCTTTGGGCACTAGAGATGCCTTACTAACTGTTGTTGTTTGGGAGCTCTGTGGTGGAGATGGTGATGTGTCAATAGGAACTGGGTTACTATCGGCTGGGGTTGGGGTTAGATTGGGTGAAGCTGGTTCTCTGTCCATCGTAGTAGGGGTACAATCTGTGAGAGTTTGGGTTATGTGTGGTAGGGCTGATTCTTGTGCATGTACAACCGGGGTGCTATCTCCACCAAGTGGTAGCACTATTTTATTTGAAGACCGTGTTTTTATTCCGCTAGATACTGGCATCACCCGCTCCAATTCAAATGGCTGATAAACAGGAAACATAGTTGAATGTACAGACATTGTATGAGAGATAGATGCAATAGATAGTGTGGAAAAAAGAGGGCATGAAATAGTTGACATGTATATTGTTTAACTAAAACGGATAGCATGACATAATTTTACATATATGATGTCTATCTAAACTAGATAGCATAGCATAACATAATTCAAAGATATGATGAATAACTAAACAGGATCGCATGACATAATTCACCTACATGTTATCTAAGTAATCAGGATCGCATCATTTAATTCACATATGTGATTTATATGCTAAACAGAGGGCATTCGATATGATGTCTGAACTAAGAACATGGTGTTGAATATTGTGTATATGATGTCTAAACTATGCAATGCAAGACACCGTATGCATGATATGAGCAGTATAACCGTGCCAAGTTAGAGCATACACCTCAATGGGGGAATAGGGCTGGTCATCTGTCTCTGAATCCATCTCTAAGGAGCTATCGGGACCCAACAAGAGATCTGCTTCGACAGGTAGCACTGTCTGCTCTGAAGGCCTTGTTTTCACTCCAGATTTTTCCATCTCCCAACAAATGGCTGATTCTCACAGGAAGAGTAGTTTAATGTACAAACATTGTCGACAAATGGAAATGTAACGAAGAAAAGGATGGGCAAGATATCATTCAAATATATGATGCCTGGTTAAACAGGATGGCATTGCACATTTCACATATATTATGGCTGGCTAAACGACATGAGACTGCATAATTCCCATATATGATATAGAAACTAAACAGGTGGCATTACAAAACATGTCTAAACTAAGCAGATGACATATATGATGTCAAAAGTAGGCACTGCAAGGCAACATATGCATGATATGACTAACATCATCATGCCAAGGTAGAGCAAACACCTTGGGGGGTAAATAGGAGTGGTCAGCGACGTCTGAATACGCCTCAGAACAGATATCTTCCTCTGGATTACAATCTGGAGAGGGGTGGGAAGGGTTTGCCATTGAACCCACCATGGAGCGATGTATGCATGACATTGTATTGTCGCGCAAAACTATTCTCTTTTTCTCTACATGTTCAGCATGACTGTGTACAATATCTGACATGCATACGAAAAAATATCGTGAGATTATGTAAGGAGAGCATGCAGAAATTTAGAGTGATGGTAACAACCAGTGGATCAACGTTTTTCCATTGAACCAAAATAACCCTAATGGATCAACGTGAATGTATAGTAATAAGTGACGCAACAAGTGTACAACCTCTTTGCCATAGCCGTGTCAACCTCGGCATCATTGGGTTGGTCGCTGAAGCAGTTGAGGCAGAGGTGGCTGTCGGAGGTGTGGAGGAAGATCTGAGGAATCTATAGATGGCGTCCAGGGCACTGCTTTGTTGTGATGGATCGTTCTGTCGTTGGAGCAGCTCCGGTGAGCCGTAAGACGTCAAGGCTGAAGCAGCACAAGACAAACATTGTCAATCTCAAGTGGGATTCTAATAGCATCTCCAATAGATGATGAAAAATGGATGTAAAATTAACATCACCAAAAACCACCTGACTACAAGAGATGAGGTAAAAACTGTTGACTCTGAACTTAACTGTCAAAACTAAAATTAACTGTGGAATCTGAATGCTACTGTCGAAACTGAACGCAATGGTAGCAGAGAGACACTTGACATGTAGTTTACGTAGGGCATGCAGTTCATCTTCAACCTGCACACCCCTGAGCCGCCTGCCACCACCGGCCGAACCATCGGCCCCAGCGCCGCCTCGCCGCCCCGAAACAACTCACCGCCGCCACCCCGGCCAGCCCTCTAGGCCCCCCACCCACCCACCCCCCCACCCTGAACCCTAAGATAGATAGTGGGGTACCTCTCTGGTGAGCCCCCATCCCCGCTGCGGGTGGTTCTTCCTTAACTCCGATGAGCCCCCCGCCCAACCCCTGAAAATCGACTGACCCAAAAGTCGATTCAGTCGACTGAAGTGTGGCTTAATCGGAGCAGAGCGGCAGCACGTGCGAGGGGGAGAGCAGCAGCAGCAGCAACAACAGCTGGGCGAGCGAGCGATCGAGCGAGAGCCGGAGCAGCAGCAGCAGCGCGAGCGAGCGAGCGAGAGCCGGAGCAGCAACAGCAGATCCGGATGGTATGGACGCCGTCGCCGAAGGGGCCTCGCACTGGGGGAGAGCCACCATGGAGATGTCGCCCGCGGCGCCAGCTTCAAGGTAGCCGCTCCAAGGGGGTGCAGGATGGAGCACCGACGGCGCCGAGAGGTCGAGTTAAGGAGAACATGCGATGCGATGAGTGTACAACCTCTTTGGTGGCGCCAAGTAGGCCTCGGCTTCGTCCGAGGTGTCGGTGAGGATGTTGCGGTTCCAGTGGAGCAGGTTAAGGTGGCGCTATGGGGATGGAGCAGCCGCGATAGACGAGGCGATCGTTGGAGCAGCTCCTTGGAGGTGGAGGACGGGGCGGCTGAACCGGCGGGACGGCGAGATGGACGACGGATCCTCATCTGGGGAGGTGGACGAGGGACGTCGAGCTGTTGCGGTGGACGACGTCGTCGGGGAAGAGGCTCTAGTTGGGCAGCGGTGACATGGCGGACGGAGGAGGGTGGGGTTTCACGGCTGGAGCGGAGAGGTTATGGCAGCCTGGGATTTCGAATGGTGAAAAGGGGGCGATGGGAGGGGGTGAAGCATGACTTACGGACGCGCTTGTCCAAAATGTAGGGTGTGTTACAAAAGTACCCCCCACTGATTTGAACTAGCGGCCCTTTCGGCTCAGGGTTAGAAGGGGGATTTTGCGTGTCGGGATTTGGCAGCTGGATGGAGTTTTCGCGCGCGCTGTAGTTTCGGGATAGCAAGGCGCGGGTTGTGAAGGCGCCAGTTTTGGGACCACGATATCTGAATTTTCGGGATATAACAAACCTAATGTGTAGTAATATTGTACTTGTACGTACCAAATCAATTCGCACTTCCCTCAACCAAAATGAAAACGTAAAAGATAAAACTATTCACACCACACAAAGAGACAGTCTTGCCCCGTTTTACTATACAAATGCTATTCAAAGCTACTCCCTCCTTCCATCTATATAGGGCCTAATGCGTTTTTTGATGCTAACTTTGACCAAATATTAGAGCAATGATATATGACATGCAACTTACACAAAGCACACTGTTAACTTCGTCTGTGAAAGGTTCTTTCAATGATATAATTTTCACATTGTGCATGTCATGTACTATTAATCTTGTCAATAGTCAAAGGCGGTCTTAAAAATCTCATTACGCCCTATATAGATGGAAGGAGGGAGTATGAATCCATATTATGTCCAATTAATTTTTTTCGCTTTGCTGTATAATGCATGTAACCTACTCATACCAACATTTTAGTGCATTCCAAATGTCTATACTACCGCTGCAATTCGAACTAAATTTGAATTCGTTTCTCTATTTCAATAAGAATCTACAATCATGATTGTTGCCAACTTCAACCATCATAGTTTCCTTGCTATCCGCCAGATATAAATCGGACGGCCCATAATGCAGGATGGCAGGCACACCATCATCAACAACTCTGTTTTTTATAAGAGTAGAGATAAAATATATTAAATGTAGTATAACATGTTCATAAACACACCATGTGTATCACCGTTATATATATTCACACATTCGTTGGTTTAAAACACTATGATAAATTCTTCAAATCTCCGAATTCGCTTTTTATAATGAAGTATATATGATCTCTATTCGTCTTTTACACACACAACCCTCTTATCTGTGTAGCTAGCGCTAACTTTCTCTTGTGCATGCACACGCCCGCATCCCTCTCACCCTCCCTCAGCATTCTCTAGCTCCATCGCGCAAATTCGTCTTTTCACTTTAGGTCGTTCACCCACGGTGTGTGTAGGCCCCCCAGCTCCTTCTTTACGGCACACATCGATCGATATGCCTCTCTAGCCAGGTGTGCCTAGCACAAACATAAGCTTCCCCTCTTCTCTTGTCACCGTCCATGCCTCACTCCCACCACTCTTTTCATCGTTCTCGTACTCGCACACTCCTCCCCGCTCGATATAGTATGCCTCTCGTACCACCTCCTACATGCATCCCTCTATCTCTATCCTTCTCATCGTGCCTCGTTTGCTTCTAACACACACATGCATGTATACCGATCGATCTCTCAACATATACCTGGATCGACTTTAACTACCCCCCCCCCATCGATCGACATACCTCACAAGTTATGTCTCTCCTTTCTCTAACAAAGGGCGATTGATCTTCCTATGTAGTTATGTCTGCTTACCACAGCCACATCGTCCCCCCTCATCATTTGTGCATGCCTCCTGACCCGTCTCTCACACGCACGTGCACACACAACAAGCAGCCATCTCCTCTATTATTGATATTGTGGGCGTGCCCTCCGTTTGTCTAGCAAGCCTATCCCACCATTTGTTAGAAGCAACTCCACTACCACCCCTCCAACACTCTAGCTCTGTCTCTCTCCCAACCTTATTCCTCTCATGCACATATGCATGGATGTCGATCAATCTCCCTTAATACATGAGGCAGATCGATCTCCTTAATACATGAGGTAGGCCTCTCTCCTCCTCCACACATATACCAGCCATTGTACCTCTATAGTTAATTGGGCCTCCCTCTTCCCCCACCACATACCGATAGTCGAGCGCTGCAGGTAGGTATCCATGCCACAGAGACAAACTGCACATGTCCCGTCTCAAGTTCCAGTAGGCCAGCCACTCTATATCTTTGACGTGGGCACACACAAATTCGATGGCACTCTTTATCGATCGCGCGCGCACACACACACACACACACATCATCCCTCTTTTCGATTCTATGGACACCTCAAGCTGGTGATACCTCCACTCTCTTCTCGTGGATCGCCCCCTCTATATATATGTTATATCCAGGACTCTATTTCACACACATTGCATATGTTATATTTTTTGATTGAACCCCCCCCCAAAAACTCTCAAGAACCCACACACCATATCTCTCTAGGTTTGTATCTCTCTCACACAACCCCACGTAGGTGGTGTACGTATACACGAAGAGAATAGGTGCACCGTGCACATACTCACGCTTCGTGCCCAGCCACACCCACGCGGGTACATGGTGGAGCTCATTTCTTTACGAAATGGCAGCCCACGTGCTAATTTGAATGCCTGTAGCGGTTGTTTACCTAGGGAGGTCGTGTACCATGCCTGCACGAAACAATGTTTGACTTGATGCGTTGACGCGTTATTTTTAAATAAGGTTAGAGCGCTCAATGGCACGTACACAGAATATAAAACGATTTTTATGGAGAAAAAGGTAGTCTGCTCACTATATACAATGGAGCCTTGCGTGCCTGGTTTGTCGCTCTTCAGAGTATCTCACACAAGGCTGCGGTGGCCTCTCTCTCTCTCACTGTTGGTCACTGATCCAGCCGCATCCCGTCCGCTGGGGGAAAGGGAGTGCAGTGGCCTCTCTCTCTCTCACTGTTGGTCAGTGATCCGGCCGCATCCCGTCCGCCGGGGGAAAGGGAGGAAGTGCATCGTTTCTCCGTTTGATGGCACCGAGGCACTACAAGAAATATGTTAACTTGTGACCACCACTATTGGTCACTGAAAGGTCATGGTTTTTCATTTGCGACCTTTTAGTGACCAAAAAGAGAAGGTCAAAAGCTGGCGGTCGTAAACTGACTATAGCGACATTTCTTCTGGAATGGTCGAAGACGTTTATGACCAAAATATGTCCATTGTGGCGTTTTGGTCACTAGCAACCTCCCCAGGCCACGTAGGCATCCAGCGTGGCAAGCTGATGTGGCACAAGATTCAGACCGGTCCAATTCGGTTTTCTACATGGGCCTAGCCCAACAATACAGCCTTTTCTTTTTATTTTTACCAATTTTTGGTCAGGTTCATGGGCCAGGCCCAGTATTGCAGCCTTTTTTATTGTTAGTTCCCATGGACCAGGCCCACCAATTCAGCCTTTTTATTTTCTGGGTCGTGGCCTTTTTGGCTACAAAGTTTATGATTTTTTTTCAAAAGATGGGCCCACTAGTGAGATGGGACCAGTTCTAATAAGTAGGTTATATTCTTCATATCTCAATTTTCCAGTAAATAAATAACAATATTAAATCAAAACAGACAGAAAATAAAATGCTTCAAACAGAGCATAACTAATCCGGAAAAACATGGTTCACAACATGAATACAATCAAACAAAGCCAAACTTGGCACATTATTACAATCAACCATCAGGTTTACATCAGGTAACTATCAGGTTTACAATAATATATACAAGCATCTAGACCTCACGATGCTATATACAATAATAATATATCAGGTTTACATCAAGCCCGACTTGTTCATCCTGGACCTCACGACAAAACACGAAGGAAGGCTAGCATCTGCAAGTTATCAAACAAAATGGTTAGGAACAAAATAAAAGCAAACCTAACAGCATGTTAGAACAAGCAAAATGCGACTTTTTCATCATTTAAGCATAGAATGACAGGGTCAATAAATTAACAGAGTTTGTCCATGGACTGTCACAAGCAGCAACATAACACTAGTGCTCTTGTGCTTGAGCAAGAAGAATATATATAATACACGGGCAGCAGAGTTGGTGCCAATAGAATACAGCAGTAGTGAGTAGTAGTAATTAACAGACAACAGTTAGCCAATTCACATGAACATGCTAACAAGTTAAGGCAGCATTGAAGCAACGGGTAGCAGTATCCACAAAAGCAACAATATAAGCTATGACAAGTTCACTTGAAACCAGGCATATAAACAAAGTTATGGGTGAGACAAGGAGAGTGGCGTTTTGGCTCCTAGGTGCATATGCACCCATTGTCGAAATCCAAATTCCTAGAAGTTGAAAAATTCGAAACAAAAATCCCGCGTGTATATCCGGACATTTTATGTGCGTTCACAAGGTTTCGGTGAAAAACGACGTTTTTTGTGGCTTGTGTAAAAAAGACAATTTCTGATGCTTCATTCTAACTATTCACGAGGCATTTTTTTTATCTTTTTTACACAAGCCTCAAAAAACGTCGTTTTTCACTGAAACCTTGTGAACGCACATAAAATGTCCGGATATACACGCGGGATTTTTGTTTCGAATTTTTTAACTTCTCGGAATTTGGATTTCGACAATGGGTGCATATGCACCTAGGAGCCAAAGGCAATTACCGTGAGACAAGAGCATATATAGTAAATCAACATTGTATCTTACAACTCAACAGTTATCACAGAGAACAAGATACCATAAGATGAACAAGAGGAGCAGAGCAGGCCCTTGATGGCCAACTAGATGCATCCCTCCTGCTCCTCGAGGATGGGTGACCTGCAGTAACAAATATGTTATACAACCCAGGATTGAATGTAGCACATACTATTGTTTCTGAACTTCATCGTGGCAGTCTTTTATCATTACCCAGTCTCCGACAACAAATAAGCTCACTAAAACAGCATTGTTGAGATCTCTTTTAACAGACTAGTAGTAGAAATTATAAAAGGGGAATGTTGTGTTAATACAAGTCTGGAAACAAGCCGTGATTAAACTATCCATCGCTCACAGATTAACAGACTAGTAGACGGTACTCCCTTGTTGAAACACATTAGCATAGTGATATAATATCTCTAAATGTATCGAGAATTCCTTTAGTCAACTACTAGCTCAGGCTGAAATTTAAGTGAAGCAGATTAACAAACCAAACCAAAAGTATGAAATGATACCCTTTTCAGTTTATGTGAAGTAAACATAACACTTTAAGCTTCGCTGCCTACATGACTGCATCACTAACTCGATGGCATGTGTAGTCACTATTGCGCCACAATGAACACCAATCTCACCGGCAGGCGGCTTCGAAGATGGTGTGGAGGTGTTCCACAAGCTAGGCGCAGAGGGGAGGGTGGCTGGTGGAAGAAGTGGAGTTCGTGTAGCCTGCACAAGAGACAAGATGAGGAGTGAGACCGAGGAGAGCAGCAGCAGTAGGGGAAGGGGAGGGGAAAGGACAGAGGGAGATGCATACCTCGCCTAGGAGCTGCAGCATGCGCTCGTCAGGGGAGTAGGGGCGGTCGAACATGCTGCGAGAGGCCATCTCACCCACGCTCGCTCTCATCCACCTTCATCTTCATTTTCGGGGCCGAGGCAACTAGCAGCCTGCCATCTCAGCCCGTCTTCACCTTCGAGGGCATCACCTGACCGCAGACACACAACGAACAGGGAGGGTCACAGATATGCATAACGCCCAGCGAAATCTCAAGAAAAACAAACAAGAGCAGAGGAGATCTTGCGACTCACCAGCCCAGGGAGCAGAGGAGATCTCGGACAGCGCGATGCCGGCCTTCAGCAGCTTGGACACCGCGTCGACGACCACCGCCTCCATGGCCGGCCCCGCGTCATGACCCCGTGTCGACGACCACCGCGTCTCGAAGATCCTGTCTGTGACCTCCTTGTTCTCCGGGGGCAAGTTGGATCTGGGAGTGGGGAGAGGATCTGAGGTGGGGAGGGGAGGTGTGGCGGAGGTGGGTGGCAGCAAGGGGAGGGGTGCGTGTTGGAGGTGGGTGGCGGCGGGGGAGGGGTGGGTGGCGGCGAGGGGAGGAGAGGTATCTGGATCGGGGAGCATTGGGGTTTGCTGCATGGAGAGCTGGGGTGTGTGGGGGAGAGAGCGGAGGGGACGAGTGGTGTGACCAGCGGAGGAGGAGACAGTGGGGAGCTTGGCCTTCTTCTTGTGCGGTGGCGCGGGGAGGCGGGGGAGGGCGAGGAGGAGAAGGGCCGCTTAGGGTCGCACAAAGCAGATCCCCAAGTGCATCGCGCGGCGGCGGCGGCAACGGCGAATGATGGAGGGATGCGGTGGCCGCCGCGGGGGTTTTGGGGGCCGGGCCGACGCCGTCAAGTGCTCGGAACGGGGGAGAGCGGCCAGGGGATGGATGTGGATGGCGGAGTGATGCGGGAGGGCGGGATGGCTAGATGGGTGGCGGTGCGATGCGAGGGGAGGGAAGGGGTCGGGGTGGTGGGTGGGTGGGAGACGAGGGCAGGGGATGGGTAGATTTTTTTAGGGTAATGGGTTGGATGGATGGATGGATGGCCGCCACATCATCGATCCGGGTGAGAGCTAGTTCCACCAATGAGAATAAAGTAAAACAAATTGTGTTTACATTTTTGTTTTCTTCTACTTTTTTCACATTAATAGGTACTAAAGTACCTATTTAAGTTTTCTAAAAATAATTTATAGATACGAAAGTATATATTTCATCAGAGATACTCTGAAATGTTTGTAAGATTCAATGCCTAACTACCGAAATTTCATTTTTCATTTTTCGAGTGTTCAAAATGAGTTTTTTTATGAAGTACCTACCATATATTTATTGTAAAATTGGACCAAATCAATTTTCTAAAATACTAGGCCATGTTTAATGCACAATTGACCAAATGGTTGGGTGTCAAAAGTTTTGATCCACCTCTGGTGAAAAAGACAAATTCCCGCCGATTCAGCTGGAAGCAGGTCAAATTTGAACTGCAACTGCCTCATAGTTTGCTCTTTATTTTTTCAAAAATCATTTCTAGGTACATAAGTATCTATTTAATCAGAGAAACACCAAAAAAATCCAATATTCAACCACTAGATAGGAACGGTCAAACCCGCCATTTTGACCGCATTTTGAAACGAGCATAAAATTTCAAAAAAAATCAAAAAATTGGAAAACCTTCGCATTGTGTCATTATATGTGACCAAGTTTCCAGGAAAAATAATAAACTTGTAATATGGTAATTATTTTAAAAAAGTGTTCTCGGAAATGAGCTATCAAGTGTGAAGATTCATGGCTTTCAAGCGAAATGATCAATCTTATGGCCACATTCATGGCATAGTTTGTTCGAATGATCACATATTATGCACAAGGGTGCATCTTGGAATGGCAAACACTGTTGCCTAAGGGAGTTTTCATTTTCTTTGCACGAAAAATTCATTTTCCATTTTCCGAGTGCTCGGAATGAGTTTTTTTCTGAAGGAC
Source organism: Triticum aestivum (assembly GCF_018294505.1). Classification (NCBI taxonomy): domain Eukaryota; kingdom Viridiplantae; phylum Streptophyta; class Magnoliopsida; order Poales; family Poaceae; genus Triticum; species Triticum aestivum. The sequence goes on along the minus strand of NC_057804.1, from coordinate 401,408,006 downwards.
CTACCATATATTTGTTGCAAAATTGGACCTAATAAATTTCATAAAATACTAGGCCATATTTAATGCACAATTGACAAAAGGTTGGGTGTCAAAAAATTTGATCCACCTCTGGTGAAAAGACAAATTCCCGTCGATTCAGCTGGAAGCGGGTCAAATTTGAATTGCAGCTGCCTCGTAGTTTGCTTTTATTTTTTCCAAAAATCATTTCTAGGTACATAAGTATCTATTTAATGAGAGAAACACCAAAAAAATTCCAAGATTCAACCACTAGCTAGGAACGGTCAAGCTCGGCGTTTTGACCGCATTTTGAAACGGGCATAAAAAATTCAAAAAAAATCAAAAAATTGGGAACCTTTGCATTGTGTCATTATATGTGACCAAGTTTCCAGGAAAAATAATAAACTTGTAATATGGTAATTATTTTAAAAAAGTGTTCTCAGAAATGAGCTATCAAGTGTGAGGATTCATGGCTTTCAAGCCAAATGATCAATCGTATGGCCACATTCATGGCATAGTTTGTTCAAATGATCTCATATTGTCGACAAGGGTGCATATTGGAATGGCAAACAATGTTGCCTAAAGAAGTTTTCATTTTCTTTGGACCAAAAAACCATTTTCCATTTTCCGAGTGCCTGAAATGAGGGTTTTTTGTGAAGGACCTACCATATATTTGTTACAAAATTGTACCAAATCAATTTTCTAAAATACTAGGACATATTTAATGCACAATTGACCAAATGGTTTGGTGTCAAAAGTTTTGATCCACCTCTGGTGAAAAAGACAAATTGCCGTCGATTCAGCTGGAAACGGGTCAAATTTGAACTGTAGCTGCCTCATAGTTTGCTATTTATTTTTTCCAAAAATCATTTCTAGGTACATAACTATCTATTTAATTAGAGAAACACCAAAACAATTCCAAGATTCAACCACTAGCTAGGAACGGTCAAGCCCGCCGTTTTGACCGCATTTTGAAACGGGCATAAAAATTTGAAAAAAATCAAAAAATTGGAAAACCTCTGCATTGTGTCATTATATGTGACCAAGTTTCCAGGAAAAACAATAAACTTGTAATACGGTAATTATTTTAAAAAAGTGTTCTCAGAAATGAGCTATCAAGTGTGAAGATTCATGGCTTTCAAGCCAAATGATCAATCTTATGGCCACATTCATGGCATAGTTTGTTCAAATGATCTCATATTGTGCACAAGGGTGCATATTGGAATGGCAAACAATGTTGCCTAAGGAAGTTTTCATTTTCTTTAGACGAAAAAACCATTTTCCATTTCCGAGTGCCCAATCAGTGGCAAAATTGGACCAAATCAATTTTATAAAATATTAGGCCATATTTAATGCATGATCAACCAAATGGTTATGTGTCAAAAACTTTTATCCACCGCTCGTGAAAAAGAAAAAATTCCACCGATGCAGCAGGAAACGGGTCAAATCTGAACTACCGTTGCCTCATAGTTTGCTCTTTATTTTTTAAAATCATTTCTAGATACATAAGTATCTATTTAATTAGAGACACTCCAAAAGATTTGCAAGATTCATACACTATCTCTGAACGGTCATGCCCGACGTTTGACCGCATTTTGAAACCAGCATAAGAAATTAAAAAAATCCAAAAAATTTGAAAGCATTCACATTGTGTCCATTTTATGAGACCTAGTTTATAGGAAAAATAACAAGCATGGACTACGGGAATTGTATTTAAAACTGGCATAAGATTTTTTTTATATACATGTTCAATATTTTTATATACAATTTTTAACAATTTTCAAATGCTTGATTAATAGTTTTCAAGCACAAGTTTTTTTTAATACAGGGTCAAGATTTTTTTGTACACATTTTAACATTTTCATATGATTGATTAAAATTGTTCCAAATACAAGATAAACAGTTTTAATACATGGTCAACATTTTCTCAATGCTTAATTAAAAAACTATACACATTTTAAACATATTTCAAATGGTTTATTAACATTTTTCAAATGCTTTATTAACATTTTTCAAATGCTCTTCAAGATGAACCTAATGTTTGGATAATATTGATCCGAGGTCATACACAAAATTGACAGTGCAATTACATTTTACACTTTTTTTTGTTTGAACACACTCTAATTTTTGTAGTGAAATTTTTACTCCTACTATTTATGTGGACTCAAAGATGTGGGAAGTCCACATCGCCAAGAGATGGACCTTCGAAAAGCCTATGGGTCATCGGCCCACACTCGACACAATGGAATGGTTAAAAGAAAAAAAACCAAGTGGCCTTGCCCAAAAAGGCCCAGGCCCAGCAACGTTCTGTTTGCTTTACTTGGATCGTGGGAGGTATTCTAGCACAAAAGAAAGGGTGGCGTGGTGGTATGGTCCTGCCTCCAGGTACGAGTGGTCGCGAGTTTGACCCCCACCAATGCCCATTTTTGCTCCATTAGTCGGCACTAGTTGTTTGAGGGTCCTAGGTCCCACGTGTCAGCTTGACGGTCCTGCTTGTCAGGCGGGTGTGTCCCGCATGGTGGGTCCTGCATGTCAGCAGGGTGGACCAGATTTGTCAGCATGGCAGGCCCCATTGGTCAGACCAGTGGGACCCGTCGCGGGTCCCACTATACAGCAAGGCGGGTCAGCTGAGTGCGGTTCAAAAACCATATGCAAAACTGAAACATAAGCAAAAAAATGACACCTAAGCGCGACACATGTGCAAAATTGGTAAACGAGACTGACAACTAAGCACGACACATAGGCAAAAATGATGAGGTGGGCGACAGCTAAGCATGACACATAGGCAAAAATGATGAGGTGGCGCCCAATCATAGCCATGATCCACAATCTACAAGGCTATGACCATCTATATTGGTCATTAACAACTAGAAATAAGGCAGCAGACTAGCACTGTTTGCTTTGTGACCATTTCTTGTAAGGAAATTACGACCTTTCTGACCAAAATGGTCGCAATGGTTTAGGGTTTGGAGCCCCCCGAATAGCCTTTGACCAATTGGTTTGAAATGGTCATAGATCTATGACCAATTCTTCCAGGGTCACTGACAGAAGGTCACTAGTTGACATATTTCTTGTAGTGAGGCAGCACGTCCCAATCTTCGGTACACGCCGTTCTCTCTGACCAAGCTCCGGCGCGGGAGGGCCTACGCCACCTGCTCGCAGATTCCGCCCGCCGCCACTCACCTAGTTACATCCCGACGACCTCCAGGTATCCCCTCCGGCCTTGCTCCACTACCCGTCTTCCCACGTCGCTGCATGTGGATCTTCCATAGTTCTTTTCCCAAAATGTAGCTCGTCCAGCGTGCTTTCCATATTGCATTCTCGTCCTCACACCGTTTTAGACAAACACAACCGTGTTGTTATCTTCCCTTAGGGCAAGGAATATGCTTCTTTTTGTCGTTGCATGTGTCATCAACTATTATTGGCCAATAATTGTTTCCTTTCTACCCCTTTTTGCAAACAGGGCTATCCATTTCACCTTGTTGCTATTGCGACCTTTTGGTGAACTGCACAAATCACTTTTTTTCTTAAGAGTGTTTTGTGTAGTTGTACTAAAATGTCACATGGGCAACTCTGTCTTCAGTTGTGATGTAATTATTAGCTCTGATCTGCTAATAATTGACATGCATTAGCAAGGAAGTTAGTTTTTTATTGTTTCCGAAAGAGCATCGATGGCAAGACACACGAAACAGAAGTTGAAAGCTCACACCATTGTACAATTTCATGTCTCGCTGGAAAATTATTTGTATAGTCCGTCAATTATGTAAACAAATGATAGAAGCTTGATAGCATTGCCAGAAGCCTCTTCATCATCCGGGTCCATGTGCCATGCACAAAATTATACCCCTTCGTTCCTAAATATTTGTCTTTTTACAAATTTCAAACGGGCATATTTTAGATTGTAGATTCACTCATTTTGCTTCGTATGTGTACTCCCTCCGTTCCTAAATATTCTATTCGTCTTTCTAGAGATTTCAACAAGTGACTGGAGCAAAATGAGAGAATCTACACTCTAAAATATGTATATACATCCATATGTGCCAGTCCATTTGAAATCTCTAAAAAGACAAATATTTGAGTAGTCACTCGTTGAAATCTCTAGAAAGACAAATATACTCCGAAGTATATTTAAGAACCAAGGGGGTAGTGCACAACCGCATGGGAGACTCAGCCCGGTCATTGCGCCGCATTAATAGTGAGTAATGAGCAGTCAAATCGTAAGCCCCACCTTTCCCACTGTAATTTGCTCTGAAGAAGCAACCATCAATACGCTCTGCCTTGAATCCGCTCATACTACTCCATCTGTCACTGTTTATATAGCGCGCTTCAAAAAAAAGAAAAAAGATCTGTGGGACCAAGGCGACTAGCGATCGGCCTAAAAAATAGCATTGGTAGTTATAGCACGGCGTCTATTACTAGAAAACTGAATAGCATTGGTAGTACTTGGTTTTGAACCTTCATACATGCATGCACTTACTCCATTCCGTAGTTACATGGAGAGAAAATTGTGGACTTGATTGTAGTTACCATGCCCTAATTAATGCATCATAATGAAGCGCGCCCTGTAAACTGTGATGGAGGGAGGAGTAGTATGAAGGTTCAAAACCAAGTATGCGTATGGCCAGTCGGTCAACGCACCTCCTCTTGGCATATCACTGACATGTGGGACAGGAGTGTGAGAAAACCGATCTCAATTGACGGCAAAGAGCCAACCCGCCGTTCCTTGAGAGAGACGAGGAGCGAGAACACACAGACAGGTTTGCATGGAGGCCAAGATATATTTGAGCATGGTTGGTTGATCGATATCATTCATTACATGTTGGGCTGCCGTTTTCCGCCCTTCTCCGGAATAAACATGTACTTTATCAGAGATAAAAAGAAATAAGAGTACAAACGCTCCACCATGCGGTTCTAGTAGTAGTACTACTCGTACTACTACGCTTGGCTCTTCGCCTCTTAGTGAAGTCGAACAATGATGGTACTCCGCATGTTGGGTACTACAGTGTATGCCTCTGACAATCTGACACCGAATGGACTCATGCATGTCCACCGAGGGTAGGTTGCATTAGTCAAAAGGCGTAAGCGAGCTTCACCTTGTCTTGCATGCTTCTCCTCGTTCTGCGAGTTGACGGGACACACCAAAAAGTAGTGCTAGTCCATACTCCCTCCTTTCCGGTTAATATGGCTCAATCCTTTTTGCGGGTAAATGAGAGAGCTTTATTCATATATAAGCATTCTTAGGACAATCATCCAAGACACTGGTCACTAGGAAGCGAGGTACCCCGCAAAAAAAGAAGTAGGAAGTGAGGTGTTTCATCAAGCCATCTCTCTGCCACATTCAAAGTGCAGCAAGCACGGTTCGCACGAAGATGCGCCGCAAGGTTTGCTGACCTGTTTACATGCTGAATAACAAAAAAAGAGGAAATATTACCGAGCGCTACTATTTGTAACAGGATATGAGCCAGAATTAAGAGAGCATTGTGGCGAGTGTTCCATGCAATCAACTTCCATTATCACATGTGAGAACCCTCAAAGATAACCAAATGTGTTGAAGATTGCTTTATCACATTTTAAAATTATAATAAGAGTGCAGACGCTCCTCCATCCGGTTCCTAGTACTAGTATAGTATGTACCTTTATAGACTATATTAGTAAACTTTGCGCTTGGCTGTTCGCCTATTTGGGAAGTTGAACAATAGTAGCACTAGTAGTATAGTGTATGCTTCTAGCAATCTGACACCGAATTAACTATTGCACGTCCACCGCCTGAGCGAGGGAGAGCTTGCATTAGTCAAAAGTTTCTCCTTGTCCTGCAAGCCACCGCGTGCAAGTAATGCTAGTCCATACTGCCTCCTCTCCGGTTAATATGGATTAATTTCAAACGAGATAAATACACTGTCTGTCACTGTATATTTGTAAAAATATGGTCAGTGGACTTCATAATACGCTCATTGCGCTCAATATATATATTTTTGGGTGTTTATACGGTCACTAGCTCACCCTGACTGAGTATGTGTGTGCATGCACGTGTAGGTTGAGCACTTAGCGTGACCGTGTGTGTTCCGTCGTGTGCTCGGACATGCATGCATTAGGGCGTCGCACCCGTTTTTGCGTCCATGTGTACGTGTGACTGTTGCATACACGTAGGGGGAGTATGTGTAGGCGCCACTAAGGAGTAGTCAAATCACACAGTAAGTTAGTTGGAAGAAGCAACCATCATTTCACTCTTGAATGACACGTACGCAATATAAAATGGTTGATATGGAGAGAAAAAGAAAACCACTATATATACACTAGCAGGAGCCTAAGCTACAAGCCTGCTTGCTAAGGTTGCTCTCTTCACAAGCATAGAACGACGGGCCTGATCCCGCAGCTGGGGGAAGGGAACAATGTTCTGCGTAGACGCGGTCGACATCGGTGAGGGAGAAAACCCACAGTCGGTGCGTCCCAATCGAGGGTCACCGCGGTTTGGGCTGATGCCGCGTCCCAACCGCCCTTCTAGCTACAGCCCGACGTCCCAGGTAGTCCATCTTCCTTTTGGAGCCGGCTTGCTCCACTGCCGTAGCTCCATCTCCATGTCGATCTTGCTCTACTTCTACCAGCTTCTACTTGTGATGAGTTTATGTCTCATGAACTAGTGCCAATACTATTATTCTAATCATACTTCTTCAATATCTTTGCCATCAGGGATGCTCAGGTCGATTTTACTGGAACTGCACAAAAGCATCGTATGATCCGAGGGTGCCAGCCATCTTTCCTTCGACAGGTTCTACCTGGCCAGGGAATTAAATCATGTTTAGGGTTTAGGGTTTAAGTTGTAGTGACCCATCAGCAGTTTTTCTTTCGTACACGCTCTCACAACTTTTTTCTTTAGTTGTGAAGTAAATATTGGCTATGATCTATGAATCATTGAGATGCATCAGCATGCGTGTTAGTTTTCCTTTGTATTTGATGGAATGTTGTAACGGGGCAACCTTGGAATAGGAATGAAAATGGAGTGGAAAGTTTCCGTTTTTCCAGAGAAAAAATGGAAACGGAGAGAAACCAATGTTTCATTTCGTTGGATCGCGCCATCGAGCAAAACCAATGTTTAAATCACGTCTGTCATGTTCGTGTCTCACCCTCCTCCACGGCTCGACCCCACACGGTCGCTCGGCATGCCACTCACCGCAAACCGAGTATACGATAACTTTGCCCGCCTGCTTGTCGATGGATCGCGCCATGGAGTACTACTAGCAATACTGGAAGAGATTGACGAGTTGGGGGAGGACAGCTAGCTGTAGCACGGACTCCCAAAAACTTTTTACATGCATGTTGTAGCCGGCTATTGCGACCTTTGAATGCGGAGCAGCCGCGTGCACCCGGAAGCGGCGCGGGAGACGCTCTCTCGGCCGGCGCGCCGCTTCAATGCCGGTGCCGGTGAGAGGTCGTGTCCGCTCTGGACGGGCATGAGTGCGGCACTGACCGTTTCGGGTGGGAAGCACGTGCGGGTGATGAAGAGGGTTCGGGTTGGTCAGGACCGGCCGTGGCAGCGGTCCGGACGTGCGCAAACAAGAGATGTTGTACGTTAATATTGCTGTGTATATAATTAACAATGTAAATAATGTGCCAGTTGGACAAATATGATTGGAGATGGAGATGGAAATGGAATTTTACGTAAACACGGATATGCATGTCTATGTCTATGTGTGTGTGCGCGACGACTCTCGCGGCCTGGAAGCGGGGGCGTGTTTTTGATCGAGTTTTCTTTCTTGGTACGTTAGAAAATCAATTTGTCCAATTCACATCTAGATGTTATTTAAGGATATCACATCTAAGCTCCCACAAGTATATAATGTAGCAACAAGAAACAAAAAAAAAGACCAGAAACAGAGTGGACATCAACTTAGATGTGACATAACTATGTCACATCTAGATGTGTCCTAGACAGACCCTTAAAAAATTGTCCGCCAGTTTTCGTTTCTTTTTTCTAGGAACGCGCGTATTCTATTTAAAACCACTGCTATGGAGAGATTTTTTTTACTCCATTATAGCCTCTTGTTTGATAGAGTTTCTCGCGTCTCGCTCTCTCACCCTCTCCATATCAAAACAAGATGACAGTGTCCAGTCTATCTCTCTCCTCACCGGTGGTCACAGATCCGGCCGAATCCCGTCCGCTGCGGGAGGTGAGGAGGTGCAGCATTGATGTTGTCGCCGTCGGCGATGAGGGGAGCCGATGCACACCGTCCTCTCGGAGCCGGTGCTGGCGCGGACGAAGATCCTCCGTGCCCTTGTTCGCTGCCGTCGTGTGGGCAGATCCCGCCCGCCCGCCTAAACGACATCTTGCCCACCTGAGGTATAACTTCTTGTACTGGTCCAGCTCCCCAGGTTGCTGCGTGCGGGTTTTCTTCTATGCAACTACTCCCCAGCTCCCCATGCATAGTAGCTAGGGTTCGTCGGCTGGTCCAACATCACCTACTAGTACTATTATAGAGGAAATGCCACTTGAAAAGTTGTCCTGATTTATGCCTCGGTGGAGGTATACATGTTGTTTCGACAAAAAGTACATGGTGGTTGTGCGGTCATTGTCCATATGGTGGTAGTACTATCACTGGTTAAATGAAGAAATGCTTTTTTTCTCGAGTATCCTGGTTTAGTTCCCATCAAGATATAATTATGATGCTTATGTTTGTTGGTGTACTTTTCATTAACCCCTTTTTTATATTTTTGGAAACAGCGATGCGTGTCTCCATACCCGGGCATGTCTTCCTCAATTTTAGTGGAACTGCACAAAATTGGATGGCCATTGTTGTTCCGCCTCACTGTCCTCTGCCACGTGGTTCTTCCTTCCTCGAGCTTGATTACTGAGAAGAAACAGACCAAAGTGAGGATTTGTCGAACTTCATAGGTGCCTCACCAAAACTTGATGCCAAATGGATGATGCATCACCACGATGACCTATCGATGCTCATGGTCGCGCATCATGGTTGCGTCGGCTGGCGAAGCTGATCGATTTTCAATGAAAAAAAAGTTGTCTTCCATCCGTGCTCTTTGCTTGTTACGCACAAAGATGATATCCTTCGTCAGTTCACCTTGGTTGCGTTGGAGACGCAGTCGTCTTTCACGTTGGTGCAATTTTATCACACAATTGGATATGAACCAAATGTTTCCTTGAAGAAGGATCGACGTTGGTACTAAGAGCATAAGTTTTGTATTGATTTCTAAGCCTTCTCACAACTTTGTCTCCAGCTCCCCTATAATTTTATTTGTCCAGCTATTAACTTTGGTTTAAAAAATGGTGTGGACTAAAAACCCGGATGTACGTAGTAGCCCTCCATTTTTATTTACTCCGCATATTAGATTTGATGAAGTCAAACTTTGTAATACTCTCAAACCTTTCCGATAATTCAAATTAAAATTCTTTATTTGTACACACTCTCACACATTTCCGATAATTTGGCGCATGTGTGGTTGTTCACTTAAGGGAGGGTAGTGTACCATAGGTGAAGGACAGGAAGTGCGACCAGGACGCATGGGCGTGGATCGTTAGTTCATCGGAACTAGTACTCCCTCTGTACATTAAATAAAGAGTTTCGTTTCGTACTTACACAATTTAAAATGATTGTTATGGAGAGAATAAGAAAACCACTCCACTATATATTAGTCGTATACACACGAGAGTATTATATGGACGCAGCTTCATTGACTTAGTGCACCTGCCTTTGGGTTTATGACAGGTGGGCCCAAAATGTGGCTGGCTCACCTGTCATACAGCCAAAAGCAGATGGAGTGAAGGCACCGGAGCTCAGTCCGTACTACATTAGTAGAGTACTACCTCCGTCCTGGTTTATTAGTCCCCTTAGCATTTTGTGCCAAACTTTGACCGTAGATTTAACTACAAAAATAATAATGCATGTTATCAAAAATAATATCACTGAAAACTATGTTCAAATACAAACCCAACGATATATTTTTTTCATGACATGCATTATTATTTTCTTAGTTAAATCTATAGTCAAAGTTTAGCACAAAATACTAAGGGGGCCTATAAACCAGGACGGAGGTAGTATATATATAAGCGGGAGCCTCATTGCTTGTTCACTAGGGTTTGCACTCTCCACACACTCGCCGCAATACATATATGTTACATGTTGGAGGCTCAGCGTTCATTCGCTAGGGTTTGCTATATGCACAGTCTCTCACCCTCTCTTCACCATATCTAAACAAGACTATGTTGGCCTCTTGTCTCTCTCCCCCCTCACAGCTGGTGAAGGAGGCGTCTGTATCCCGTCGCACCGGGAAGGGGAGGAGGTGCAGCGTTAACTCTATTGCCTTCGGCGAGGGAGGCAATCCACTGCCGGTTGCACTGTTCTCTTTCACCCAGCGCCTGTGCGAGAGGGCCACCGACCCCTTCTTCCTCGCTGCCGTACGTAGTGTAGGCAGATCCGACCTCCCACCGCACGCCTTGCCACATCCCGACGACCCTAAGGTATAAGTTTCTTTGAAACCGTCGTTGCTCTAGCTGCATGTGGATCTTTTTCGATCTATAGTCGAATCTAGGTCTTGGTTCAAAGAGGAAAGAAAGGTGTGGTGGGGTGGAGCATGAATCTAGGATGTGGTTCAATGAGGAAAGGAGGGAGGAAAAGTAGTATAGACTGGCTATCCAGCCGCTTTGTTGGTCGAAAAGGGAAAAAGGGGGTAACCCAGTACACACATCTGCAAGGAACCGATCCCTTTGTTGAAAAGGGAAAGAAACTGGGGGGGGGTAGTTTGTGCAGGACTAGATTTGTTGTCCTCACATAGGAAAAAAGCTCAAAGAGAACAAATATGGGACCAACGCAGATATGCTGCTTGGCTACATACTCTGCATCACCCATTTATACGTGTGGACGCACATGGTGCTAGCATGTCCCATACAGCTATTTTGCTGTTGTTAATCTAAGAATGCCGCCGGAAAATTGAAGCAATGCCACTGTTAAAAGTATATTACATATTTTAACGAATGTTGTTTCAAGAGAGTGTCGCTATTAATATGAATCAATGCTACCATTTTAGAAATGCTACTATCCTACTTTGTTTTCCATCCAAGATAAGTTAGATGCTTCTTTCTATCACCGTTTGTTTCATCCTCCTTTATCGGCAAGTAATTGTTTCCTTTTTTGCCTCTGTTAAAACAAGGGTATCGATTCAACTAGTTGCTATTGCGACATTTTGCTTCGCTACTCGAAACACTTATGTTTTAAGAGTGTTTTGTGGAGTTCAACTTGAATGTCACACCGGTGACTTTGCTTAATTTTGGTGGAACTGCACAAAAGGAGATCGAGATTTGTTTCCAGTGTTCCTGTCGAGTTGTTTCAAATCTTGGTCTCTACCACATGATATCTATTCAACTTGTTGCTATTGCGACATTTTGCTTCGCTACGCGAAACACTTTGCTTGATTTCAGTGCAACTGCACAAAATGAGATTGGATTTCCTATTCGTGTTAGCAGATTCGTATTTTATCCTGGTGTTCTCATGAATGGTCAGTACAGGCCTTCATCCACATGATTGTGTAATGTGCCTTGAGATGTTGTGCTACTTGTATTAGTACTATTTTAAATAAATGTTGAATTGAAGCTATTGTATTGTTATCTTTTCCCATTAAGTAGTGAACAAAAATGGGACCAACCCAGACATGATGCTTGTTGCTTTGTTACAACAAACTCTGCATCACCCCCTTTATAAGTAGATAGAAGCACATATTGTTGTTGCGCCCACTCTCCCCTGGAACTGTTTATGCTTTTCGTTAATCTAATGCCGCTGGTAAAATTAAGCAATGCCACTCTCAAAATTAATTAACTACTGAATCTTAGTTCAAAACTGAAACACTTGTTAGGAATGGTACTATCCTGCTTTGTAGTTCTTTCTACATGTTTAACCAAGGTATTGTTAAGATAATGTCTCTTTAAAAATGAATCGGTTGCGTTGTTTTAGGAATGGTACTTTTCTTCTTTGTCGTTCTTTATACATGTTGAACCAAGGCATTGTTAAGATAATGTCTTAGTCAATATGAATGAATCACACTGAGGGAGAACTGCTCCTCTCCTGCTTTGTTTCCCATTAGGACAAGTCATCAACCGTTATTTCTCAGTAATTGTTTCCCTTATACCTATTGTTGCTTACAAGGATATCAATATTAAAGCTCGGTTTTATTCCGACTTCGATTTTAGTTGAACCGCACAAAAGGAGCCAATGTGTCCAAGGCAAACTGCTGCGTTACTGGGTCCAGTTGGTCGTTCCACTTTGTAGAAAGAAGCAGTCACTGGATGCGGTACATTACAGAAGGAATGACCGAGAAGCTTTACAGAGTATTATTAGACACCGGTGACATGACTAGTCTGCAGAGACCATTGGCAATTTAACAACACGTGGAGTGCCCTGGGCAAAAAGTGCCCAAACAAGTACAAGAAGCTAAGATAGGACACGATCATAGGCATTACATATTTTGAATGGGAAAAGCTTGCCAAAGTTTAATCATTGATGTTAGCAAGAAGACGTTAGTTTAATATATTGGAATTGGAAAATCTTGTCAAAATTTGCTAATTGATGTTAGCCAGAAGACATGCATTTGATATTTTTGAGTGGGACGCCCTTGCTGTGTGCAGCGTCGAGTGTTTTTTCCTATTCCTGTGTTCAGTTTAGAAGTAAATCGTTACTCTGCTGAGATATTCCTGTGTTAAGAGTTTGTTCTGAATATTGTCTATGTAATGCCAGGCCTTGTGTTTGATTGCAAAGTTGAGCTTGGAATGTTGGGGCATGCGGCATCACGAGCTGTTCACCATGCCTCCTGAGAATAATGCTTCGTATTGTTTTGCATGTCGATCTAATGCCAGAGATTTTCTTGTTAAGAAGATCATCCTCTTCTGTTGTTTTCATGCGTAAGAAGTTCATCGTCTGATGTTTCATTCATAGCCTATACGACATGTCGGGTAGGTTAGACGTGATTGGATCATCGTATTCCAACCAAAACCGCTTGTAAAACTGACGCTTGTAAATTAAAGCAGATGGTCTCGGGCGAAGGCGCTTGGTTGGTCGATTTCGACTAGTAAAATATTGGAAGTACTTCACACACGATAAAAACGTTGAACGACACTCGGACGATTGCTAATCCAGCCGTTAGCTGCTGTTTCAGCCTTGCCCATGGATGGCACGATACGCATGTCGTGCATGTATCGTCTGGTAATGTCGTCCATATAGCAATGCTCGTAAAATATACATTGGTCTCTCAAATTACACGCGTAACCCGCCAGTTTTACTAACAGACCTCGGGCCTTCCGATGACGAGTAAATTACACTTGTATGTTAATACAGGTTTGAAATAAATTAACATACAGGTTTGAAATAAACCAGAGCTCCCGAGCGCGGCCTTACCGTTTCATGCCGTTTCAGTTTCTCGGAGGTGCTCATAGGTGTACGATGATCCTGGCTTCCTGAATGAGCAGAGGGCGTTGTATCAGACCTCCGTAGGGCCCGCGAGGCCCTCTCCGTTGTCCTTCGAGTTGTTGCGCTTGCTGTGGCGCCGAGCATTATTAACATGGTCAACGAACATGAGGATTCAGGAGATGACTTTATTTTGACTGGATGACACTAGGGACCCACTAGGGCCATAGCCGTACGTACACAAGTGCCTCCTTATTATGTACAACTATATTTTTTTTTGCTTTCTCCTGGTTTCCTGACATCACAGTCCCACACCATTGTCAACCTATGTAGTCAATATAAACGAGAGAATTGCACAAGGTGCGGCCGACAGCTGGGACCAAGCAGCTCGAGCAGTATTTGTGTTTTTGAGGCATGAGCATTGCAGAGTTTTTCTTGGCGATGATTTCGTTGTTGTTCAGAGGAGAGCAAGGTATTAACTGGGCGGGCTGTGGCCCGTCTAGCCCAGGCAGATATCCAACCCAGATACTACTTTTTTCAAGATGAAAATGGCTAGCCCAGCTATACGTCTTTTGGAGGAATACCCAGGCAAGGTCAACTTGTTATTCTCCGCCCCGCTGTGCTGCAAATCTTTCCTAGGAGGGATGCATTAGGCTTAACAGGAAAATGGGCTTTAAAAATAATAAATGGGATGTAATTATAAAAACTGGACAGTAACGATAAAAAATGCACCAAACACGAAATTAGTTTATAAAATATTATTTATGGATTTTGAAAATCTTAAATTTTCATTGTTGCGCGCGCAATGTTTCGTTGGATTTTTACGTAATACAAATTTATATTAATCTGAATAGAAATTTCGGGATAAAAATATTTCGGATCCCATCAAAATGTGGGAAATTTTATTGAATTCTGTCTTCAACGGTTGGTTGAAATTATTAATCATTGTCCTAGCTAGAAAATTGGTTGTACTTTTAACAAACTGTAAATGGGTTGTTGTAAATTCCATTAGAATTCAAAAATGGGTTGTACATTCTTACAAAACGCAAATGGGCTATAAGTTCTCTGCCACACACTTGTGGGCCTACTAAGTGACGCGTCCCCTAAAAAATTAAGTTGACGCGTATGCAAGGCTTTGTCAACTTATTATAGTCAATACACGGGTCTAGCAGCAGTGGCCGTTGGATGTCTATCCAACGGATGTCGTGCTTCTTCTTCAATCTCGGATATTCTTAGCTTCGTCCGCCCAAAAAATGATTCCTCCCCCTGACATCTGGGGTGCACCGTTCGGAGGCTGACCTGTGGGCCTACTAAGTTGGAGCGTACCAAGGGCTTTGTCAACTTAGTCAATATAAACGATTCTAACTTCAGTGACCGTACGATGTCCATCCAACGGCCGTAGTGCTTCTTCAACCTCTGGTCTTCTTGGTCCAGCCGCCCAAAGCAGCCCCGGTCGTGCCGCCTGCTCCTGCCTCCCGTGGCCGGCTGTGCTGCCGCGGAGGCCTCACCGCCCCCATACTACTCCCACCGCTGGCCAGGCCATCCCTCCACTCACCCACACCCCCTGTTATTCTACGGCGATGGCAGCCTCACACCGCAGCCGAACCAGTGAACCCTCATACTCCTCTCCACGCGGGCTTCCACTGCTACGTCTTCCCCGGCTCTGCATCGTCCCCTTCCTAGGCGTCGCCGTCGTCCATCGCCCTGGTGCTCTCGGCGCGGCGTGGTCAACATGGTCAACGACCGACTTCCATCGGAAGAGTACTGTACGTGGAGAGGCTGACACCTGGGTCCACGGCGGCCACAAGGAAGTGCCTCCTTATTACGTGCAAAATAATTATTCCTCCACCTGAAAGCAGGGACCCGCCGGACGGGCCACCTTATTTTGTGAAAAAAAAAACGTTTCCCCCCTGACTGCTGGTACCAAGCGGGCGGGCCACCGTATTTCGCGAAAAAACGTTCCCCCCGCTGTCAGCTCGGACCCACCGAAATAGCCTCTTTATTACACACAAAAAATGAATACTCCCCCTGCTAGTTGGGACTCACCTTGGTGGGAAGCTGACTTGTGGGCCTACTAAGTTGACGGGGACGGAGGGCTTTGTCAACTTAGTCAATATGAACGATTCTAGCTCTAGTGACCGTATGATGTCCATCCAACGGCCGTAGTGCTTCTTCAACCTCTGGTCTTCTTGCTCCAGCCGCCCAAAGCAGCGCCGGTCGTGCCGCCTACTCCTGCCTCCCATGGCCGGCTGTGCTGCCGAGGAGGCCTCACCGCCTCCATACTACTCCCACCGCTGGCCAGGCCATCCCTCCACTCCACTCACCCACACCCCCTGTTATTTTGCGGCGACGGCAGCGCAGCCGAACCAGTGAACCCTCGTACTCCTCTCCGTGTGGGCATCCACAGCCGCATCTTCCCCGGCTCCATGTCGTTCCCTTCCTAGGCCTCGCCGTCGTCCACCGCCGTGGTTCTCTCGGCGCGGCGTGGTCAATGTGGTCAACGACCAAATTCCATCGGAAGAATACTGTACGTGAAGAGGCTGACAGCTGGGTCCACACCAGCCGCAAGGAAGTGCCTCCTTATTATGCGGAAAATAATTATTCCTCCACCTGACAACAGGGACCCACCGGATGGGCCACCAGTATTTCACGAAAAAATGTTTGCCCCTGACTGCTGGGACCCACCCGACGGGCCACGTATTTCGCGAAAAAATGTTCCCCCTGCTGTCAGCTCGGACCCACCGGAAGTGCCTCCTTATTACGGACAAAAAAATGAATACCCCCCTACTAGCTGGGACCCACCTTGGTGGGAGGCTGATTTGTGGGCCTACTAAGTTGACGGGGATGAAGGGCTTTGTCAACTTAGTCAATATAAACGATTCTAGCTCCAGTGACCGTACGATGTCCATCCAACGGCCGTAGTGCTTCTTCAACCTCTGGTCATCTTGCTCCAGCCGCCCAAAGCAGTGCCGGTCGTGTCGCATGCTCCTGCTTCCCGAGGTCGGATGTGCTGCCGCGGAGGCCTCACCGCCTCCTATTATTCCCACCACTGGCCAGGCCCTGCGGCGAAGGCAGCCTCACACCGCAGCCGAACCAGTGAACCCTCATACTCCTCTCCGCGCGGGCTTCCACTGCCACGTCTTCCCCGGCTCCCCGTCTTCCACCGCCATGGTGCTCTCGGCGCGGCATGGTCAACATGGTCAAGGAACGGTTTCCATCGGACGTGGACTGTACCTGGAGAGGCTGACAGCTGGGTCCACGCCCGCAGCAAGGAAGTGCCTCCTTATTACGCACAAAATAATTATTCCTCCACCTGACAGCGGGGACCCACCGGACGGGCCACCATATTTCGCGAAAAAAACATTTCCCCCTGACTGCTGGGACCCACCAGCTACACCTTCGCACGCAAGGAAGTGTGTCTGGGCAAAAAACGATTCGCCCCCCTGACTACTGGGACCCACCAGCTACATCTTCGCACGCAAGGAAGTGCGTCCGGGCAAAAAAAAATGATTCGCCCCCCTGACTGCTGGGACCCACCAGCTACATCTTCGCACGCAAGGAAGTGCCTGACAGTCGGGACCCACCTGGTCGAAGCGTACGTAACATTGTCATTCTGGTCGTGAACGTATACGTACATACTCGTCGTTGTAGAGGCGCGCACGTGTCGTAGTAGAGGCGCGCACGTAGCATGTACACGTACGTACAGCGGCCAGGGTGCAAGAAAGAAAATACGGCCACGTATGTGTACATATGGGTGGGGTCTCGAACGCCTAGTCGCACATACGCACGGCGAGGGCTCGTGTTCATGGGGAGGCAATGGAATGCGTCGTGTTCATGGGGAGGCAACGGAATGCGTCGTGTTCATGGGGAGGCAATGGAATGCGTCGTGTTCATGGGGAGGCAACGGAATGCGTCGTGTTCATCGGGAGGCAATGGAACGCATGGGAGCCAACCGGCTTGGACGGAACAGGCGATGGAAACGAGGCCTGGCGTACCGCAGAACGGAGGAAACGGACCTCCTACAGTCGAAACAGGGGTCCTGTTGATCGGGAGGGGTGTGGCGTACCGCAAAGCGGAGGAAACGGACGTCCTACAGTCGAAACGGGGGTCCTGTTGATCGGGAGGGGTGTGGCGTACCGCAAAACGGATGAAACGGACCTCCTACGGTCAAAACGGGGGTCCTGTTGATCGGGAGGGGTGTGGCGTACCGCAAAACGGACGAAACGGACTTGTGTTGGAGCGCTGCGGTCGAAACGGGGGGGAGGGGTGTGGCTTACCGCAAAACCGGACTCCACGGGATACTGTTTATCTCCACCGTCGACCTCCTCTAGCCTCCACGGGCTACCGTCGACCTCCTCCAGCTTCCACGGGCTCCTGTTCATCCAGCATCCACCGCGCGCTACTCCACCGGCTACTGTTCAACCACCCCTCCACGGGCACCCCTCCACCGTCTACTGTTCATCCAGCCCTCCACACCATGGGGTCTTGTTCAACCACCCCGCCACGGCCACCCCTCCACCGTCTACTGTTCATCCAGCCCTCCACACCACGGGTTCGTATTCAACCACCCCTCCATGGCCACCCCTCAACCGTCTACAATTCATCCAGCCCTCCACACCACGGGTTCCTGTTCATTCAAAGGCAACGCCACCGCCTCATTGTTCATCCAAACCCCCCCGCAACACTCACTGTTCATCCCAGAGGTAGCACCGATCGGCTTCAGTTAGCAGCAGTAGCAAAGGAATCGCTCCATCGGGTTCAGTTAACAGCCATCGATCGATCGCTCGGGTTCACTAACGCGTAGCCTGTAGTGCAATCGCTCGGGTTTAGTTAGAGCCCAACGCCTCGCTCGGCTTCAGTTAGAGCCAATGCCTCGCACACACGTGCGTGCGTACGAGAGAAACGCGCATCGCTCCGCCCCTGACCTCCCACCGTAACCGGCAACTCCCCGAAATTTTCCTCCCTCTCGCTTCTACCACGGTTTTTTCCATCATGGATGGCCCAAAGAATGTCATGCAGCTGCGTCTCTGGCCCGCCCAGGACGAAAAGCCCATTTTCTGTCATGATTTTTTGTCATAGAAGTAGGAGCCCACCACATCTATGATGATACCGGGTTTTTTCACAATTATCGTCATAGAAGTGTCATATGTATGATAGAAAAAAAATAGTTCAGCCAAAAGGTCACGGATGTGTCTTTTTTTGTAGTGATATGTGCGACCACCGGACGCCGATGACCTGAGCCACATTACTCAACAGCCCGGAGAGTCAGCCAGGAAATTCTGGACTCGGTTCCTAACAAAAAAGAACCAAATAGTCGAATGTCCGGACACCGAAGCCCTAGCGGCTTTTAAGCATAATATCCGTGATGAGTGGCTCACCCGACACCTCGGCCAGGAAAAACCCAAGTCCATGGCAGCTCTCACAACACTAATGACCTGCTTTTGCGCGGGTGAGGACAACTGGTTGGCTCGCAGCAGCACTACGCCACATTCTGGCACTCCGGATGGCCGCGACAATAACGGCAAGCCACGGCGTAATAGATATAAGCGACGGAACAACGGCGACAGCACTGAAGACACGGCAGTCAACGCCGGATTTAGCCGATCCAAGTCCGGTCAGCGGAAGAAGCCGTTCAAAAGAAATAATCAGGGACCGTCCAGTCTAGACCGTATACTGGAGCGCTCGTGCCAAATTCAAGGCACCCCGGACAAGCCAGCCAACCACACCAATAGAGACTGCTGGGTGTTCAAACAGGCCGGCAAAATAAACACCGAAAATAAGGACAAGGGGTTGCACAGCGACGATGACGAAGAGCCCCGGCGTCCAAACACGGGGGGACAAAAGAAATTTCCCCCTCAGGTGAAAATGGTCAACATGATATACGCCACTCACATTCCCAAGCAGGAACGGAAGCGAGCACTACAGGACGTCTATGCGATGGAGCCAGTCGCCCCCAAATTCAACCCATGGTCAGCTTGTCCTATCACCTTTGATCATAGGGATCACCCTACTAGCATCCGTCACGGCGGCTCAGCCGCATTGGTCCTAGACCCAATCATCGACGGATTCCACCTCACGCGAGTCCTTATGGACGGTGGCAGCAGCCTGAACCTGCTTTATCAGGACACAGTGCACAAAATGGGCATTGACCCTTCAAGGATCAAGCCCACCAAAACCACCTTTAAAGGTGTGATTCCTGGAGTAGAGGCCCGTTGCACGGGCTCTATAACATTGGAAGTGGTCTTCGGATCTCCGGATAACTTCCGAAGCGAAGAGTTAATCTTCGATATCGTCCCTTTCCGCAGTGGTTACCACGCACTGCTCGGACGAACCGCATTTGCTAGATTCAATGTGGTACCACACTACGCATACCTCAAGCTCAAGATGCCAGGACCACGCGGGGTCATAATAGTCAACGGAAACATGGACCCTCTCTCCGAACATAAGAGCATACTGCGGCCCTTGCGGTGGAAGTAAAATGCGGCCTCCTCCGACAAACCAACCCGGCGACAACAACTTTGAACACCGCCAAGAGAGTCGAGAGCACCCCACAACAGGGTCATCATGCACGTCAAGAGCGCGACTAGCAGTCCGGCCTCCGCTCCATCCCCATCAAAGCAGCATTCGTGCCACACGTACACAATTATGCACTCAAGATACCATGGGCGTAGGCGGAGGCGTAACAACGACTCAGTCAACAGTGCGGTATAACCGCTACATAACCTCATCACCCCCTTTTTTCCTTATTTTTCAGGACATTGCTTTAGAGCAGCCTCTTCAGAAGAGCCGGATTCTCAGACTCACATAGGAGAGAAAACCAAGGAGGCAACAAGCTTTGCACACAACAGGAAATACACAGGTGGAATCTGTTCATGATCGCTATACCTATTTTACATACCTACATGCAGCCCGCCCTTGGATAGGACATGTTAAATAGTCCTATTTACTTTTGCTTAATGCTACCATTGTAAAGATACGCCTAAACGTATTATTCATCAATGGGAGATCACATATAGCGTCAGCTTATTATTTTTATTTGAACATTTTTCTTACAAATGTTTCTTTGCTATTGCATCCGTACACCTTGGTACCGTCCGTTTGCCTAGGGCTTCGTATGGCGCCCCGTACTACGGCAACTAAAGTCCGAACACTTTAAACAGTGTGGCACCCCGAACTTATAGCACTATATGCATCAGCTCAGAATCATGTCTTGGGTCTACAGTTGGGTTAGCACGGCTCCCTTGTTTTGGTATCTTACGTTCCGTTACATCGGCTAAGGTAGCTCAGGGAGAACTACTGCGATTGTGTCACGGTTCTTCCGGACGAGCACCTCAGTAGAGAAAGCCGAAAACTGACCGGCATGATGCGGCGAGAGTTGGTCGCTGTTCGAGAGGTCTTAAAATCCTTAAAGATTTTCTCCGCTTTAGGCGATGAATCGGCCTTGTCCGATTTAGGCGTATATAGCGCCCCAATTCGGCCCTTCGAATTCTAGGGGCTTCGCCGAAATTTAAAATTATAGACTTCTATGGCTAAGTGAAAGTTATAAAGCCGTATAGTCCGATTTCCTTATTCGATGCGCCGGATACCTCCTTAAGGGACCAAAAATTTGGATAAAGAGTATCTGGGTTTTTCCAGGAACACCCCAGTACTAGGTACGTGGGGGCGGAAGCCGACGACAGGCATACTTCTAGAATTTTATAAATAGCCGCACAGAGGGTAATATTTTAAATCAAAACAGTGCAGCATAGCACAAGTAACTTCGTCCTTAAATTACAACAGCGGCAGAGGTACATTTAGTCAAAGATCTTGTCCTTAGTACATTCGTCGGCCATGAGATGAGCGCCCTTCATAATGACATCATAGTACTTCTCGGGATGGCAATCCGCCTTGACCTTCGGCGGCCCGTCCTTCACCAGCTTCTCCGCATCCAGCTTGCCCCAATGCACCTTCGCGCGGGCAAAGGCCCGGCGGGCACCCTCAATGCAAATGGGTCGCTTGATCACTTCAAGCCGCGGATAGGCATTCACCATCCGCTTGATCAGGCCGAAGTAGCTAGTGGGCAGGGGCTCAGCCAGGCCACATCCGGACTATGAAATCTTTCATATCCACTTCGGCCGCCCTGTGGAGTTCGACCAACTACTTCAGTTGGTCACCCAGAGGCATTGGGTGTTCCGCCCCAGCATACTAGGACCAGAACGGCTTCTCCGTTGAGCTCCCCTCCTGGGCACGGTTGAACTCCACGGCATCTGATATGTTGCGTGGCAGATCTGCGAGTGCCCCTGGAGAGCTCCGAATTCGAGTAAGTAAAAGAAACGCCTCCTCCACATGTTTGCTTTGCATAAAGAATTTCTTACCCGCCGCTATATTTTTGGCCTCCTGGATTTCCTGATGTGCCTTCTCGGCTTCGGCCTTGGCATCTTTCATACTACAAGGGCCTTCATAAGCTCGGCCTCTTTCATCTTCAGATGATGCTCCACGGACTCGAATTTCTTGCCTAGGTCCTGGAGCTCTTGCTGTACCTCGCCCACTCTAGCACTTTGCTTCTCGCGCTCCTTGCATTCCAAGGCCGCCTTGTCTTCGGCCTCAGACAGCGCTTTCTTCAGGGATGCCACTTCGGCGGTGGCCCTTGTTACACAGTCATGATGCTTCGTCGTCACACTAACAAATTTTATCTATCCTCAAATACATAAGAGTGGAGAATCACTCACCTTTGTTCTCTTCGAGCTGGCTCTTCGTGAGGTCGAGCTCTCCCTGCGCCTGCTCCATGTCCCGCTTTAGTTCGGTAACCTCGGCTGTGCGGGCAGCAGCGGCAAGGAGCACGGCCTGCTTATTCACATGAACACTTATTAGACTCCTGCGGATTATAATTGACCCTCCGTTTGGCTTTTCTTTCCGAACACCAAACAGAGTATCAGGGGCTACTACCTATCGGGTGGTAACTTCACACATTTTTAATTACTTACCTCGAAGCCCGTCAGCAGGCTTGTGCGGGCTTCGTTTAGTCCGCTTTTGGCGGACAGGACCTTTTGAATCACCGCACTCATAAGAGTACGGTGCTCGTTATCCATGGAAGCGCCTTGAAGCGCTTCCACCAGACTATCTGGCGCCGCTGGCGCAACGGAAGTCCTCGGCACGACGGCTCGCCATCCCTAACGAGGGGCTGCCCGCCTAAGTCCGGAACCGTCGGGGGTTCCGGAACAGTGTTCGGTTGAGAGCCCGCCTTGCTGCGGCTCTCATCAACACGATCCGTGGGGATCTTGAACCCCGCGTGTTCGACATGTGGAACTCCGCCTTGGGGCGTCTCCAGAGTCACCTCCCCCCACTCGGGGAGCCTTTGGGAAAACACCTCCATGTCATCCGCAGGCTGAGGAGTGGTAGCCGTCGGGAGCGAGTTCATCTCTGAAGCGCTCAGAGACCCATCCGAAGATGACACCTCGGGATGAGCCCTGGCCGGACTGCATATATGTTGGGCATTATTAAACAACTATGAAGTAAAATCACGATAGAGTGCGTACACTTACGATCGCGCTAGGGGCTTCCCCCTGGGCAGCCACCCTTCCTTGCTATGAGTGGCCGTGGTGGAGTAGTCCAGAAGGGACGTCTTTCCCTTCTTGGACGTCCCAGCCTCCCGCTCCGGGGCGGCTTTCCTCTTTTTATCCTCCCCTGTGCGGGGAGGTAGAGTTTCTTCTTTCTTCCCCCCGCATCCGCGGGAGGAATCTGTTTCGTCGTCATCAAACAATGTGGGTATGACGGCCTTGCGTCGAGGGCCTCTTCTCGCCCCCCGGTCCGCCTCCTCAGGCCCCTCATCCTTTCTGGATGGGGCGGCCTCTTCTTCTTCTTCTTCCTCCACTTCGGGAGAGGAGTGTGACTCATCATCTTCGGACGAGGCTTCCGGCACAACCTTACGACGAAGATCTTTTCGGGTCCCAGGGGCCTTCTTTTCGGCCTTCTTCTCCGGCACCTTGTAGGGCGCCGGGACCAGCATCTCCGTCAGGAGAGCATCAGCTGGATCTTCTGGTAGCGGAGCCGGACAGTCAATCTGCTTCGTTGTCTCCACATAATCCTAATCAAATATGCACAAATACTTAAAACTCCCCCATGAATGTATTGGGAAAAACCGAATCCGGTGGTAGTCCTAAAACTCACCGGACGAGGGGTCCGCGCGGCATGAAGTCCGCGGTCCTCGGATGTGGGAGGAGGTACTTCGGAGGCCTTGAACAACACCTTCCATGCGCCTTTGAGCGTCATGTCGTAAAGCCTCCAAAGCGTCTGGTGTTCGGCCGGGACGAACTCCCACAAATTAAATGCCCGCCTTTGGCACGGCAGGATCCGATGAACGAGCATGACCTGGATCACGTTGACAAGCTTGATGTTCTTGTCCTTCATGCTCTTGATGCAGTTTTGTAGTCCGGTCAGCTCTGTAGGTTCGCCCCAGGCCAGGCCCTTCCTTTCCCAGGAGGTGAGCCGCATGGGGGTTCCGGATCGGAACTCGGGGGCGCCGCCCAGTTGGCGCCGCGCGGCTCGGTGATGTAGAACCACCCCGATTGCCACCCTTTCACGGTCTCTGCAAAGGAGCCATCAAGCCATGTGATATTAGGCATCCTACCCACCATGGCCCCTCCACACTCTGCTTGCTGGCCATTCACGATCTTCGGCTTCACGCAGAAGATTTGCAGCCACAGGCCGAAGTGAGGCCTAATGCGGAGGAAGGCCTCACATACGATGATGAACGCCGAGATGTTGAGGACGAAATTCGGGGCTAGATCATGGAAATCTAGCCCGTAGTAGAACATGAGGCCGCGGACGAAGGGGTGAAGTGGAAACCCCAGTCCACGGACGAAGTGGGCGACGAACACGACCCTCTCATGGGGTCCTGGGTCGGAATGACCTGCCCAGCATCCAGTAGCCGGTGCGCAATGTCTGCGGCCAAGTATCCGGCCGCCCGAAGATTTACGATATGCTTCTCCTTCACGGTGGAAGCCACCCACTTGCCTCCTGCTCCGGACATGTTTAGCTGTGCGGAGAAGACTTGGGCTTGGGCGCTGGAGCTCGAGGGGGAAAGAGTGGGCAAAGGAGGAAGAAGGCGTGGATGAAAATGGGGAACTCTTATCCCTTTATAGAGGCGACGAAAGCGGTGCGCCTCCCCATTTGCCCGTTGGGAATCGCTTGCTTCCCAAGCGCCACGATTGATGGCGTGGTGGGATTACCCATACATGTATTAATGAGAATCCCGTGATAAGGGGACACGATCTCTGCTTTGACAAGACGTGTCAAGGAAACCGCCTCGCAATATGCACTGTAGCTGGTTGTGGGAAAACGGTTCGAATAGTGACCCGACTGTAATGACACGTCGCGTTGTTTAAAATGTTGTCAGCAGATTGCATTTGTGAAATATCATTCTCTCTACGGTGGCATGTGAAGATCATTTTGTGGATCCGGACATGGTTCAAGTGTTCGATAATTACTTTGGGGTATTCGGAGAAGGAACCCGCCCTGCAATGCTGAAGACAAGACTGCGCGCTGGACTCATTGTCATTGAAGCCTGGTTCAGGGGCTACTGAGGGAGTCCTTGATTAGGGCATATCCGGACAGCCGGACTGCGTACAACGTCCGGACTATTGAAGCTGAAGATACAAGACTCAAGACTTCGTCCCGTGTCCGGATGGAACTCTCCTTGGTGTGGAAGGCAAGCTTGGCGATCCGAATGTTATATTTCCTTCCGTGTAACCAACTCCATGTAAACCCTAGCCCTCTCCGGTGTCTATATAAACCGGAGAGGTTGGTCCTTAGAAGGCCGATCACAATTACAATCATACCATCATAGGCTAGCTTCTAGGGTTTAGCCTCTACGATCTCGTGGTAGACCTACTCTTGTACTACCCATATCTTCAATATTAATCAAGCAGGAAGTAGGGTTTTACCTCCATCGAGAGGGCCCGAACCTAGGTAAACATTGTGTCCCTCGCTTCATGTTACCATCAGCCTAGACGCACAGATCGGGACCCCCTACCCGAGATCCGCCGGTTTTGACACCGACAGTCGGCCCGCCCTCCCCGAAACCCCTCCCCACCGTCGGTCTGCCGCCGCACCGGCCATCCCTCTAGCCCCCCTGCTCGCCGAGCTTTTTCTCCGGGGATCTCCACCCCACCGCCCAATGAACGCCCCCCAACCGCCGGTGACTGCCAACCAAAGGTCTCACGACTTCGAATACCCACCGACCACTAGTTTATTACCATTTCTGTCCTTCATATACGCGCTGACGGGTGGGCCCTATGGTAATGTACGCTGCTGAATGTGCACCGTTTGACTGGTCAATTGATCGTGTTATCAACAAATTATGGAGTTGTATGGTGAGCCAGTGACCGTATGATCACCCTAAAATGTACTCCTATTTTATTAATATAGTACAGACTCAAACTACCATTTCTTTCTTTCATATACGGGCTGACAGGTGGGCCCCACGGCTACGCGCCCCGATAGTGCAACACTAGTTGTGTCGTTTGACTGGTCAATTGATTGTGTCATCAACAAAATACGGAGTTGTACGGGTGAGCCAGTGACCGTATAATCATGACATGTATTTGTTTAACACGGTACAGACACAAGGGCTCATATATACACGCAAGCACTCACCGTTATAAGTGCACACACGCGAACCCTACCCCTATGAGCACCTTCGAGAGAGTGGGCCAGCATATATGATCTTGAGATTTTATGAAGTCACCATAGGTGCCTCGTAGTCGAGTGGAACGTCTCCTCCCACTGAACGTACATCGTGGGAAAATACTAAAATTAACACAAGATAAATGCGAGCACCGGGACTTTAACCTTGGTGGGCTCGAGAAACTACTGTCCTCTAACCATCCAACAACATGTTGGTTAGCACGACAATATGTATGTGGTGACCGTGATGAGCTTATTCTGAAGTCCAGTGACCATATCGTGCTTTCGCTTCAAATACAATGACCGTAAGTGTCGTCAACAAAATACGGAGCACGCATCAAATGCAAAGTCCGTCAGTGTCATCAACAAAATATGGAGACGTATGGTGAGCTAGATGCCATTGTACTATTGTATATGTTTATTTTCTTAGTGGCCGATTGCTAGTGTGGTGTGGTGGGCACATCATTTTTAGTTGTGGTGGTTCAACATGAAGACTCATGGGTCGGTTCCATCCTGCGCCACATGTAGGTTGGACCGAGACATGTTATACGAAGACCCATGTGGAGGACTCGGCGTACAACACGAAGCTACCGGAGTCGCGGAGGACTCTATCCCCACTGGTGATAAGCCGACTATATATGATTTGTAACCCTAGGCCCTTAGTATGTTATACAAGCTTAGGGGCTAGTTCGTCGATAGTATACACACACGCACAATGCCTGGTATTCACGTGTACTTTGTACACACCCCTATCACTAATATACAATACCAGGAGTAGGCCCTTTCTTCAACTGCAAGGGTCCGATCAGAACTAGGGTAAAACTTTGCCTCGTATTACCATCCAGCCTAACAGCCAGGGATATCCTACCGAATGACATGATGAAATCATATCTGCCAACTACTAAGAGAGAGGTGTGTCGGGGGGGCACTGTGTGCGAGAGAGGCCTAAAGATAATGTGCGTGCGGGAGACACGTAGGCACATATATGTGCGTATAGAGGGCTAGTAGAGACCGTGCATGTGTATATATGCATGTGAGAGAAATAGTGTTTCCAACTGAGATTAGTGAAAAGAGTAGTACATAGTAGTCAGAAAGAGAGAGAGAGAAACAGAGAGAGCATGTGCATGAGACACCCGACACCCTGAGAGAGATTGTGAGCATGTGTGAAAGAGAAATGCCTATGCATATAAAGTGTGTGCACTTATGCGTTAGATAAAGAGATATATAACGCGTTTGTGAGAATGGGGTGAGGCATAGTGCATCTACATGTAAAAGGCGGTTCTACGCATTAAAATAAAATATAAATGGCATTATTCTTTTTGGATGAGATCATGAATTTTGCAAAATTGCGTATGGACGAAAATCGGTCTATCAGACACCCATACTCTATTGAATTCTAGCATGTGCATGTGTTTATTTCATATTATCGATCCATAGAGTGAGAGCGGTTTGAAATACAGTATATGGATGCTTTTGCAATTCATATATAAACATTAATTAGTGCATTCCATGTTGTTAGTGTGAAGCACTTTATACATTTGTCACTTGCATGGATACATTCCAAATTGCTAGCTACGAAATAAAATACATGTTGAATTCAACATAAAGGGGGTTTCGAAGATTCGAATTCATAGGAAATGCATTCATCTATTTGAACCCGAGATAATGGCATTTGTAAATCAGATGTAAAAGGGGGCATCAATCTTTGTTGTGAGTTTGAACATGCTATATATATTCATACGCATATCTAACTTTTTTGCAACCAAGGAGATTATATATGGAACCATGCATGAACTAAGGTAAGTTGCATATTTTTTACTCCCTCTGTCCCAAAATATAAGAACGTTTTTAAACTACATTAGTGTCAAAAACGTTGTTATATTATGGGGCGGAGGGAGTAATATATACTCGTGTACAATGTATATTCACATGTACCCCCTCCATTCCAAAATAATCGTAGCTTTAGGATTTTCAAGAGTAAAGATTTGTGAAGTTTGAAAAATCCTGAAAGTTCAATTCAAGAGAACCGAAAACGTTAATGCTTCTGCTCCCAAATATTGAACAAATCGCCAAATAGGCCTCTGTTCACCCGAAACCGAGCGAGACTAATGTTATGGTGGTAGGAAATTACTGTCCTGACTCTGGCCCATGTAGCCTATCGGCCCGATGTCCAAAGGTCTAAACCGGGGTAGGTTTGTAACTTCACCAAGACGCCAGTCTCAACCGCCTCCGAGAAGCATTCATACGCCATGGGCACCTAAACACCCATGTGCTTGGCCGAAATCTATCCCGCCCACATTTGGGACACCTGACATGACTATCCTACCCCCAACCCGCAATATGTACGAAATTTTAGATGGGGGCAAAGTTTGTAACTTTCCCCAAATTTCAAACAAGCGCGTCTCAAACCGAAACATTGTTCCCCCTTAGTTCCCCACCTCCCTCTGTTTCCCCATTCATACTCCATGGGCGCGAAAACGCCCTCTCCACCAGCCGCGAAACCCCAACCTCCTTCGTCCTCCACCCCATAGTGGCCAATCCACCGCCGCCCTCCTCCATCATGCCGGAGCCGGTACCCCAACATCGTCGTCCAATGCAACCGCAACCACAACACCCTCAAAGACTTAGCAGCTGAAGCCGAGGCAGAGCTGCCTCCACGATGCCGACGCCGACGTGCGCCGTACCAGAACCACTCCGGCCACGCCGTCCTGCGCATCACTGTTGCGGCTCCACTGTCGCAACCGTCCACCGCACCGGAGCTGTTCCCGCTATGCCGTTGTTCGCCACCTCGGATCTGCTTCGCCACCGCCGATAGACGGCCACCGCACCACACTCAACAACTTGGCCATGGGTTCGTCCAAGGCTGCACCGTCCTCCAGAACTTCTGGTTTCCGGCGAACAACAAGATCATCGAAAAAACAGAAGGAGCACACAGCACTGCCAGCAAAAAGAGGTACTCCTCTTCCCTTATTCATGCAAATGTTACGTCTCCGCTCACACCGTATTCATCCCACGAAAGAAACTAGTTGAGTGCTGCTTACTGCATCTTCTTCGTGATACTAAATGCACAAGGTTTCCTCCCTTTTACTATTTCACCTTTTCTAGAGGTCAGTAGCCCGCCTAGATTTCACTTTAGGTTCAGTCGAACCGCAATTAAAAGAAGCAGCACCCGCTTAGGCGCGCGGAGCACCTAGTCCGCCTGTTCCCCAGGGAAGCGGCGCATCGGTGTCTATCATAGGGGTGTGGGGCGCAGGAGATGCTTGCGCTCGATCTGGAGGTCGGCGGGGCTTGAATGGATGGTCGGGGGCGGTGCCAAGAACGGCGGTGCGGTGAGGTCGAGGGGAGGGCGCAGGCAGGGGAGGAATACTGGGCCGGTGGTCGCTGGCGTTTCAAGGAAGATTGTCAACACTGACTGGCTGGAGGTAGATGAAGGCGATCTGCCCGTTCTTTGTACATCGGACGGTGCAGAAAAAATGGACTGACCTATTTGCTTTCAGTCGACTGTTATTTTCATAGAATCCTGTAGTAATTTAGTGTGCCATGCATGTTGTAGAGCTATCATATGTCTCCCGTCATTTATTTCTCACCGACCTGCTATCTGCTACCTTTACACTATACTAATTGTGCACACACTTCACCCATACTCACACTATTGTTTTTTATGCATGGGTATTTTAGACTCTGACGCAGTGTTGATGAATGCAGAAAAGAAAAGACAAAAGTCGCTCCAGTGTAATTCAAAGATAAGCACTAAGCGTTTCAGCGCTCTAATGGGTGCAGTGTCAGCAGCTGGAGACAGTAAACGTAGCTCTGCAGTTGATGATCTCAATTGCCACACACAACCATCCCAGGTGCTTGCTTTAACTTCGCGCTATCAAATGTGGTTGCATGTTGCATATGGTGTCTAGCTTGTATTGCTTCCAATTTGGTTAAATTGCATCTGCTTACTTTACACATTATACCTTTGATAATGACATGCCTTCCTGTTTTTGACACATACTACATATGTCTATTAACCATGTTTGTACATCAAACTAATGCTCTTTTGTATCCCTCGGCAATCACCTATGATGAGACAGTCACCCGAGTGGGTTACTGTGAGACGCCCTACTCGTTTAAAGAGTGTAGTGTCATCCTCCCCACATGATTCTCATGAAACAGCAAGGCTAAATGAAGATAGTCAACATAGCTCTCTAGTTGATCACCGCAATTCCCCTACACCACCATCGCAGGTGCTTGCTCTTACTTGCCAATGTGATATGTGGTTGCATGTTGCATATGGTGTCTACCTTGTAATGCTTCTAATTAGGGTAAATTGCATCTGCTTAGTTAACACATTATACCTGTGAATATGACATGCCTTCCTGTTTTTAGTACATACTACGTCTTTCTATTAACCATGTTCTTACATCAAACTACTTTTCTTGTGTATCCCCCATCAATGCTCCTAATTTGTTAAATTGCATCTCCTTAGCTTACACATTATACATGTGAATATGACACGCCTTCCTGTTTTTGGTACATACTACATCTGCCTATCACACCATGTTCTTACATCAAACTACTATTCTTGTGTATCCTGCGTCTATCGCTTATGATGAGACAGTCACACGCGTGGGTTAATCTGAGATGCAATACTCTTATAAAGAATGCAATTTCATCCTCTCCACATGATTCTCAAGAAACAACAAGCCTAAGTGAAGATATTGAACGTTGCTCTGTACCTGAAGACCGCACTTCCCCCACACCACCATCACAGGTGCTTGCTCCAACTTCGCATTGTGATATATGGTTGCATGTTGCATATGGTGTCTAGCTTGGAATGCTTCTAATTAGGGTAAATTGCATCTGCTTAGTTTACACACTTTACCTGTGATTATGACATGCCTTCCTATTTTCGGTACACACTACATCTATGTGTTAACCTTGTTCTTACATGAAACTACCTCTCTTCTGTATCTTGCATCAATCACTTACGATGAGTCACCTTTATTCGTTGCATCTTGCATATTATTTCTAGCCTGTTGCCATGTATTGCTTCTAATTTGGTCAAATACATTTGTTAGGGCACCCTTTTAATTTGGCAGAGTGATATTGGTTTCATCTTTCATATGGTTTCTAGCTTGCAGCGATTTTAACAAGTTCAAGCACCTTGTGCTGAGTTTACACTTTATACATCATACATGTCAATATGTCATGTCGTCCTGTTTTTCATACATATTCCATCCTCCTATCATGCGGTTTCCTTACAGGAAAGTAGTGTTCGTCAGTATCATGCATCAATAAGTACTGAAGAGCAAATTTTATTCCTTTTTCTTGTGGGTTTGACTTGACAAGGAAAAATCAAGAAAGAGGAAGGAAAAGAGTAAGGAAGGCGATGATGGTGGTCCTCTGCAGCAATGTAAACGGAGCATCTGTACCGATTCTCCTTGTACTGATAGTGCATTACAAGGTCCAAGTCTCCATTCCCCTACTCCACCATCCAAGGTGCTTGCTCTAACTTGGCAGTGTGATATTTGGTTGCATGTTGCATATGGTATCTAGCTCGTATTGCTCCTAATTAGTGTAAACTGCATCTGCTTAGCTTACACATAATACATGTGAATATGACACGCTTTCCTGTTTTTGGTACATACTATATCTGTCTATCACACCATGTTCTTACATGAAACTACTCTTCTTGTGTATCCTACATCAGTCACTTATGATGGGACACCTTTAAGTTGGCAGTGTGATATTGGTTTGCATCTTGAATATGATTTCTAGCATGTATTGCTTCTAGTTTGATGAACGCCACCTATGACGAGATAGTTTTAACTTGGCAGAGTGATATTGATTGCACCTTCCATATGGTGTCTTGTAGTGTTTCTAATTTGTTGAAGTGCCTTCTGCTTAGTTACCACATCATAGGTGTGAATATGTCAAGCCGTCCATTTTTTCGTACAAATTCCATCCTCGTATCATGACTTTGCCTTTCATCAGAGTAGTGTTCGTCAGTATCATGCATGAATGAGTTCTGAAGAGCGAATGATATTCCTTTTTCTTGTCGGTATGACCTCACAATGCAAAAGCAATAAAGCTGAAGGAAATTGGCAAGGCATTGGATGATGGTGGTCCTTCCGAGCAACTGAAACGGAGGTTCTCTACATATTCTACTCCGCCATCCTCCCAACAAGATTCGCAAGACAACGTAAGGCTAGACAGTCAACGTAGCTGTGTAGATGATGAGCACATCTCCCCTACTCCACCATCACAGGTGCTTGCTCTAACTTGGCACTATTATATGTGGTTGCATGTTGCGTATGATGTCTAGCTTGTATTGCTTCTAACTTTGTTGAATTGCATCTGCTTACTTTATACATAATGCTTGTGAATATGACATGTGTTCTTGTTTCTACATCAGACTACTATTCTTGCATATCCAGCATCAGTCACTTATGATAAGGCACCTTTAAGTCACCACTACGATATTGGTTGTGTCTTGTATATGATTTCTAGCATGTACTGCTTCTAATTTTTTGAAATGCCATACAGTTTGAACTTGGCAGAGTGATATTGGTTGCATCTTTCATATGGTGTCTAGCTTGCAGTGCTTCTAATTTGTTGAAATGCCTTCTTCTTAGTTACCACATCATAGGTGTGAATATGTCACACCATCCTGTTTTTCATACATATTCCATCCTCGCATCATGTGTTTGCCTTTCATCCGAGTAGTGTTCGTCAGTATCATGCATGGATGAGTTATGAAGAGCGAATTTTATTCCTTTTTCTAATCGGTTTGACTTCACAATGCAAAATCATTACAGCTGAAGGAAATTAGTCCGGCAGTGTATGATGGTGGTCCTTCGGAGCAACTCAAACAGGGGGTCTCTACAGATTCTACTCCGCCATCCTCCCAACAAGATTCACAAGACAACACAAGGCTGGACAGTCAACATAGCTGTGTAGATGATGAGCACATCTCCCCTACTCCACCATCACAGGTGCTTTCTCTAACTTGACACTATTATATGTGGTTGCATGTTGCGTATGATGTCTAGCTTGTATTGCTTCTAACTTGAATTGCATCTTCTTACTTTACACATAATGTCTGTGAATATGACACATGTTCCTATTTCTAGAACATACGTGTACATGATGAGCACATCTCCCCTACTCCACCATCATACGTGCTTGCTCTTACTTGGAACTGTTATACGTGGTTGCGTTTTCCGTATGATGTCTAGTTTGTATTGCTTCTGATTATGTAGAATTGCATCTGCGTAGCTTACAACTTATACCTGCAACGATCACTTACCCATAAGACACATTTAACTTGGGACTGTGATGTAGGTTGCATCTTGCATTGTCTTCTAGCTTGTACTGCTTCTAATTTCTTGAAATGGCACTTACGACGAGACACTTTTTACCTGATAGAGTGATATTGGTTGCATGTTCATATGGTGCCTAGCTTTCATTTCTTCTAATTTTGTTGAAATGCCTTCCGCTTACTATTTTTTCATACATATTCCATCCTCCTATCGTACGTGTGAATATGAAATGCTATCTTTTTTTGTATATATTCCATCCTCCTATCCTGCGCTTGCCTTACATCAAAGTAGTGTTCGTCTGTATCATGCATCAACCAGTTATGCAGAGCTAATTTTATTCATCTTCTTGTGGTTTTGACTTCATAAGGAAATATCAGAAAATAGGAAGGAGAAGAGTAAGTTAGGGGATGTTGGTGGTACTCCGCACCGACGCAAACAGAGACTCTCTAGATTTGCCACTGCTGCTGCTAATGAAGTTGAAGTCCCAAGTCTACATGATGAGTTCATCTCCCGTACTCCACCATCGCAGGTTCTTGCTCTAAGTTGATAGTGTGATAATTGGTTTCATGTTGCATATGTTGTCTAGCCTGTATTTCTTCTATTTTGATTGAATTGCACCTGCTGAGTTTATACATTATACATGTGCATATGACATGGCTTTCTGTGTCTAGAATACACTGCATCTATCTATCATACCATGTTCTTATATCAAAGTACTGTTGTTGTGTATCCCGCATCAGTAACTCATGATTGGACGCTTTTAACATGGCAGTTTGATAGTGGTCGCATCTTGCATTGATTTCTACGTTGTACTGCTTCTAATTTTTTGAATTGCCACTTATGACAAGACACTTTTAACTTGGCAGAGTAATATTGGTTGCATCCTTCATATGGTGTCTAGCTTGCATTACTTCAATTTTCTTAAAAATCCTTCTGCTTAGTTTGCACATCGTAGCTGTGAATATGTCATGTCGTCCTGTTTTTCTTACATATTCCATCCTCATACGGTTGTCTTACATCAAAGTATTGCTTGTCTGTATCATGCATCAATGAGTTCTGAAGAGTGATTTTATTCTTTTGTGTTGTGGGTACAGCTTGACATGGCAAAGTCAAAAAAGAGCAAGGAAAATAATATAGTAGGGAGTGTTGTTACTCGTCGAGTGAAATGGAAAAGGTTCTGCCGTCGAGATTCTGCTGGTACTTATAGTGCAGTAGAAGGTCCAAGTCCACCGGCTAAATCTACAAACACAGTATCACCTGCTCCACCACCTGCAGCATCCGCTTCAACTGTACAAGCATCTCAACCAGTTACTCGTTCGTTTGCTCCGAAACTGGCCAGTTCCCAAGCTGCCTTCACACCTAACACTACTTCCGAAGCACTGCTGACACAATAGGATTTGGCAAGATCAGATGAACCTCATGAGCATCAACACCAAGACGGTACCTGACCGAGTCAAGTTGCAGTTGCATGCTCCTTTATATGTACTCTCACAGTTTGATGTACACTAACACTTTCCATATTCGTTGTTGAACTAGCACCACGGCGCAAGCGGAAACAGACATTAGGGATAATGCTTGAGAGATTAACAAAATCTAAAGGAGGAAGAATGGAGATCCATTTTGAGGCAGGTTTTAAAAGGCCATGTGATGCTACAGAGTCAGCCAAGTTAGTATCAGAGGCAGTCGTTGTCGTTAGATGTCATGCGCGTATCCTCCCAACGTGGATCCAGTACAGGAATGAGAAAGACAATACCCAGCTTAACACCTTCCTTGACCATTTATCCGTAAGTAATGTTATTCATCGCAATTAATAATATTGTCTTGCTCTATCCCATACTTTCTAGCTTCCTCCTAATAAGACTCACATTCTTTTTTCAATAGATGAGGTTCAAGTTGGATCCGAAAGATCATGCAACTAAACAAGCATGCACTCATGTTTTTCAGTCTGCTCTCCGACAGTATCGGTACCACCTTAGAAAATCTCACTTTGAAGGCAAGGCTAACAATGAAATCGCCCAAACATCTCTAGTGGAATATATTACAGATGAAGACTGGACAGCCCTTGTTAAACACTGGTCTGATCCAAAGTATCAGGTAGGCTATATGTATTTGATCACACCACATATTGAACTTTTATTTATGTATGTGCCTTACAAGTGTATCTTCTTCTAGGCTAACTACTTGAAGAACAAAACCAACCTTTCTAAAGTGAAATTCCAACAGACAACAGGATCTCATAGCTATATTGCACACTACGAGGCTCTTGTAAATAGATTCTACTTCCTTCTTTTTTTCGTGCCATATTATCGTATCTATATTGACTTGTTCCAAATACAGAGGAGAGCCCGTGCAGACCAAAAAGAACCTGAACTGAATGCAGTGCAAATCTTCAAGGATTGCCACACCAGCAAGATGAAGGGCATGAGCACACCATTTCAAGCCACTGTTGTAAGTCCTTACTCCTCCTGACTTGAACTGATTGGTACTATGATGTGTTCATTTAACTACTTGGTTTGCAGCCAATGTCAGTTACTCTGTTCACTTTTATACACAGTTGTCTTAACGTATCATTTCACCTTACATGGTTTAAAAGAGATGAAGGATATTCTTTTGGTCTTGATCTGTAATCTAGTTGTTATGTTCATGTGCGCGCACAATGATAAAATAGCCTGTTTGTTTTATATCTATTTGCCCATGATATGAATGATGTCATACTATGTTCATCCTACTTTAAACCATGTCTCTTTATCCTTAGATGTCAATGAATGTGAGGAAATAGACAATACAGTACGCACGCTACATGGACATATGTTCTGAAAGTGATTTTATTATGTAGTTGGCACTACAATACATGCTAATGTATTACAGTAGTTCACCAAAATAAGTTATGTATAAACGTTTAACCTACTATGTTTGTTTTTGTCTCATTAGTAACTTATCTGGTACACTAATCTACAAGTTCAAACTTTCAGGAAGCTATGGAACAAATGATTGAACAGCCACAACCACCTGAAGGTGACGAGGCTACTACAGGTACAATGTCACCTCTTGCTGCAGTGCGTCAGTATCTCTCCACTAACAGTGCAAAAAGCACCTTCCTGCGTAATTCTGGGTTGGTTGTGAAGGTAACCTCGTCCAAATCGCCTACTGAACAAAATCTTCCTGCTAGACAGAGTGATATATCTGTGCTCCAGGCACAAGTCCAATCCCTAATGGACGTTGTTTCGAAAACAAGAATAGTGGTTGAGAAATTTTATCCAAATATGAATGGTTTTGAAACCAGACTATCAGACATTCGCTTCATTGTTCAAGAGCAATGGCGGAAAAAATGTGGAGATTGTGCTGCTCCATCAGATTCTACAGCCTGAAACATTAGCACTCAGGTTAAATGATCTGTGCTTCTATACATCTGATGGTGCTTTTATCTGGAAGGACTGTAAACTTTATGCCAACATGCCTTTTGTTGTATGGTTGGAATTTATTTTGTTGTGATACAACATTTATGATGCTGCCACAGGTTGTAGTACTTACGATGCTATTTTTGTATAGTGTAGGTTTATCTTAGTAATGTATTCGGCCGAAAGCTTCATAGGAGCCCAACATGCCAACATTCGTCGGGCCCATTCCAATTGGGCTAAAAACGATAACGGGCCAAAATTGGCATGTAGCCCACTAAAAATATCTGGGCTTAAATCAGCATAAGCTTTCATATTTTTCTGGTAGGCCTGTGCCCATAGTGGGCCTTTAACAGGCCTAAACATAATTTGGGCCCTCGGTAAAAATAGGCTGTTTACAGGTGTAAATATCTCGAGCCCATAAAACACATGGGCCTTTAATAGACTGAAAGTGAGATTGGGCCCTGATTGTGCCAAATAACCCACTGTACTTAGCAGGCCGAAATGGTGGCCCATTTACGATGCGGATATTTGACAGGCCGAAATTCGAACGGGTCGTAAATGCGCCGACCTAATACACGGGCCTTTAATAGACCGGAACTTTGGTTGGGCTAGATTATCGTCATTTTTATATGGGTCGTTAATAGGCCCGATATGACGTTGGGACACATATGGCCCATGGTTTACGTCCGACGTTAACAGGCCGAAAATGACAACAGGCCGAAAGTGGCCCAAATCTATAGTGGGCCTCTAACAGGCCAAATGACAGACATGGCCGAATATGACCCAAATCCTTCACGGTCGTTTATGGGCTGAAAGTTTTGATGGCCTGTAAATGGGCCCAAATGAAGCCAGACCTTTAACAGATCGGAAATACACCGGGCCGTAATTCGGCCCAATTACTTAGCGAACTGTTAATGTGCCAAAAGTGACCATGGGACGCACTGATGACAAGTTTAGACCAGGCCGTTGACGGGCCGATTTGACAGAGAATGTTGGGCCTTTAGCTGGGCTGGCCCATTATGGTCTGCAGAATCTTGTGGGCCTTTAGCTGGGCCGGCCCATTGTGGTCCGCAAAATCTTGTCGGCCTTTAGCTGGGCCGGCCCATTATGGTCTGCAAAGTCATGTGAGCCTTTAGCTGGGCCGGCCCATTATGGTACGCTAAATGTTGTGGGCCTTTAGCTGGGCTGGCCCATTATGGTCCGCTAAATCTTATGGGCCTTCAGTTGGTCCGACCCATTTAAACTTTGTGGGCCACTTTTGGGCAGGTCCACGTGTCAACATAT
Source organism: Triticum aestivum (assembly GCF_018294505.1). Classification (NCBI taxonomy): domain Eukaryota; kingdom Viridiplantae; phylum Streptophyta; class Magnoliopsida; order Poales; family Poaceae; genus Triticum; species Triticum aestivum. The sequence goes on along the minus strand of NC_057804.1, from coordinate 401,369,954 downwards.
CATAGGCCCAACTCGACCGTTGGATGAGTGACACCTGTGCCAACGCGGAGCTGACACGTGGATCCATCAGCCAATGAGAATTTTACACGTGGAAAATCGGCATTGGTCGTGGCTGTTAACGGGTTATCGGATCCAAAATCCGACCCGATAGCTTAACGGTGTTCCGTTACGGTGGATGTCACGTGTCGGTCACCCTTGACGAAAGCACTTCTGTGGCGCGTGATTTATCGTCATGGAAGTGGACACTTCTGTGATGATAATTATGGTAATGTCATGGAACACTTCTACGACAGCACAGGTATGACGATCTTGATTCTGTCATAAAATTGTCATGGATGTACATGCATGACAGAAAACGCGACCTACTGTGAGAAACACGTATCATCACGGGAGTGTATCTTTTTTGTAGTGAAAGGTGTGGATCACCTTGACTCAAGCATAAAGTAAAAACATAACGTAAAAGATAGGCCCTTCGCAGAGGGAAGCAGAGGTTGTCATGTGCGTTGAGGGTTGATGCACAAAATCTTAATGCAAAAGAATGTCACTTTATATTGCCCCTTGTATGTGGACCTTTATTATGCAGCCCGTCACTTTTATTACTTCCACAACAAGATCGTACAAAGCTTATTTTCTCTGCACTAATAAGTCATACATATTTAGATAGCATTTTTTATTGCTTGCAACATGACAACTTACTTGAAGGATCTTACTCAATCCATAGGTAGGTATGGTGGACTCTCATGGCAAAACTGGGTTTAAGGATATTTGGAAGCACAAGTAGTATCTCTACTTGGTGCAAGGAATTTGGCTAGCATGAGGGGGAAAGGCAAGCTCAACATGTTTGGAAGGTTGATAACAATATACTTTAACTGAGATGTCAGAAAACATAAACCATTATGTTGTCTTCCTTGTCCAACGTCAACTCTTTTAGCATGTCATACTTAATGAGTGCTCCCAATTATAAAAGGTGTCCAAGATAATATATTTATATGTGAACCTCTCTTTCCTTATCACTTCCTATTAATTGCAACGATGACCAAGGCTACGTTTATCAACTCTCAACAACTTTTATGCCTCATACTTTCTATATATGAAGTCATCATTATTCATAAGATCAATATGAACCCTTTTATTCTTTCTACTTTCTCAAGATCATAGCAACATAGCAAAGCCCTTGACTCAACACTAATCTTTATTATAGATGGCTCACAGACTCGATTACAAAAAGAGATCACAATGCAAAACTAAAAACTACTTGATATCAAAACTTCAATCTACTAGATCAAGATACTACTAAAAGGATCGAACTAAATAAAACGGTAAAGATAGGGGTGTGATGGTGATACGATACCGGCGCACCTCCCCCAAGCTTGGCAGTTGCCAAGGGGAGTGCCCATACCCATGTGATTATGTCCTCGGAGGTGATGGAGGTGGTGATGATGATGGTGGATAATCGCACATTGAGCGCAAAAGCTCCTCCAACTTGCGGATAATGCCCTTGAGACCAGCAATATGATCCTTCAACAGAATATTCTCCTGTGTGAGATACTTGTTCTGTATGCGATCTAACTCAATCATCTTGAAAGCTTCAATCTCTGTTAGAGTAAAGAGGTTAGGTAAAGGTTGAAGGATGTCTTCTTCTTTCACTGTCGGAGCTTGGACCTCCATGGCCTTCTTGATCCCTTCATCCTTGTTGATCTCTTCTGGTTTTTCTCTTTTCAGCTCTATCTTTAATAGCCAAGCATCCTTGTCTTCGTTATTGGAGGAGGGCGACGTCATGGTGCTCTTGATCTGCAACAGAAACAGCTCGAAACGAAAACAGAGGATATTTGCGTGATACAGTGGTCAAAACCTTCGGGAGTATATATAATGAATTTTTACCGACCAAAATACGTAACATGCAAGAAAATGGAGTCTGGGAGGCACATGAGGTGTCCACGAGATAGGGGGGCGCGCCCAGTAGAGGGGGGCGTGCCCTCCACTCTCGTGAGGGCCTCGTGCCCCTTTCGGACTACTTCTTTCTCCCTCAAATTCTTAAATATTCCAAAACTGATAAAAATTGCCATTGGAGTTGTTTTGGAGTCGGTTTACTTACCGTACCACATACCTATTCCTTTCCGGAGTCTGGAACGTTCTGGAAAAGGTCCCTTATATATTCCTCAGGGGTTACGGTTTCAATAATAATAGTTTCAACATTGATAGGATTACCTGAAATATAATGTTTAATTCTTTGACCGTTTACCACCCTTGGACTTGTTTCTTCAAAGTTGTTGATTTTTATGGCACCAGAATGATAGACCTCCTCAATATCGTAAGGACCTTCCCATTTAGAGAGAATTTTTCCTGCAAAAAATCTTAAACGAGAGTTGAATAATAACACATAATGTCCTACGTTGAACTCACGCTTTTGTATGCTTTTATCATGCCAGCGTTTGACTTTTTCTTTGAACAGCTTGGCATTCTCATAGGCTTGGGTTCTCCATTCATCAAATGAGCTAATATCAAACAACCTCTTCTCACCGGCAAGTTTGAAGTCATAGTTGAGCTCTTTCATAGCCCAATATGCCTTATGTTCAAGTTCAAGAGGTAAATGACAAGATTTTCCATAAACCATCTTATATGGATACATACCCATAGGATTTTTGTACGTAGTTCTATAGGCCCATAATGCATCATCAAGTTTTTTGGACCAATTCTTTCTAGATCTATTCACAGTCTTTTGCAAAATTAATTTGAGTTCTCTATTGCTCAACTCTACTTGACCACTAGACTGCGGATGATAAGGAGATGTGATTCTATGATTGACATCATACTTAGCAAGCATCTCACGGAAAGTACCATGAATAAAATGTGAACCACCATCAATCATAAGATATCTAGGGACTCCAAACCTCGGAAAAATAAGTTCTTTAAGCATTTTAATAGAAGTGTTATGATCAGCACTACTAGTTGGGATAGCTTCTACCCACTTAGTAACGTAATCAACAGCAACTAAAATATGTGTATAACCATTAGAGGCAGGAAAAGGTCACATATAATCAAAGCCCCAAACATCAAATGGTTCAATATCAAGAGAATAATTCATAGGCATTTCTTGACGTCTACTAATGTTACCTATTCTTTGACAATCATCATAGGATAAAACAAACTTACGAGCATCTTTGAAGAGAGTAAGCCAATAAAAACCAGATTGTAGTACCTTGTGTGCAGTTCTATCTCCAACGTGGTGTCCTCCATAGGATTCTGAGTGACACTTGTGTAGGATATGTTCCTGTTCATGCTCAGGCACACAACGTCTAATAACACCATCTACTCCTTCTTTATAAAGGTGTGGGTCATCCTAGAAGTAATGTCTTAAATCATAAAAGAACTTTTTCTTTTGCTGGTATGTGAAACTAGGAGGTATAAATTTAGCAACAATGTAATTAGCATAATCAGCATAACAAGGAGCAGTACGAGAAGCATTAATGACCGCTAATTGTTCATCAGGAAAGCTATCATCAATAGGCAGTGGGTCATCAAGAACATTCTCTAACCTAGATAAGTTGTCTGCAGCGGGGTTCTCAGCTCCCTTTCTATCAATAATATGCAAGTTAAATTCTTGGAGCAAGAGAACCCATCTAATGAGTCTAGGCTTAGCATCTTTCTTTTCCATAAGATATTTAATAGCAGCATGATCAGTGTGAATAGTAACTTTGGAATCAACAATATAAGGTCTAAACTTATCACATGCAAACACAACTGCTAAGAATTCTTTTTCAGTAGTAGCATAATTTCTCTGGGCAGTATCAAGAGTCTTAATAGCATACTGGGTAACATTCAATTTCTTATCGACTCTTTGCCCTAGAACAGCACCTACAGCATAATCACTAGCATCACACATAATTTCAAAAGGTAAATTCCAATCGGGTGGATGAATGATAGGTGCAGTGATCAAAGCTTTCTTAAGTATTTCAAATGCTTCTACACAATCATCATCAAAACAAAAGGAATATATTTTTTCAATAAATTAGTCAGAGGCCTAGAGATTTTTGAAAAGTCCGTAATGAACCTCCTATAAAAACCAGCATGACCAAGGAAACTTCTTATACCTTTTATGTCCTTGGGACATGGCATCTTTTCAATAGCATCAACCTTGGCTTTGTCAACTTCAATACCTCTCTCGGAGATCTTGTGCCCCAAGATAATGCCTTCATTAACCATAAAGTGACACTTTTCCCAATTCAGGGCGAGTCTTTGCATCTCTGCAAAACTCGATCAAGGTTTCTCAAACAATCATCAAAAGAGGATCCATAAACAGAGAAATCATCCATGAATACCTCACAAATATTTTCACAAAAATCAGAGAATATAGCCATCATGCATCCTTGAAAGGTAGCAGGTGCATTACATAAACCAAAAGGCATGCGTCTATAAGCAAAAGTACCAAAAGGGCAAGTAAAAGTAGTTTTAGATTGATCCTTTGCTGACACAGGTATCTGAGAGAAACCAGAATAACCATCTAGAAAGCAGAATTGAGTGTGTTTGGATAGTATTTCTAGCATTTGATCAATAAAAGGTAAAGGGTAATGATCTTTCTTACTAGCTTTATTTAACTTACGGAAATCAATTACCATCCTATAACCTGTAATAATTCTTTGCGGCATCAATTCATCTTTATCATTAGGAACAATGGTAATACCTCCCTTTTTAGGAACACAATGGACAGGGCTTATCCATTCACTATCAGCAACGGGAAAAATAATACCTGCCTCAAGGAGCTTTAGTATCTCCTTTCTTACCACTTCCTTCATCTTGGGATTTAGTCGTCGTTGAGGATCTCTAACTAGTTTGGCATCGTCCTCCAATTTAATTTTGTGTTGGCATAACGTGGGACTAACGCCCTTAAGATCATCCAGAGTATATCCAATAGCTGCTCGGTGCTTCTTCAGAGTTTTCAATAATCTTTCTTCTTCTTGCTCTGAAAGGTTAGCACTAATAATAATAGGATATATTTTCTTTTCATCAAGATAAGCATACTTAAGATTATCAGGTAATGGTTTGAGTTCAAACACGGGATCACCCTTGGGTGGAGGAGGATCCCCAAGAATTTCAACAAGAAGGTTATGTTTCAGCATAGGTTCCTGTTTAAGGAACACTTCATCTATTTCCCTTCTTTCCTTCATAAACATATCGTCTTCATGGTCTAGCAAATATTGTTCTAACGGATCAGCAGGAGGTACGGCAATGGAAGCAAGACCAATAATCTCATCCTTACTAGGTGGTTCCCTATCACGAGGTTGTCTAGGAAACTTAGCAAAATTAAACTCATGAGACATACCATCTAGGCCAACGGTGACAATATTTTTTTCACAATTAATCTTAGCACTAGCTGTATTCAAGAAGGGTCTACCAAAAATAATGGGACAAAAATCATCTTGTGGGGAGCCAAGAACAAGAAAATCAGTAGGGTATTTAACCTTCCCACACAAAACTTCAACATCTCTAAAGATCCCAAAGGGTTTAATGGTATCCCTATTAGCAAGCTTAATAGTAACACCAATGTCTTCTAATTCAATGGGTGCAATGTCATGCATAATTTCTTGATATAAGGTATAAGGTATTGCACTAGCACTAGCACCCATATCACATAAGCCATGATAACAATGATCTCCTATTTTAATAGAAATAACAGGCATGCCTACGACAGGTCTACGTGTCTTAGTGTATGGTCTAGCAATATTAGCAGTCTCACCACAGAAATAAATAACATGCCCATCTAAATCATCATCCAAGAGATCTTTAACCATAGCAATACTAGGTTCAACATTAATTTGCTCAGGAGGTGTATAAGTCCTAGTATTACTCTTACGAACAACAGTCAAAGCTTTAGCATAATCCTTTATCCTAACAGAAAAAGGAGGTTTCTCAACATAAGTAGTAGGAACAATAGGATCACATAGGTGATAGTCTTTTCTTCAACTGTAATAGGTGCAACTACTTTCACTTCAACAGGAGGATTATATTTAAACCACTTCTCTTTAGGGAGATCAACATGAGTAGCAAAAGATTCACAGAAAGAAGCTACTATCTCAGAGTCAAGTCCATACTTAGCGCTAAGTCCACAAAAAGCATCGGTATCCATAAAAGATTTAACACAATCGAACTTAGGTGTCATACCTGGATCCATACCATCGTCGGAACCCCAATCTTCAGAGTTGCGTTTAATTCTTTCCAATAAGTCCCATTTCAAATCAATAGTCTTCAGCATATAAGAACCAGCACAGGAAGTATCGAGCAGGTTGCAGTTATTAAGAGAAAGCCGGGCATAAAAGTTCTGAATAATCATTTCCCGAGAGAGCTCATGATTGGGGCATGAATATAACATTGACTTAAGCCTCCCCCAAGCTTGTGCGATGCTTTCTCCTTCGCGAGGCCAGAAATTACATATGTAATTACGATCACGATGAACAAGATGCATAGGATAGAACTTCTGGTGAAATTCCAACTTCAATCACTTATAATTCCAAGATCCCGTATCATCACATAGCCTATACCATGTCAACGCATCTCCCTTCAAAGATAAAGGGAAGACCTTCCTTTTGACAACATCATCGGGAATACCTGCAAGCTTAAATAATCCACAAAGATAAGGTGTAAATTGGGATGCAATGTTCCATCTCCTGCAAATGGATTAGCTAGCAGTTTCTCTGTCATACCCGAAGGAATCTCAAAGTAAATATTTGCATAAAGTTTAGTAGGTTGAGGAGCAACTATTTGCTCTTCTGGTCAGGGTGAAGATACCCTGAACAAGCCCCTCAAAGGATTAGTTTCCATAGTGACAAGTAACAGAAAATTTCAGCACACTATATAAATGTTTCCTTACCAAGTTCCACTCACCAAAAGCGCTACACTCCCCGGCAACGGCGCCTGAAAAGAGTCTTGATGACCCACAAGTGTAGGGGATCTATCGTAGTCCTTTCGATAAGTAAGAGTGTCAAACCCAATGAAGAGCAGAAGGAAATGATAAGCGGTTTTCGATAAGGTTTTCTCTTCAAGCACTGAAATTGTAGGTAATAGATAGTTTTGTGATAAGATAAAGAGTAACGAGTAACAATTAAATAAAGTAAATAAAGTGCAGCAAGGTGGCCCAATCCTTTCTGTAGCAAAGGATAAGCCTGGACAATTTCTAATAATGAGAAAGGAGCTCCCGAGGACACATGGGAATTATCGTCAAGCTAGTTTTCATCAGGTTCATATGATTCGCGTTTGGTACTTTGATAATTTGATATGTGGGTGGACCTGTACATGGGTACTGCCCTTACTTGGACAAGCATCCCACTTATTATTAACCCCTATTGCAAGCGTCCGCAACTACAAAAGAAGTATTAAGGTAAACCTAACCACAGCATTAATCATATGGATCCAAATCAGCCCCTAACGAAGCAACGCATAAACTAGGGTTTAAGCTTCTGTCAGTCTAGCAACCCATCATCTACTTATTACTTCCCCATGCCTTCCTCTAGGCCCAAATAATGGTGAAGTGTCATGTAGTCTATGTTCACATAACACCACTAGAGGACAAGACAACATACATCTCATCAAAATATCGAACGAATACCAAATTCACATGACGACTAATAGCAAGACTTCACCCATGTCCTCATGAACAAACGTAACTACTCACAAAGCATATTCATGTTCATAATCAGAGGAGTAATAATATGCATAAAGGATCTGAACATATGATCTTCCACCAAGTAAACCAATTAGCATCAACTACAAGGAGTAATCAACACTACTAGCAACCCACAGGTACCAATTTGTGGTTTTGATAAAAGATTGGATATAACAGATGAACTAGGGTTTTGAGAGGAGATGGTGTTGGTGAAGATGTTGATGGAGATTGACCCCCTCCCGATGAGAGGATCATTGGTGATGATGTTGGTGATGATTTCCCCCTCCCGGAGGGAAGTGTCCCCGGCAGAACAGCTCCGCCAGAGCCCTAGATTGGTTCTGCCAAGGTTCCGCCTCGCGGCGGCAGAGTTTCGTCCCGTAAGCTTGCCCATGATTTTTTCCAGGGTAAAAGCTCTCATATAGCAGAAGATGGACACGGGAGGCCCACCAGGGGGCCCAGGAGATAGGGGCACACCCAGTAGGGGGCGCCCTCCACTCTCCTGGACAGGGTGTGGGCCCCCTGGTGTATTTCTTTCACTCAATAATTCTTATAAATTCCAAAAGGATGTTTCGTGGAGTTTCAGGACTTTTGGAGCAGTGCAGAATAGGTTTCCAATGTTTGCTCCTTTTCCAGCCAGAATTCCAGCCGCCGACATTCCCCCTCTTCATGGTAAACCTTGTAAACTAAGAGAGAATAGCCATAAATATTGAGATATAATGTGTAATGATAGTCCATAATGCAATAAATATTGATATGAAAGCATGATGCAAAATGGACGTATCTGTGACGTCCGAAGACGCTGAGACGCACTCCTCCGCCGAAGATGATGGGGAGGAGGAGGCCCGTCCCCCCCCCCCCACCACCACCACCACTTGGGGGAAAATAAGAGGACGGCCTCCACACATGGGGACGCCGAGGCACCCAAGAAGGGAAAAAACTCCTTTCCGGACTACTCCGCCGCAGCCACCAACAACAACGAGGAGTGGGGGCCTAGGGTCAAGCCCCTGGCCAAATCGTAACTATCCGGACATGATAATATTTCTGATTTTTTCACTTTATCATTTTTTAACATGTTAGACCATACATCTGCAGTCCGTCCCAATCCAACATCGAGCTATCCTCCTCTTCGAAGGGGTCATTGGATCTGTCGGTGATGGACAGTGAGGCCCTTCCGACGGCCACCCCCATAAGGTCGCGGACAACACCGAGGTGTTGTCCCGAAGGATACCGGGCCAAGGGGAGGCCGTTCCAGTGATTTTGGAGGAAATAAGTCCGGTTGCACATGGGAGGAAAGACCCCTACAGACCCCGACAGTGAGGGCCGAGTCCAGTTCGGCCCTCAGCCGGATACAGCTCCGGAGACCCAAGTTGCTCCAGATTCGGGCAAGCAGCCTCTCCCGAATGAGGGGGCAAACCGCCTCCACCGATGACCTCTGTCCATCCAGAGGCGCCAGACAGATTGCTGGAAGCGCTACAATGCGCTACCATTATGGAAGAACACCATACTCTTATGAGTATGGTGATTGAGAAAGTCCAGTCCACCAAAAATAGGCTGACAGAAACCTGTGTTAGCCTTCTAACAGGCTTTGAGGTAAGTAAAAGAATATCACTTTATACACAATAGCCCCTGATGCTCTGTTCGGTGTTCGGAAAGAAATACCGAACAGAGGATCAAAATAATTTCTGCAGGAGTCTAACATAACATGTCTATGTGAATAAGCAGGCGTCTCTGCTGGCCGCTATCGATCATACTGCGGAGGTCTCTGGCTTGACGCATAATCTAGAGTGGGCCGAGGAAGAACTTGGCCTCGTGAAGAAGCAGTAGGAGGATAGCCAAGGTATGCACTAACTGGTGCTTTATATTTGGGAAGGACGAAAAGTTCGTGCTGACTGAAGTGTCATGAGCTTTATTAGGGGCCGCGACCGAAGTAGCGGCTCTCAAGAAGGCGTTGGCCGAGGTCGAGGACAAAGAGGCTAAGGAATGCGCCGAGCACGAGAAGCAGGAGGCCCGGGTCGGCGAAGTCCATCAAGAGCTCCCGGACACCATCAAAAAGTATGAGTCCTTGGAGCATAATTCAAATACTCAAGAGTCCAAACTTGCCAAGGCCTGCCAGAGCGTGCAAGATGCCCGAGCCGAAGCCCGGAGCACCCTTCGGGAAATCCAGGTGGCCCGGGAGATCGCGGCGGGTAAGGCTTTTATTATGCAAAGCAAGTGTGTGAATGAAAGGTTCCCTTTACTTACCCGAATTTGGAGTTCTACATGAGCATTTGTGGATTTGCCGCATAGCATATCAGATGCTGCCAAATTCTTTCGAGCCGAAGAAGGAAGCTCTATGGAGAAGTTGTTCTGGTCTCAATACCTTGGATCAGAACATCCGGTGCCCCTTAGCGACCAGCTAAAATTGTTGGTCGAGCTGCACAAGGCGGCTGAACTGGCCATGAAGGACCTAATAGTCCGGCCATGGCTTGCCGAGCCCATGCCTAGTAGCTAATTCGGACTCATGAAGCGGCTGGTTAGTGCCTGCCCTCGGCTTGATGCTATCAAGCGGTCGGTCTGTATTGAAGGTGCGTGGATGGCTTTCGCCCGCGCCAAGATGCACTGGGCAAAGATGGATGCCACAAAGTTGATGACCGAGGGTCCGCCCGAGGGCAAGGAGCATCGCAAGCCCGAGAAGTACTATGATAGTGTCATGGCGGGATCCTGCCTTGTGGCGGAGCAATGTGCCAAGGATATCATTTTCCCATGAAAGCATTATTTTATCTTGTCTTGTACTATGGAACGAGGTCTTTATTTAAAATTTTACCTCATGTGCGGCCGTTTATGAAATCTGAGGGTTGGCCAGTCGTCGGCTTCTGCCCCTACATAACTAGTACAAGGGTGTTCGAGATAAATCTAAACACTCTTTATCCAAATTTTTGGTCCTTTAAGGAGGTGTTTAGCACAACGAACAAGGCAATCAGACTATACAGCTTTATCACCCTCACTTAGCCATAGGAGTTCTACAATTTTAAATTTTGGCGTAGCCCCTGGTATTCGGAAGGACAGAGTTGGGGTGCTACACACGCCTAATCGGACGAAAACCGATTCCTCGCATCAAGAGGAAAAAATCTCTAGCGATTTGAGAACCTCTCGAACAGCTGACCAGCTCTCACCGCATCATGACAGTCAGTTTTCGGCTTTCTCTACTGAGGTGCTCGTCCGGAAGAACCGGGACACAATCGCAGTAGTTCTCCCTTTACTACCCTAGCCGATATAGAGGAACGTAGGGTAGCAAGCACAGGAGTCGGGTAACCCAACTATTGACCAAAGACATGATTCAGAGCTGATGCATATAATGCTATAAGTTCGGGGTGTTGAACTATACTATAAAAGTGTTCGGACTTTCTTGCCATGTTATGGGGTACAATGACGCCCCTGGGGAATTAAGGCGTACCAGAATGTATGGGTGCAATTGAAAATAAATGGACAAGAAAAAATTAAGTAATGGGCAAACGCTGCAGATTAATTTTCATTGTAAGTTGATTGATACGTCAAGGCATATCTGTACAAAGTAGTGCAATAAGCAAATAAGGCTATTTAACATGCCACGACCAAGAGCGAGCTGCGTGCGGGTATTTAAAATAGGTATGACGATCGTTAGCAAAGACCACCTGGGTATTCCCTTGTATGTCCGAGCCCCTAGCTTTCTTGGCGTATCCGTCCCGCTACGGGTCTGATGAGCAGGTTTATCAGAAAAGGCCTTGAGACGTGAAAAAACCTGAAAGAAAGAGAAAACGTGAAGGTATGTGGATCCAAGAGCGGTTGAGCCGCATTGTGGGCCGCAGTCTAGATGTGCTTCCGTCCATGCCCATGGTATTTTAAGTGCATATTTGTGTACGCGCGACACAAATTTCGCTGCTTTATTGGGGCTGGGATGAAGGCCGGATTGCTAGCTGAGTTGTGGACGAGCCAGATGGTCCTGTTGCAGAGTAGCGCGGACCCGCTTAACGGTGTCCGGGGGGCTTTATTGCTGAATTGAGGTTTTGCCTAAGGAGGCTATTTGTACTTCTGCTGCAAGGGCCGCGGTGTGTTCCTCAGTACGGAGGAGCGCTCCATGTTTCCATTGACTGTTATAACACCACGAGGTCTGGGAATCTTGATCTTAAGGAAGTGTAGTGCGGCACCGCATTGAAACAAGCAAATGCCATTCGTCCGAGCAGTGCGTGATAGCCACTGTGAAAGGGGACGATGTCGAAGAGTAATTCTTCGCTTCGGAAATTATCCAGGGATCCGAAGACCACTTCCAGTGTGATTGAGCCCGTATAGCAGGCCTCTGCACCTTGTATGACACCTTTAAAGGTGGTTTTGGTGGGCTTGATCCTTGAGGGATCAATACCCATTTTGCGCACTGTATCCTGATAAATCAGGTTCATGCTGCTGCCACCATCCATGAGGACGCGTGTGAGGTGGAATCCTTCAATGATAGGGTCAAGCACCGGTGCGACTGAACCGCCATGGTGGATACTGGTCGGATGGTCCCTTCGGTCAAAGGTGATCGAACAGGAGGACCACGGGTTGTATTTTGGGGCGACTGGCTCCATCGTGTAGACGTCCCTTAGTGTGCGCTTCCGCTCCCTTTTGGGGATATGGGTAGCATATATCATATTCACCATTTTCACTTGGGGAGGAAACTTCTTCTGTCCCCCTATGTTCGGCGGCTGGGATTCCTCGTCGTCGTCACTTTGCGATCCCTTTTCCTTGTTTTCAGCATTTAACTTGACGTCCTGTTTGAAGACCCAACATTCTCTGTTGGTATGATTGGCTGGTTTATCGAGGGTGCCGTAGATTTGGCATGGACGATCGAGTATGCAGTCCAGATTGGACGGACCCGGCTTGTTTCATTTAAATGGCCTTTTCCGCTGACCGGAATTGGAGCCACTGAATCCAGCATTGACGACCGTGTCTTCAATTTTATCGCCATTATTTTGATGCTTGTGTCTGTTGTGTCGGGGCTTGCTGTTGCTATCTCTGGCTTCATAAGTGTCTAGTTTACTTGAGGTGCTGTTGCTACGAACTAGCCAGCTATCCTCGCCTGCATAGATTCGAGTCATGAGCGTCGTCGGGGCTGCCATGGACTTCGGCTTCTTGATATGTCTCCAACGTATCTATAATTTATGAAGCATTCATGCTATTATATTATCTGTTTTGGATGTTTTCGGGCTTTACTAAGCACTTTTATATTATTTTTGGGACTAACCTATTAACCGGAGGCCCGACTCATATTGTTGTTTTCTTGCCTATTTCAGTGTTTCAAAGAAAAGGAATATCAAACGGAGTCCAAACGGAATGGAACCTTTGGGAAAGTTATTTTTGGAATGGAAGCAATCCAGGGGACTTGGAGTGCACGTAAGGGAAGCTTCAAGGTGGCCACGAGGAAGGGAGGCGTGCCCACCTCCCCTTGGTGCGCTCCGACCCTCGCGGGCCCCTCGTGGCTTCCCCGACCGACTTCTTTCGCCTATATAAGTCCATATACCCTAAAACCTTCGGGGAGCACAATAGATCGGGAGTTCCGCCACCAAAAGCCTCTGTAGCCACCAAAAACCTCTCGGGAGCCTGTTCTAGCACCCTGTCGGAGGTGGGATCCCTCACCAGTGGCCATCTTCATCATCCCGGTGCTCTCCATGATGAGGAGGGAGTAGTCCACCCTCGGGGTTGAGGGTATGTACCAGTAGCTATGTGTTTGATCTCTCTCTCTCTCATGTTCTTGAGGTGATAAGATCTTGATGTATCGCGAGCTTTGCTATTATTGTTGGACCTTATGATGTTTCTCCCCCTCTACTCTCTTGTGATGAATTGAGTTTTCCTCTTGAAGTTATCTTATCCGATTGAGTCTTTAAGGATTTGAGAACACTTGATGTATGTCTTGTCGTGCTTATTTGTGGTGACAATGCGATATTCACGTGATCTACTTGATGTATGTTTTGGCGATCAACTTGCGGGTTCAATGAATCTATGCATAGCGGTTGGCACACATTTTCGTCTTGACTCTCCGGTAGAAAGTTTGGGGCACTCTTTGAAGTACTTTCTGTTGGTTGAATAGGTGAATCTGAGATTGTGTGATGCATATCGTATAATCACACCCACGGATACTTGAGGTGACAATGGAGTATTTAGGTGACATTAGGGTTTTGGTTGATTTGTGTCTTAAGGTGTTATTCTAGTACGAATTCTATGACAGATCAAATGGAAATAATAGCTTCGTGCTATTTTACTACGGACTCTTGAATAGATCGATTAGCAAGGGTAACTTTGAGGTGGTTTCGTACCCTACAACAATCTCTTCGTTTTTTCTCCGCTATTAGTGACTTTGGAGTGACTCCTTGTTGCATGTTGAGGGATAGTTATATGATCCAAGTATGTTATTATTGTTAAGACAACTTGCACTAGTGAAAGTATGAACCCTAGGCCTTGTTTCCTAGCATTGCAATACCGTTTGTGCTAACTTTTATCATTAGTTACCTTGCTGTTTTTATAATTTCAGATTACAAAAACCTATATCTACCATCCATATTGCACTTGTATCACCATATCTTTGCCGAACTAGTGCACCTATACAATTTACCATTGTATTGGGTGTGTTGGGGGCACAAGAGACTCTTTATTACTTGGTTGCAGGGTTGCTTGAGAGATACCATCTTCATCCTACGCATCCCATAGATTGATAAACCGTAGGTCATCCACTTGAGGGAAATTTGCTACTGTCCTACAAACCTCTACACTTGGAGGCCCAACAACGTCTACAAGAAGAAGGTTGTGTAGTAGACATCAAGCTCTTTTCTAGCGCCATTGCCGGGGAGGTGAGTGCTTGAAGGTATATCTTTAGATCTTGCAATCGAATCTTTTTGTTTCTTGTTTTATCACTAGTATAGTTTATAAAAACTACCAAAATGGAATTGAGTTTGCCTCATACGCTTCATCTTTTTAATATCTTTGGTAAGTATGATGAAAAGGAAAATTGTGCTCAAGTGCTAGAATAAGAAGTCTATAAAATGTTTGGTACCAAATCTTTGAATGATGAGCATGATTGCAATGTTGTTAGTATGAACTCATTGAATATCCATAGTACTAATGATGATTGCACTAGTCATGATGAAAATATCTCTTATAAGCATGTCATTTTTGTGGAGTGCATTGGGTTTGCAAGTACACACCAAATAGAGAAGATAGATATTGCAAGAGGCATAAGCATTTAGAAACTAAACTGTTGCAAGAAATACTAAATGTGAGTGCTGAAAATTTATATTTCCTTTGCCGTACTTGTGAACTTTGCAATGAAAGTGGTCATTTACATCTCCGATGCAAATGGTTTCATGATCGAATCGTGTCCAAAAATTGTGATGATTTGATTTCCCTTGCACATTATAATGAACTTAGTTTGCTTATGGGTTACGAAGAAATGAAACGTATAACTAAGTATCTTCCAGAATTTGCCCGTTATAAACTTCTTGATTTTGATCTAGAGAAGATTTATTTGTATTGTGCGGTGAATTGCATTGAAAATCCTTATATTTCCAATTACCTAAAGAAAAGAAAGCAGTTAGAAGATGAAGAGAACAATAATGAAATGGAAGAGACTTCCCAATATCCTCCTATTATTTCTTATGATGAATCAGGTAACGAGGAGGAGCATTCTATTCAACCAATCTCATCAATAAGGAGATCAGAGAAGAAGGTTGAACCCACACATGATGTGAAGAAGAAAAAGAAAAAAAAGAGAAGCAAAGGTAAAAAGGTATCCCTCCCAAATGATGTTACTCATACTACTCATTGTGATGATGATAATTGCTATACTATTGGTGCTATCCATACTATTAATGATGAGAGTGATTATGCTTATGATATGAAAAGGCCCAAGCTTGGGGGTGCTATGTTTGATGAGGATGACATATTTGAAAATATATTTGGTGAAATTAATGTTTGTCCTAAGCTTGGGGATGCTACGTTTAATGAAGATGATATTTTTAGCCTCCCATGTTTTGATATGCAAAGTTGTTATGATGATAGCATGCCTCTTACCTATGATGATTATATTGATGAAAGTGGGTTTGGAAGAGTGTAAACTTTAGGAAGTAGTGATCCCACTATTTTGGAGGATGTTGAATCTTATAATATTTATGAAAGTGGATTTGGAGAGGTCATGACTTTATTTAGAGATGATTCCACTATCTTCGAAGAGGTTTCAATCGATTATGATGACAACAAAGTTGCTACTTATGATGATTATTGTGATGAAACTTATGATATAAAAAGTAGTGATTATTATATTTATAAAACTTGTCATGATTATGATTACCCTTTTTCTGAACATTACTATTTTAATGTGGAAACAATTTATAGTATTCGATTCTCCTATGATAATCCCACTATTCCGAATGAGAAGAATTTTGCTTGTGTGGAGAGTAATAAAAATTCTATGCTACTAGATCATGAAAAGAATGCTTTAGGTGCTGGTTATATTGTTTAATTTATTCATGATGCTACTGAAAATTATTATGAGGGAGGAACATATGCTTGTAGGAATTGCAATAATATCAAGTTTCCTCTCTATGTGTTGAAAATTTTGAAGCTATGCTTGTTTTACCTTCCTATGCTAGTTGATTATTGTTCCCATAAGTTGTTTGCTCAAAAAATCACTATGCATAGGAAGTGGGTTAGGTTTAAATGTGCTAGTCATATGCTTCATGATGCTCCCGTTATGTTTCAATTCTTATCTTTTATGTGAGCATCATTGTCATCATCATGCCTAGCTAGAAAGGCATTAAAGAAAAGTGCTTGTTGGGAGACAACCCAATATTTACCCCTACTATTTTTGTGTGTTAACATGATTATGCTACTATAGTAATCTTGTTTTATAGCTCTTTTTTTAATAAAGTGCCAAGTAAGACCTTTTTTTAGGATAGCTTACGGTGATAGCTGTGTTGATCCTGCTGAAAATCAGAAACTTTTGCACCCAGTAAATTAGTTTTGATAATTCACAGAAACGTGCACTTGATCTGATTAGATTTTATCTGGATTGGTACATAAATTTCTCAGGTTTTCCTAATTTGGTAGGGGTTTTGGAGTTCCAGAAGTATACGTTTGATATAGATTACTACAGACTATTCTATTTTTGACAGATTCTGTTTTCTATGTGTTGTTTGCTTATCTTGATGAATCTATGAGTAGTATCGGAGGGTATGAACCATAGAGAAGTTGGAATATAGTATATATTACACCAATATGAATTTAGAATGATTTCATTACAGTACCTAAGTGGTGATTTATTTTCTTATACTAACGGAGCTTACGAGTTTTCTGTTAAGTTTTGTGTTGTGAAGTTTTCAAGTTTTGGGTAAAGATTCGATGGACTATGGAATAAGGAGTGGGAAGAGCCTAAGCTTGGGGATGCCCAAGGCACCCCAAGGTAATATCAAGGACAACCAAGAGCCTAATCTTGGGGATGCCCCGGATGGCATCCCCTCTTTCGTCTTCGTTCATCGGTAACTTTACTTGGAGCTATATTTTTATTCACCACATGATATGTGTTTTGCTTGGAGCATCATTTTGTTTTATTTTGCTTGCTGTTTGAATAAAATACCAAGATCTGAAATTCTTAAATGAGAGAGAGTCTTCACATAGCTACATAATTATTTAATTACTCATTGATCTTCACTTATATCTTTTTGGAGTAGTTTGTCATTTACTCGTGTGCTTCACTTATGTCCTATGAGTAAATGGTTGAATGAGTTGAATGTCATAAATCTGAAATTATATATGTTTCATTTGCTTATCCCATGGGGAGTAATGACTTCACATCTAAGAAGTAGAGGTTGTAAATTTATTTAAGGTTAGCAAGCATTGTATTGGTTACTTGAACAATTCATGAAAGAATATTGAAGGAAGAGAAATTTCACATATAAATATACTATCTTAGACATCTTCTATGATTGTGAGCCCCATTAATTATTTTCAAACCTGAGAAAATTAGCTGAAGTTGAACAAGGAAGACAATGTAATGAGTTATGCATGGGTGTACTTGTATAGAAGTTATATTGTTATAGATCCTCCAGCATGTGGTGCTTGCTTTTTAGAATCCTTTGCTAGCCAAATATATGTACTAAGCGGGAATACTACTTGTGCATCCAAATACCTTGAACCAAGTTTCTTCCATGAGTGTGCACCATACCTACCTATATGCGGTATTTACCTGTCGTTCCAAGTAAATTTGCATGTGCCAAACTCTAAACCTTCGAATAATAATCTGTTTTGTATGCCCGAATTGCTCATGTAGCGACTAGGGGCTGTCAGTATCTTCCATGCTAGGTGGGTTATTCTCACGATGAGTGGACTCCGCTCATCATTCACGAGAAAAATGGCTGGTAACTGGGATGCCCAGTCCCATGATCAAAAGATCAAAATCAAATCAAAAATAATTGCAAAAAAACTCCCCCAGGATTGATGTTAGTTGGAGGCACCCATTGTTTCGGGCAAGCCATGGACTGATGATTGTTGGTGGAGGGGGAGTAAAAACTTTACCATTCTGTTTGGGAACCGCCTATAATGTATGTAGTATGGAAGATATTGGGAACTATTGGTTGTTATGTTGACAATGAAAGCATACCTCTCAAAATTATTTTCATCTCTATTTCAAAATTGAGCTCTGGGACCTCTGCAAATCCCTGCTTCCCTCTGCGAAGGGCCTATCTTTTATTTATGCAAGAGTTAGTAGTATTCCTTCTCATTCCTACCTACTCTTTAGTTGGCAAGCATCGTGTGTTGGGGAAAGATCTAAGCATATATGTCCATGCAAATATATTTGATCATGAATTATTATTGTTGACAATTATCTATATGATAAGTGAGTTGGGAGGTGAAACACTAAGCCCCTATCTTTCTCTATGTTCGATGGATGTTATTTGTTCTAAGAATGTGCTTTGAGTGGTAGCAATCATGGAAGACTATATGATAGTTGACTATGTGGAGTTTGCTAAATCAAGCTCTGACATAGACCCTTCCTGAAAATAAGATGAATTGTAATTGTTAGATGACTAAGAATGAAGTTTGCTAGTTTTCAAGAAAGTTTATGGTCTATGCTTTAACATGTGAATAGCTTGTTACTTGATCTTGAGAAGTTTTATGAGATGAACTACTGTTATGACATATAATCATGCTAGAAAAGGTGATTGAAATTATCATTGATCAAACTTGTGCACCTGCTAGCATTCACACTTCATAAATTCTTTCTTTTATCATTTACCTACTCTAGGACGAGCAGGAATTAAGCTTGGGGATGCTGATACGTCTCCAACGTATCTATAATTTATGAAGCATTCATGCTATTATATTATCAGTTTTGGATGTTTTTGGGATTTACTAAGCACTTTTATATTATTTTTGGGACTAACCTATTAACCGAAGGCCCAACCCATATTGATGTTTTCTTGCCTATTTCAGTGTTTCGAAGAAAGGGAATATCAAACAGAGTCCAAACGGAATGAAACTTCGGGAAAGTTATTTTTGGAACAGAAGCAATCCAGGGGACTTGGAGTGCACGTAAGGGAAACTTCGAGGTGGCCACGAGGCAGGGAGGCGCGCCCACCTCCCCTGGGTGCGCCCCCACCCTCGTGGGCCCCTCATGGCTTCCCCGACCGACTTCTTTCGCCTATATAAGTCCATATACCCTAAAACCTTCGGGGAGCACAATAGATCGGGAGTTCCGCCGCCGCAAGCCTCTGTAGCCTCCAAAAACCTCTCGAGAGCCCGTTCCGGCACCCTGCCGCAGGGGGATCCCTCACTGGTGGCCATCTTCATCATCCCGTCGCTCTCCATGATGAGGAGGGAGTAGTTCACCCTCGGGGCTGAGGGTATGTACCAGTAGCTATGTGTTTGATCTCTCTCTCTCTCTCTCTCGTGTTCTTGAGGTGATACGATCTTGGTGTATCACGGGCTTTGCTATTATACTTGGATCTTATGATGTTTCTCCCCCTCTACTCTCTTGTGATGAATTGAGTTTTCCTCTTGAAGTTATCTTATCGGATTGAGTCTTTAAGGATTTGAGAACAATTGATGTATGTCTTGCCATTCTTATCTATGGTGACAATGGGATATTCACGTGATCTACTTGATATATGTTTTGGTGATCAACTTGCGGGTTCGATGAATCTATGCATAGGGGTTGGCACACGTTTTCATCTTGACTCTCCGGTAGAAACTTTGGGGCACTCTTTGAAGTACTTTGTGTTGGTTGAATAGATGAATCTGAGATTGTGTGATGCATATCGTATAATCACACCCACGGATACTTGAGGTGACAATGGAGTATCTAGGTGACATTAGGGTTTTGGTTGATTTGTGTCTTAAGGTGTTATTCTAGTACAAACTCTATGATAGATTGAATGGAAAGAATAGCTTCGTGTTATTTTACTACGAACTCTTGAATAGATCAATCAGAAAGGATAACTTTGAGGTGGTTTCATACCATACAATAATCTCTTCGTTTGTTCTCCACTATTAGTGACTTTGGAGTGACTCTTTGTTGCATGTTGAGGGATAGTTATATGATCCAATTATGTTATTATTGTTGAGAGAACTTGCACTAGTGAAAGTATGAACCCTAGTCCTTGTTTCCTAGCATTCCAATACCGTTTGTGCTCACTTTTATCATTAGTTACCTTGCTGTTTTTATAATTTCAGATTACAAAAACCTATATCTACCATCCATATTGCACTTGTATCACCATATCTTCGCCGAACTAGTGCACCTATACAATTTACCATTGTATTGGGTGTGTTGGGGACACAAGAGACTCTTTGTTATTTGGTTGCAGGGTTGCTTGAGAGAGACCATCTTCGTCCTACACCTCCCACGGATTGATAAACCTTAGGTCATCCACTTGAGGGAAATTTCCTACTATCCTACAAACCTCTGCACTTGGAGGCCCAACAACGTCTACAAGAAGAAGGTTGTGTAGTAGACATCAGTTCTCTTGGTCGAGCTATTGGGCGGGCCACTCGTTGCGGATGTTATGCTTAAAGGCCGCTATGGCTTCGGCATCCGGACAGTCAATGATTTGGTTCTTTT
The DNA here is from genome assembly GCF_018294505.1 of Triticum aestivum. Classification (NCBI taxonomy): domain Eukaryota; kingdom Viridiplantae; phylum Streptophyta; class Magnoliopsida; order Poales; family Poaceae; genus Triticum; species Triticum aestivum. The sequence goes on along the minus strand of NC_057804.1, from coordinate 401,349,198 downwards.
TAGTTAAGAACTGAGTCCAGAATTTCCTGGCTGACTCTCCGGCTATTGGATTATGTGACTTAGGTCATCGGCATCCGGAGGTCGGACATAAGTGCCCTGGAAGTTGTCAAGGAATGCATCTTCCAGGTTCTCCCAACTGCCAATACTGTTTTCTGGCAGGCAGACTGTTCAACCAGTGCCTAGCTGGTCCCTTAAGTTTTAGCGGGAGATACTTGATGGCATGGAGGTCATCACCGCGGGCCATATGTAGCGAGATCTGTTGTTCCATCATATGATTCAATGTTTACGAGTTTAAACCCTTCTGGGAATTCATGTTCCATTACTTCATCAGTGAAGAAGAGGGGGTGTGCGGCGCCTCTGTGTCGGGCTATGTCGGGACGTAGCTCGGATGGAGGCGGTCTGCGGTATTCGGCCCGGATAGTTTTGTGCTTGTTATATCTGGCCTGGTGGCCGTCATTGCATGTTGGGGCGCGCCCCCGTGATCCGTAGATCGATCTGGTTTGTCCTGCTCTATTTTTCAAATCATACCGTAGGTCATGTGTGTATCCCCGAGCTGTTGTGTTTATATTAGTTCGGCAAGGCGGTGCCGGCTGGTGCTCGGGTTGAATTGCCGTTTTAGCTCGGCCACGCGGTGGTCGATCAGCCACATTATGCGCTGGTAGCGCCAGCTCCGGCGCCTCGTCATCGAATTGAAGTAGCAATTTGCGCTTCGGGTAACTTTTTGTTGGGCGTTCGAGTCCGTATTCCTCGGCTGCCAGGACCTCAGTCCATCTGTCAGTGAGCAGATCTTGATCAGCTCGAAGCTGCTGCCGCTTCTTCTTCAGGCTTTTTGCAGTGGCTATAAGCCGGCGTTTGAAACACCCCTTCTCAACGGGATCCTCAGGCATGATAAATTCTTCGTCGCCGAGGCTCACCTCATCCTCGGAGAGGGGTATGTAATTGTTGTCTTCCTTGTCGTCGTTCACGGCCTGTTCATCGGGGCAGCTCGCCCATCTTCCCGTCCAGCCTGTTTGAAACTCGGCTTGGCAGGGTCTTTGTTGTCTTCGGCATCGTCCGGAGTGCTATTCTCTCTTGTGCAGGTATCGCTATTTTTACCATGGCGTGATTTAGAGTGGCACCGTTGACATCGGCGCTTGGGCTGCTTCTCAGGAAGTTTATCTTCAACTAGATCTTTTATGTCATTGCCATTGTCTTCTTTGGATGTATCCACCATGTATATATCGTATGAGGAGGTGGCTGTCCAGCACCCTGTGGGCGGTGGTTCCTATTCTTCTCCGGCATCGTCGTCCATACCGTTGATGTCTTCGGAGTCGAAATCAAGCATGTCAGTCAAATCGTCGACAGTGGCTATCAAGTGGGTGGTGGGTGGGCAACGAAGTTCTTCGTCGTCCGCTTCCCACTCAAGTCGGACATAGTTCGGCAAGGATCTCTTGATAAGGAGAGAGAATTTAATGAGTTTAACACATCGCCTTGAGTGTTGAAAGATGTCCGCAGAGCTAAACTCTAAGATCGGTGCCCGGTCAGATTCGATGGGCGTGGGTACATGCGGTTTGGAGCCTATGGCCGGAGATGAGTCCGAGGTTCCGATGACACATGCCTCGTTGGAGGTCAGATCCATGTTCGGCTCTAACGACGTTGAGTCCGCGGCTTCCATGGTGAGGTTGAGCCTCCTATCCTCGGATGGCATGCTCTATTCTGGATCTAGGGCCAGTGCGGTTACAGGCGCAATCTCCCGCACATAGTCTGATGACAGATTTAGGTCATGTTCATTGTGGAGGCGGGGTGCGGCTGTCGTAGGCTCGAATCCGTCGAAGATCAAGTCTCCGCGGATGTCAGTGCTGTAGTTCAAGCTTCTAAACCTAACCTGATGGCCAGGGGCGTAGCTGTCGATCTGCTCCAGATGGCCAAGCGAGTTGGCCTGCGGTGCAAAGCCGCCGAATACGAAAATCTGTCCGGGGATAAAAACTCCACCCTGGACGGCGTTGTCGTAGATAATTCAAGGAGCCATCAAACCTTATGGAGGCGACACGGTGGAACTCTCAATGAAAGCACCAATGTCGGTGTCAAAACCGGCGGATCTCGGGTAGGGGATCCCGAACTGTGCGTCTAAGGCTAATGGTAACAGGAGGCGAGGGCACAATGTTTACCCAGGTTTGGGCCCTCTCGATGGAGGTAATACCCTACTTCCTTCTTGATTGATCTTGATGATATGAGTGTTACAAGAGTTGATCTACCACGAGATCGTAGAGGCTAAACCCTAGAAGCTATCCTATGGTTATGATTGTTGTTCGTCCTACGGACTAAACCCTCCGGTTTATATAGACACCGGATGGGGCTAGGGTTACACAGAGTCGGTTACAGAAAAAGGAATCTTCATATCCAAATCGCCAAGCTTGCCTTCGATGCAAAGGAGAGTCCCATCCGGACATGGGACAAAGTCTTCTATCTTGTATCTTCATAGCCCAACAGTCCGGCATACGCATACAGTCCGGCTGACCGAGGACCCCTTAATCCAGGACTCCCTCAGTGAGCGCCGGTCTTGGTGTCTTGGAGGCGTCCACGCCGCCATTCGGTGACATGGCGACGCCCATGGAGGGCCCCGCGCCACCTGCGGGGGGCCAATCTGTCTCTAGAGTTTGCGGCGCGCGGCCCGTCTCCAGGCGCACGAACGACGCTGCTCCCCAGGTATGGACTGCCAGGGTGATGTGGGTGTTCACGGGTCACGCCACGGGTTCTTTCCGTGACCGGCCCGCTACTGGCCCGCAACGGTACAGGCAGTCCGGTTCCGGATGAACCGATCACTGTGGTCATCTTCCTCTTGGGAGCCATGGCGACGAAGAGCTGTTCGACTAGCTACTAAACCAGATTCTCACGGCTGTGCACCCCTACCTGGCGTGCCAAAGATGTCAGTGGAAATGACACCTATGGGATCACGGGAATCCCTACTACGGTTGCGGGGCGTGGGGTCGTGAGAAGAGCGGGATCAGCAATCAGCACAAGCACACTGGTCGCTTACCCAGGTTCGGGCCGCGAGGATGCGTAATACCCTAGTCCTGCTTTTGAGTCTATTTGAGTGTTCTTGGAGTTCTTGAGCTAGCTACGATGAGTGTAACTCGTCCCAGGGTCCGAATCCCTCTCCTGGATGCCTCGAGCCTCCTTTTATAGTCAAGGGGATCACCACAGTGGCACACAGGAGGCGGCATCGGTGTATAGTGACTAAGCTTATCGCTTAGCCATTACGGGACAAGACACATTTAATACGCCCCTTAGGTGTCACTTTCACTTTATCAGGGACGGAAACCAGCCCCCGTCCCGTCCGCCGCCACCCCACCTCACTCCGGCACGCGTCCAGGCCAGCGGTACGCATGGTGCCATGTAGGTTGGCAAGCTGCTGAGGTGGTGCGATGGTAGGGCCTTCACAAAGATTTGCATGCCACCACCTAGGCACGTGTTGAGTTGGCCTGGAAGCCTCATGTTGACACGCAGGTGGTGGTGGTGGAACCTTGGCGGGTGTGGGCCTAGCTGTGGCTCCGCGGATGTCCTAGGCAAGGACCTTGCCGGGGCCCCGGCAAGGGCCTTGCCGCGGCACCGTGGTCGTCCCCGGCAAGGATCTTGCCGGAGGTCTCGTGGATGTCCTTGACAAGAGTTTTGCCGAGGCTCGTCGTCATCTAATCCTCATCCAACTCTTTGTGCTTCTTGTCTTCACAAAGATCTGCATGCCATCATGGAGGTGCCTTCCGAGCCTTGGTTCCAATGTGGTTGTCGGAAACCTTGGGCTCGAGGGTGGCACGCTCCGTTGGGGTTGGGCAGGCTGTCCCGGCAAGGTCCTTGCGGAGGCCGCCCCAGCAAGGGTCTTGCCAGGGGACCCCACCTCGCCCTCTTGCTCTTTGTGTCTCTGCCTTGGCGTCGCCTTTCCGCCTTGTGGCTTTGATTCCCTGCCCCTGCCCCGCTTAAGTGTGGCCGTAGGCGTGGCTCTGACTGCCCGTGCACAGGTAAAGGGGTACAAAGTAGTGCCCTTACTTCTGTAAACCAACATGGTATTATTAGACATTGTGTACCTGAGCATGAATAGGAACAGATCCTACGCAAGTGTAACTCTGAGGCATATGGAGGACACCACGCTGGAGATAGAACTGCACACAAGGTATTGCAATCTGGTTTTTATTGGCCTACTCTCTTCAAAGATGCCTGTAAGTTTGTCTTGTCTTGTGATGAATGTCAAACAATTGGTAATATCAGTAGACGTCAAGAAATGCCTATGAATTATTCTCTTGTTATTGAACCATTTGATGTTTGGGGCTTTGATTATATGGGACCGTTTCCTTCCTCTAATGGGTATACACATATTGAAGTTGTCGTTCATTACGTTACTAAGTGGGTAGAAGCTATTCCAAGTAGTAGTGCTGATCATAACACCTCTATTAACATGCTTAAAGAAGTTATTTTTTCGAGGTTTGCAGTCCCTAGATATCTCATGACTGATGGTGGTTCACATTTTATTCATGGTGCTTTTCATAAAATGCTTGCTAAGTATGATGGTAATCATAGAATTGCATCTCCATATCACCCATAGTCTAGTGGCCAAGTAGAATTGAGCAACAGAGAGCTTAAATTGATTTTGCAAAAGACTGTTAATAGGTCTAGAAAGAATTGGTCCGAGAAACTTGATGATGCATTATGGGCTTATAGAATTGTATATAAGAATCCTATGGGTATGTCTCCATATAAAATGGTTTATGGAAAAGCATGTCACTTACCTCTTGAACTAGAACATAAGGCATATTGGGCCATTAAAGAGCTCAACTATGATTTCAAACTTGACGGTGAGAAGAGGGTATTTGACATTAGCTCACTTGATGAATGGAGAACCCGGGCCAATGAGAATGCAAAACTTTTTAAAGAAAAAGTTAAAAGATGGCATGACAAAAGGATACAAAAGCGTGAGTTTAATGTAGGTGATTACGTTTTGCTATACAACTCTCATTTAAGATTTTTTGCAGGAAAAATTCTCTCTAAATGGGAAGGCCCTTACATTATCGAGGAGGTCTATCGTTCCGGTGCCAAAAAAATAAACAACTTCGAAGGCACAAGTCCGAAGGTGGTGAACGGTCAAAGAATTAAACATTATATCTCAGGTAACCCAATAAATGTTGAAACTAATGTTATTGAAACCGTGACCCCGGAGGAATACATAAGGGACACTTTCCAAAATGTTTCAGACTCCGAAAAGGAATAGGTATGTGGTACGATAAGTAAACCGACTCCAAAACAGTTCTAATAGCAATTTTTCTCTGTTTTGGAATATTTAAGAAAATAGGAAAATAAGAAGTAGTCCGGAAGAACACGAGGCATCCACGAGGGTGGAGGGCGCGCCCCCTGCCTCGTGGGCACCTCGTGTGCTCTCCGGACTCCGTTTTCTTGCACGATACTTCTTTTGGTCGGTAAAAATTCATTATATAATCTCCCGAAGGTTTTGACCACCGTATCACGCAAATATCCTTTGTCTTTGTTTCGAGGTTTTTTTTGACAGATCTAGAGCACCATGACGTCTTCAAGCTCCCCCAAGGACAAGTTTTTTGACAAGGTCATCAATGCCTACTTCGCGGAGGTGCTGCATCACCCTCAAACCATTGAGATGCGTGAGGGGGTGCTGCACATCCGCGATGTTGAGGGACCAAGGAGCACCGGAAGCGTGGAGACAAGACTTGAAGCAATCGAACAACAAGTTTTCAAGTGCCAAGGGATGGTGGAATGCGGTCTCAACGCCAACCAGATGATGATCGCGGAGTTCACCAACAACCACAATCTAGATGCCAAGGACATTGGGAAGACCATCTTCCAGCTTTATGAGAAAATCAAGCACCTCCAAGCCCAGATCTATGACCTGCAAAACAAAAACTGTGAGTATGAATATAGATTCAAGAGGATGAGTTTGGCTGCAGATTTGAGGATCTTGGAGACTCGATCATCCTTCTATGATGGTGAGCCTATGCCTTGGAAGACGGACGACAAGCCTACATCATCAACAACTCCATCATCACCACCTCCAAAGAACTAATCACATGGGTATGGGCACTCCCCTTGGCAACTTCCAAGCTTGGGGGAGGTGCCCCGATATCGTATCACAATCACACTCCTATCTTTACCATTTTTCTTAGTTCAATCCTTTTGGTAATATCTTGATCTAGTAGAATAAAGTTTTGGTATGATTTAGTTTTGAGTTTTGCTTTATGATCCCTCTATGTAATCGAGTCCGTGAGCTATATATAATAAAGATTAGTGTTGAGTCAAGGGATTTGCTATCTTGCTATGATCTTGAGGGAAATAATAAAATAATAAAAATAAATAAAAGAGATCATATTGACCTTATGGAGAGTAATGACTTCACATAAAAAGTATGATGATTAAAAGTTGTTGAGAGTTGGCAAACATAGTTTTGGTCATCGCTACAATTAATAGGAAGTAATAAAGAAAGAGAGGTTCTTACATATAAATATACTACCATGGACATCTTGTATGATTGTGAGCACTCATTAAAATATGACATGCTAAAGAGTTGACGTTGGACAAGGAAGACAACATAATGGGTTATGTTTTCTTATATTCGAAATAAAGTATATTGTCATGGATCATCCAACATGTTGAGCTTGCCGTTCCCCCTCATGCTAGCCAAATTCCTTGCACCAAGTAGAGATATTACCTGTGCTTCAAATATCCTTAAACCCAGTTTGGCCATGAGAGTCCACCATATCTACCTATGGATTGAGTAAGATCCTTCAAGTAAGTTGTCAACCTCTAAATATGTATGACTTATTAGTGTGGAGAAAATAAGCTTTATACGATCTTGTGATAAAATAAAAGTGACGAACTGCATAATAAAGGTCCATATCACAAGTGGCAATATAAAGTGACGTTCTTTTGTATTAAGATTTCGTGCATCCAATCATAAAAGCACATGACAACCTCTGCTTCCCTCTGCGAAGGTCCTATCTTTTACTTATGCCTTTTACCTTATGCAAGAGTCATGGTGATCTTCACCTTTCCTTTTTACATTTTATCCTTCGGCAAGCACCTCGTGTTGGAAAGATCTTGATATATCCAATTGGATGTAAGTTAGCATGAATGATACGTCTCCAACGTATCTATAATTGTTGATTGTTCCATGCTATTATATTACCCGTTTTGGATGTTTATGGGCTTTACTTTACACTTTTATATCACTTTGGGACTAACCTACTAACCGGAGGCCCAGCCCGAATTGTTGTTTTTTTGCCTATTTCAGTGTTTCGAAGAAAAGGAATATCAAACGGAGTCCAAACGGAATGAAACCTTCGGGAGCGATCTTTTTGGAACAAACGCAATCCAGGAGACTTGGAGTGGATGTCAAGAAGCAGCCGAGGCGGCCACGAGGCAGGAGGGCACGCCCCCACCCTCGTGGGCCCCTCGTGGCTCCCCTGGCCGACCACCTTCGCCTATATATATCCACGTACCCTGAAAACATCCAGGGCACCACGAAAAACTATTTCCACCGCCGCAACCTTCTGTATCCTTGAGATCCCATCTTGGAGCCTTCGTTGGTGCTCTGCCGGAGGGGGAATCGACCATGGAGGGCTTCTACATCAACACCATAGCCTCTCCGATGAGTTGTGAGTAGTTTAACACATACCTTCGGGTCCATAAATATTAGCTAGATGGCTTCTCTCTCTTTGAATCTCAATACAAAGTTCTCCTTGATCTTCTTGGAGATCTATTCGATGTAACTCTTTTTGCGGTGTGTTTGTCGAGATCTGATGAATTGTGGGTTTATGATCAAGTTTATCTATGAGAAATATTTGAATCTCCTCTGAATTCTTTTATGTGTGATTGGTTATCTTTGCAAGTCTCTTCGAATTATCAGTTTGGTTTGGCCTACTAGATTGATCTTTCTTGCAATGGGAGAAGTGCTTAGCTTTGGGTTCAATCTTGCGGTGTCCTTTCCCAGTGACAACAGGGGAAGCAAGGCACGTATTGTATTGTTGCCATCGAGGATAAAAAGATGGGGTTTATATCATATTGCTTGAATTTATTCCTCTAAATCATGTCCTCTTTCTTAATGCGTTACTCTGTTCTTATGAACTTAATACTCTAGATGCAGGCAGGAGTCGGTCGATGTGTGGAGTAATAGTAGTAGATGTAGAATCGTTTCGGTCTACTTGTTGCAGACGTGATGCCTATATACATGATCATGCCTAGATACTCTCATAACTATGCACTTTTCTATCAATTGCTCGACGGTAATTTGTTCACCCACCGTAATACTTATGCTATCTTGAGAGAAGCCACTAGTGAAACCTATGGCCCCCGGGTCTATCTTTTATCATACAAGTTTCCAATCTACTTTATTTTGCAATCTTTACTTTTCAATCTATATCATAAAAATACCAAAAATATTTATCTTATCTTATTATCTCTATCAGATCTCACTTTTGCAAGTTACCGTGAAGGGATTAACAACCCCTTTATCGCGTTGGTTGCGAGGTTCTTGTTTGTTTGTGAAGGTACAAGGGACTTTTGAGGAGCCTCCTACTGGATTGATACCTTTGTTCACAAAAACTGAGGGAAATACTTACGCTTCTTTGCTCCATCACCCTTTCCTCTTCACGGGAAAACCAAAACAGTGCTCAAGAGGTAGCAATGAACTATTATTGTTGACATTACCCTTGAGGTAAAAGGTTGGGAGGCAACACTATAAGCCCCTATCTTTCTCTGTGTCCGGTTAAAACTCCATAACCATAAGTATTGCATGAGTGTTAGCAATTATGAAAGACTAAATGATAGTTGAGTATGTGGACTTGCTGAAAAGCTCTTATATTGACTCTTTCCGATGTTATGATAAGTTGCAATTGCTTCAATGACTGAGATTATAGTTTGTTAGTTCTCAATGAGGTTTCTGATTCATACTTGACATTGTGAATATCTTGTTACTTTAGCATAAGAAATCATATGACAATATATATGTATGTTGATGTTATAAGAATGATCATGATGCCCTCATGTCCATATTTTATTTTATCGACACCTCTATCTATAAACATGTGGACATATTTTTCGATTTGGGCTTCCGCTTGAGGACAAGCGAAGTCTAAACTTGGGGGAGTTGATACGTCCATTTTGCATCATGCTTTTATATCGATATTTATTGCATTATGGGCTGTTATTACATGTTATGTCACAATTCTTATGCCTATTCTCTCTTATTTTACAAGGTTTACATGAAGAGGGGGAATAACGGCAGCTAGAATTCTAGGCTGGAAATGGAGCAAATATTAGAGACCTATTCTGCACAACTCCAAAAGTCATGAAACTCCACGAAAATCATTTTTGGAATTAATAAAAAATATTGAGAGGAAGAAATACCTAAGGGGGGCCACCCACCGTCCACGAAGGTGGGGGCACGCCCTACCCCCCTGGGCGCGCCCCCCTGCCTCGTGGGCCCCCTGGCAGCCCTCCGATGGCCGTCTTTTGCTATATGAAGTCTTTTACCCTGGAAAAAATCGTAAGCAAGCTTTTGGGACGAAACTCCGCCGCCACGAGGCGGAACCTTGGCGGAACCAATCTAGGGCTCCGACGGAGAGAAACATCCCTCCGGGAGGGGGAAATCATCACCATCAATCATCTCATCGGGAGGGGGTCAATCTCCATCAACATATTCACCAGCACCATCTCCTATCAAACCCTAGTTCATCTCTCTTGTATCCAATCTTTGTACCAAAACCTTAGATTGGTACCTATGGGTTGCTAGTAGTGTTGATTACTCCTTGTAGTTGATGCTAGTTGGTTTATTCGGTGGGAGATCATATGTTTAGATCCTTAATGCATATTATTACCCCTCTAATTATTAACATGAATATGCTTTGTGAGTAGTTACGTTTGTTCCTGAGGACATGGGCGAAGTCTTGCTATTAGTAGTCATGTGAATTTGGTATTCGTTCGATATTTTGATGAGATGTATGTTGCCTCTCCTCTAGTGGTGTTATGTGAACGTCAACTACATGACACTTCACCATTGTTTGGGCCTAGAGGAAGGCATTGGGATGTCATAAGTAGATGATGGGTTGCTAGAGTGATAGAAGCTTAAACCCTAGTTTATGCGCTGCTTCGTAAGGGGCTGATTTGGATCCATATGTTTCATGCTATGGTTAGGTTTACCTTAATACTTATTTTGTAGTTGCAGATGCTTGCAATAGGGGTTAATAATAAGTGGGATCCTTGTCCAAGAAAGGGCAGTACCCAAGCACCGGTCCACCCACATATCAAATTATCAAAGTAACGAACGCGAATCATATGAGCGTGATGAAAACTAGCTTAACGATAATCCCATGTGTCCTCAGGAGCGTTTTCCTTCATATAAGAACTTGTCTAGGCTTTTCCTTTGCTACAAAAAGGATTGGGCCATCTTGCTGCACCTTATTTACTTTCATTCCTTGTTACTCGTTACAAATTACCTTATCACAAAACTATCTGTTACCGATAATTTCAGTGCTTGCAGGGAATACCTTACTGAAAACCGCTTGTCATTTCCTTCTACTCCTCGTTGGGTTCGACACTCCTACTTATCGAAAGTACTATGATAGATCCCCTACACTTGTGGGTCATCAGGTATCCGAATGGTTGTAGTCAAGGCCGATGTCCTCTGTAGTATCCGGCCACTGTTTTCGTGTCCCGCAGAATAATTCCACATTCCTCTAAGTGTCGTGCCGAAGAAGTGCTGAAGGGTTCGTGGTCCTTCCGGATTGAACTCTCACATGTGGAGAGGTCATCGCTGGCACGGTAGGACCCGACAGACTAGCATTACTTGGATTACGTTGATAAGACCATTGTCCTTTTCAATGAGGACCTGAATGCAACTTTGCAGCGTCTGCACTTCATCAATTGATCCCCAGTCCAGCCCCCACTACTAGGAAAAGGGCTACTAATGGCGCACCAGTTTTGCCTACTAATGGCGCACTGCTGGTGCGCCATTAGTATCACGCCACTAGTATTTTTTATTAATGGCGCACCACGTAGTGCGCCATTGGTATGGAACAACATGCGCCATTAGTATGCCTCCCAGGGGGGCATACGTAACCATGTGCTTTGTCACACTAATGGCGCACTCTGTAGTGATGCGCCATTAGTATCCTTTGTCATACTAATGGCGCACCTTGAGGTGATGCGCCATTAGTATGAATATTAGGTTTTATTTATTTTTTTACTTTTCTGATTTTTGCACAGGTTACAAAATATATTATTGGATAGAATATAGACAGCAGCACACAGCAACAGCAGATTCATCGAATACAATAGAAGATTAGTCTCTGAATACAATTCATCATATTAGTCTCCGAATTCAAAAGACCGAACAAAGATAAAACATTACAAGTCTCAAGACCGTGAGTATCAAGTTTGTCTTCACATTACAAGTCGATATCGATCATCTAAACTACCATCACATAGACGAGAGTTGCAGTCATCACGATGAGCATCATCGTGATCAAACTGGTCTTCATTCGGTTCCTCCAACGCTCCCTCCTCTCTCCCGCTAGATAGCGGGCGTATCTAGATTCGGCCTCCGCCCTACTGGTGTACCCTTTGTAATTGTTACCGCTGAAACGATGAACCTGTCTCCGACAATCCTCCCAGTCGTCATAGACTCCGGGAACCTTACCCTTGTACACGACATACGACGGCATCTCTATGCACAAGCCAAACAATAGACAATACATAAGCAATATGTAAGTATGCAACAAAAGGATCGGAAGAGAAAAGCAAGACATTAATAGCATGATTCATGGTCCTACTAATAAATAGCATCGATTACATCTAAGTTGAACGACTGTCCGGGGTCTTGTCTCTAATGATCCGCATCTCCATACTCAGCAAAAACAGCCGAACGAAGGTGTAGTGCAAGTGGTTGAAGGTTAAACATAGCAAAGATGTCATCAAACCGCAGGACGATCGTACCCCCGATGTCGCCATCCACAAAGCCCTTGCCCTCTGGCACCTTGGCCACGAAAACTGGGTATGCCACATCATTCTCTCTGAGACGCCGCTTCTCCAAAGAAAGAACACAGTCGTGCAGACTCCGCATAGCACCGGTTGCAACATTGAGCATATTTGTCGGTAGCATCGCCCTACCCGCCACATGCACCCTCCTCGAGATATCGTTAGGTGAAGGTGGCCCGTCCTGAGCATGGATCGAACTCGGTGCCGGCTGGCTCGCACCGGCGCCCTTGTTAGTCTTTCATTTCCGTCCCTTCTTCTTGATCTCCTGTAATGGGACCGAGTTCTGCTCATAGACCGCCTTCTTGAGCATGTTGGGGCTGATAATATTTCGCAAACTCAGCTATCTGAGGCTCGGTGAAGGCGGGAGCTGGAGGCGTCTCCTGAGAACTGAACGCCAGACGACGCCTATTGCAGTTGGATTTCTCCGTCGTACCAGCTAGATCGCGGTCGTCTTGGTTGGGTTCTTGAGAAAGAGGCTCACAGAACTCATCAGTGTACCCATGTTCGGCAAAGTACTTATCGATGTTGGTAAATGTACCGTCATCGTTGTCATCGTCATCTGGATCCTGTGCCATATGCATGTCCGGATCCTGTGCCATAGGGATGTCCGGCATAGGGATGTCCGGCAGGTCTGGTAGCGTTGCGGCGTTCTTGCCATGGCTTGGCACCGGCATGACTGGCGGTCTTGTCTGTGGGGTGGTGTCCCCCGCCCCCAAAAGAATATGGCTCTTCGGCCAAAGCAGGGGCCAGCTTAAGCGGGCCCTGAGGGTCATCTCATCTTCTTCGTTGGCCCCAGCGGGTCAAATCGGAGGTAACAGCTCGTCGCAGCCTGGCAGCACCCGAACCACTTCAACCCTATACAATGTGGGTGGCATCGGATTACCGTGGAACATGGGGTTGCCCGGTTGAACGATTCTGCCGTTGGCGACATTGACCAACTCGCCGCCCACGAAGTGCAGAAGAGTTCAAGGAACATTGGCGGCGCCCTGCGAAAACATGTAGGGCGTCAGGGATGCCCAGTCAAAGGCAAGGAGATGAAGTCATCGGCCAAGAGGCTTAGTTACCGTGATGCCGTCGAGCTCGGCTAATGTCGAGGCACCGCCAACGGCGGGCGTGCAACTGACGGAGGGGCCGCTTGCTGGCGAGGTGCCGGCCGGCGTACACCCGGGTGCATTAAGCTCCAATGCCCGTGCCGGCGCCAGAGACACGAATACCGCCTCCGCCGGAGACACCAATGGCGCCGCCGGAGACAACAATGGCACCGCCTACGCGCTATGCGAGTTGCTGGCCGTGAAGCTGGGAACCGGGGGAGGCCCCTGTTGGCCGCCCGCAATCCACGTCGTTAGCCCATGAATCAATGTAGGCACCATGGCATTGAGCTTCGTTCCCAGTTGTTGTTCCACTTGGTCTTGGACAAGCTCTGGAATCCGCGCCACTTGTGCCTTGAGTGCTTCAACCTCGCGCGACTAGCTTTCCGAGCTGGTCTTTTTCTCCTTTCGCCCACCAGCGGTATAGTATGACGACCATTTTGTGGACAAGCCTTTGCCGGCCACACGACCAGCTGACGTCGGCTTACTGAGCTTATCCTTGTTTTTCATTACGTTCAACGCCCTATTTAAAGGGGTGTCGAAAGGGGAGCTCTGAGACGACCCTGCGCTACTGCTTTCAGTGTCCTGCGAAAGGAACGTGAACCATTTAGAAATATTGGGGATTAATTAGAATGCAACCATATGGAGCTAATTAGGCAGGGGTGTATTCCGTACCACAACAAGCTCGAGCGCCCTGATCTTCGGATCCGTGGTAAGCTCCTTTGTTACCGGGTCCTCCTTGTACCGGGCCCTGAGAAAGTTCATGGTCTGCTTGTCACGGTATTTCTCGAAGCAGGGCGGTAGGCCTTGCTCGGCACGCTCCGCGTCCTCCTTGTCCCATATAGGCTCTGCCACTTTGTAACCGCCGGGACCGGGTTGGTGGACCCCTAAGTTCAACTTCCGCATTTCTTTCCCCCACTGACTTAATTCGGAGGTTGCGCTGCTCTCGCACTTAATCTTGAACTCCTTGTACTCATCTTCGCTCATCAAAGGATATTTCGCCTTGATCTGGTCATAACTACCACCTTTGTCAATCATTGCCTTCACCATGCTTCTCCAAGTAGATAGGGCCGTGCTCATCCTCGTGAGGGCGGTACTGTTCACTTTATTCCCTGAGAGGCGTGTATTTGCAAACTCAGCGGGGAACTTGTATCGTTCGTGCAGCTTCGTGAAGAGGAGGCTGCGCAAATTCCCATGGTCCTTATGCCTTAGGTTCTCGGTGTTGATCGAGACGGTGCTCCGGAGAATGCACCCGAGCTGAACCGAGTACCCCTTGACTACTTGTTTGGGCGCTGTCGGATTCCCCTCGGAATCCATTTCAGTAAATTCCTCCCTCACGGTGCCGAGCACGCTCGGGCGCCGGTCCTTCCGTTGCCTCTTCGGTTGGCTGCCATCTGTGTGTGTGCCGCCATCATCAGTGGTGGCATCCTCGGCGGCGCCATCAGTGGTGTCATCCCCGACGCCACTAGGTGTTTTGTAGTCAGGATTGGTGTCTTCCGCGGCGTCCTCATAGCGGTGATGTTCTTTCTCCAACTCCTGGGACAGCTCCCAGAATTGCTTGCCGCCCGAACCGCCGGCCTCATCATTGTGGGCCATGTTTCTCTCTAAATAGGAAAAAAAATTGGTCAAAAAGTTGGTTATTGTCAAGGAACAAGATCATGGTCTCATCATTTAGGGTTTGTCGACACCGAGGCATCCTAGAAGCTAAGCTTTTATCATTTACGGTTTGTCGACGCCGAGGCACCCTAAAAGCCTAAGCTACATCATTTAGGTTTTCATCAACATCAAGGCATCCGGGGCAGCCAAGTTAAGTTTTCATCATTTAGGGTTTATCGATGCCGAGGCACCCTAGATTGGGCCTAATCACTTGGCACTAATCACTTGGCTCTATTGCCACCTGCTATGTTGGGTTTATCATCTAGGGTTTATCGATGCTAAGGAGAATTCTAAGTTGGGCCTAATCACTTGGCTCTATTGCCACCTATGGTTTAATGCAGCAAGAATGGCGGGGCAGTTGATCCTACTTAACTAAGTACTAAGATACCCCGGGTCATCCATTAGTCGCAAGTACCCATATGTCCTATTTTTAGTGAAGTCATGCTAAAATTCACGGAAAATTTCAGCATGACCTTTGCTGAAAATAGGACATATGGAGTACCCGAATTTGCCGGAACGGAAGTTAATCGACATTTCTGCAAACTCAAGGGCCTCTCGGGGTACCTGCAATATCATCACGACACAATGGTCGGAGACAAAACCCAGCAAACTAGCAAGATGATCACAAATTGTTTTGTGTAAAAGATGATCATCATCTTTACAAGTCTTTCTCAATGTGATCACAAGTAATTCAGAGGCATCACAAGTAATTCAGAGCAAAGAAACAGCTTAATCCATGCCTCAGCTTATCAACAGTCATTACTTGTCAAATGCAGAAGAAGGAACAATTTACTTGTCAATTTATTTATCGATGCCAAGCTCTAAAACTAGACTTTTAACTGACTTTTAAACTGAATTTTTACTTCAAAACAAGAGTACCATGCCTGCTTAACTGAATTTTTAACATAATCTCTCTCTTGGCCTAGGAGTACTCAATTTCCATCTCTCTCTTGGCCTAGGAGCAAGTTTGTGCAGCACCAAATTTGTGCAGCCCCATGTTTGTGCAACTGTTGGTACAGTTCTTAGGCTGAGCCTGTTTTGTGATCAGATCTTTGGTTTGTTCAACCTAGTAAGAACATGATAATCATCCCTGATGTATTGATTATGAAAGAGTGTATGGACTGTCTATGCTTGTAATTCAAAAGAGAATGCACATTTTGGCAAGCGAAGTCAATATGTCATTTGCCAAATAGTTTAGTCATGTAAGTGCAGATATTTCACCAAGAGTTACTTCCACCCTCTAAACATACATTACATAAGCATAATGTTTGATATGATCTTTCCAAAACAATATGTAAAGCATTAAACGTCAGTATTTTTTTATCTGACTAAATACATTAGTGAACTTGCTCAAATAATAACATAATCTTCCAATCTATCCTCCACTAGAGCCTCCCAGACAGAATGCTACATAATCAAATCATCAATCCAAGAGCAGTATATTTGTGTTGTTTAGCTTTTTCTGGAAGGTTTTTCTCAGAGCCTACTTTACTTAAAACAGATGATTTTAAATATGAAGACAATAAGTGAACATCATTCTAGGCATGCGATTCCAATCACTTTTTTACTTTTCTTCCTCAAGCACATTCAGCCAACATTATCTCCTTTCTTGCAACACAGCAAAAAACAACCACTAGCTACCCAAATATATGGATGCTGCCTCTACCCAAAAATCTGACCTATTTAACTCACATATACATTCTAATTAGATCAGACAGATGTTTCAGCACAATAAACATAGTCATGTACAATAAGAAGCAAATGTGTTACTGCACAGACCTATTTAACCCTAGGCACTTTGCATATACAAGCTATATAGTCTGAAATCAAATGCATACAACTGAGACAAGCATCAACCATAGCACTCCACAGCCATGAACTTGTACAGAGGGGGGGAGAGGCGAGACAAGTGGTCACCTTGGTGACAAGGGAACCAAATCCAAACAAGTCGAACCCACAGCAGCAACTTCTCTGTATCCAAGTTGAACCAAGTCCTTCCTTCACACAACACAACAGCACAACACGGCTATAGATGAGAACGCGTCAGAGATTGGAGGAGATGAAGAAGAAAATCAGCAAGAGACAACCGGAAAAGGGATTCATACCCTGTTCTCCTGCTGGACGGCGGGGAGGTCGCGGGCCTCCTCTCCTGCTGGACGTGGGGCGGCTCCAAGGTTTCTAGGGTTTCGAGGGGGGAGGCGGGGCTCGGGGGGGGGGGTCGAGGGGGAGGAAGGGGAGAGGGAGGCGGCGGGGGCGCGTGGGCGGCTGCGGCGCAGTGGGTTGGGGCAGCGGCGGCGGCGGCGCGATGGAGGGAGGGACGAGGGAGGGAGCGGTGCGGTGGAGGGAGAGGGACGAATCAAAGTATGCGAGAGGGAGGGGTAAGTAGAGGCGCGGTGGTGTATGGATGGGGGAAGATTACTAATGGCGCACCCCCAGGCGGTGCGCCATTAGAATGTTTTTTTTTCATAGCAATGGCGCACCAGCGCGGCAGTGCGCCATAAGTATTCTTTTTTTTTAGATAGCAATGGCGCACCAGCCACCCGTGCGCCATAAGTAAGATTTTTTTAAAAAAAAATGAATATGAATATGAATATGAAACAGTAATATTTTTTTATAAAAACAGTAATAATTGTTGTTTAACAACAATTGTAGTCTACACTTTTTTATTATTATTTTTTAAAAAATGAATATGAATATGAAATAGTAATTTTTTTTATAAAAACAGTAATAATTTTTTTTAAATATCATCAAATTTGTTATTTGAAAATATCATCGGCGGCGGTGGTGGGGTGGGGGAGGGTGCGGGGGGTGCTCGTCGGCGGCGGTGGAGCGGGGGCGGGTGCGGGGGGTGCTCGTCGGTGGCGGTGGAGCGAGGGAGGGATCAAGATCGAGATGGAGGGGGATAGCGATCGAGATGGAGGGGGATCGAGATCCAGATGGAGGGGGAATACAGATCAAGATGGAGGGGGATCGAGATCGAGTGTCCTCATGAATTCAAAAAGTGCCCATGAAATTTAAAATATTCATGATATCAAAAAGTGCCCATGAAATACAATCGAGAAATGAAGGCTACGATTTAAATACAATCGATCTTAGCTAGATATCTGTTCACAATCTTCTTGCCCTTCTTTTTAGCAAATGGAGTTATTCTGTGGAACGGACGTCCTTTAGGTAGGGTAGTCCTGCTTCTTCTTGTGGTGTGTGCTGCTACTTCATCGTCGTCGTCATGTTCGATCTTCGGGTCGCCGTACTTGTCTAAGTCTTGCTCATTGGCTACTCCATCCTTTCCGATGATCTTCCTTTTGCCTCTCCTCACGACAACACGACTGGGCTTTGACGGGTCGGTAATGAAGAAGCATTGGTCCACTTGGGAAGCCAGTACCCATGGCTCATTTTTCGCGGTGACGTTTGCGCCCGCGGTCTTGGATTTGGCTTCGGGTATAACCATGGTGGTGAAATACCGGTCTTCTTTTAGGACGCTCTTTTCCCATCTGACACGGAACATCGGGACCTTCTCTCCAGCGTAGCTCAGCTCACAGATCTCCTCGATCCTTCCGTAGTATCTGTCCTTGTCGTTACCGGTGTAGGATTCCATCGTTACCCCGAAGTTCTGATAACCATCGCTCTTCTTGTCCTTGTTCTCGGTGTAGAATGTGTAGCCGTTGATATCGTATGCCTCATAGGTCATCAGGTTGTGCTCGGCACCCAGTGACAAGGCGAATATGAGTTGTTCTTCCGCGGAAGAATCCTCATGTAAAGGGTACGACAGAAGCTTCTGCTTGAACCAACGTGTGAAACATGAGTTGTGCTCTTTGATTATATCTCCGTCCGTCCTCTGTTGGCCTCGGTCATTGTACATCTTCTCAATAAAGGTTTTGTGCTCTACCACCCAAGGATTGACCATGTCTATGTGTTGTAGCGCGACTAGGTTTGCTCTTTCAAAGTCGGCGAGTCGACCCTCGAAGTCAACATGCATTTCGCGGCGACCCTCACGGTGACCCCATCCAGCGAGCCTGCCGAGGTGCCTGTTGACGGGCAGACCAACGGGGTTCTGGATGCCTAGATAATTCGTGCAGTAGGAGATGCACTCTTCGGTCAGAAAGCCCCTGGCTATACTTCCCTCTGGACGTGACATGTTGCGAACGTATCCTTTGATGACATCATTCATCCTTTCAAACGGCATCATGCTGTGCAGGAACGTCGGCCCGAGTTGAATGATATCCTCCACGATATGGACCAGCAGATGTACCATAACGTCGAAGAATGCGGGCGGGAAGTACATCTCAAGCTCGCATAGTATCACCATGATCTCTTCCTGTAGCCTTCTGAGTTGCCTCACGCCAATCGACTTTCGAGAGATGACGTCGAAAAAGTTGCATAGGCCAAATAGCATTTCACGGACGTGCGCGTCCATGATCCCACGGATTGCAACTGGAAGTATCTGCATCATCAGCACGTGACAGTCGGGAGACTTCATCCCGCTGAACTTCTGCTTCGCTGGGTCTAGGTATCTGCTTATCTTCCCCGCGTAACCGTAAGGAAGTTTTACTCCTACGAGGCAGGTGAAAACTACTCGATCTCCGCCTGACTTAGAGTGGAGCACGCGGGAGGGTAGTCATTTCCGGTCTTGTTGGCCTTTTTGCCTTTGCGACGACTTTCTATGTCTTGCTTCGCCTCATCATCATCATCATCATCATCATCATTATCATTAGCGTGAAGCTCCTGCCTGATGCCCATTGATTTCAAGTCTGCCCTTACTTTCGGCCCATCTTTGGTCCTCTCTGGCATGTTGAGCAGGGTACCAAGCAGACTCTCGCACACGTTCTTCGTGATATGCATGGCATCAAGGCTGTGAGGCACACGGTGGATCTTCCAGTACGGCAAGTCCCAGAAAACAGACCTCGTTTTCCATACCTTCAGCAGCGTCTCTGGCGCCTTTTGCTTCTTTCCCGGCAGTGGGCAATCTTTCCAATTTTTCAATAGCTCGTCTATTTCCTCGTCGCTCCTCGTACGCGGGCGTCTTCGGGGTTCGGTTTCACCATCGAACAGATCCTTGCGTTTCCTCCACGGGTCATCGTCGCGAAGCCACCTTCGATGTCCCGTGAACACGGTTTTCAAAGACCCGGAATCTCTATCTAGCTGGCGATACGTTGTGTCATCCATGCACCTTACGCATCCAGAAAATTCATGGACTACCTGCCCTTCGAGATATCCGTAACCGAGATAGTCATGCACTGTCGTGAGCAGTGCGGCTCTCATAGGGAAATATTCTTTCTCTGCAGCGTCCCACATATTGGCTGGCGTTTTCCACATCGTGTCTAGCTCCTCTTTCAGCAGCCCCAGATACAGATTGATGTCGTTCCCTGGTTGTTTCGGCCCTTCAATTAGCATACTCATGTGAATGTACTTCCTCTTCATGCACAACCAGGGGGGAAGGTTGTACATCCACACAAACACAGGCCAGGTGCTATGTGTGCTTCTCTGGCTGCCAAACGGATTGACTCCATCGGTGCTCGCACCCAGCACGATGTTCCCTAGATCCTTCCCAAATTCTGGGTATTCGAAGTTCAACGCTTGCCACTGGCTCGCATTCTTAGGGTGACTCAGCATCTTGTCTTTTTTATTTATCTCTGGATCATTTCCGTCATCTTCCCGCTTCTTCTCCTCCCTATCCGCGTGCCAACGCAGGATCTTTGCTACCTTAGAGTCCGCGAAATACCACTGTAGACGAGGAGTGATCGGAAAGTACCACACAGATTTTCGAGGAGCTTTCTTCCTCTTCTTGTATCGAGTGACGCCGCACACCGGACATATGGTAGACTCGCGTGCTTGTCCCAATAAATGATGCAATTGTTCATGCACACATGGTATTTCACGTGCGGTAAATCCAGAGGACACACGATTTTCTTCGCCTCCTCGAAACTGGTCGGGCACTTGTTCCCCTTGGGAAGACGTTCGTGCCAGAATGACATGTTCTCGTTGAAGCATGCGTCGGTCATTTTGTGTTTTACCTTCATCTCCAGAGCCATGAGCGTTACTTTCAGGCGGGTATCCTCGGGCCTGCATCCTTCATACAATGGAGTAACTGCGTCTATCTCCAGTTGATCCAGCTTGGCTTTCTCTCGGGCGGCAGCTCTTGCGTTATCCGTCTGCTTGATAAGAAGCTCTTGAATATGAGGGTCCTGCACCCAGCCTCCATCGTCGTCTGCTCTGGCATCTTCATCTTCATGATCATGCCCTTCGTATTGATCTTCCTCATCATCATGTACGGCATCTTCTACATGATGACTGTGTACAGCATCACCGTCGTGATCATGTCCTGGAGATTCTTCGTCTTCTTGCCCGCCCTCGCCGCGGTGGTTGTGCCCTTCCTCATTTCTTGCCCGGCCCCCATGGATGACTTCATAGTCATCTTCATCACCTTGCCGCCGATAGCCATCCATGAAACCACGCAAGAGCAGGTGGTCCCGCACCTGCCCGGAATCCGGGTCTGCAATAAGGCTCTTCAGCTTGCATCTTTGACACGGACATCTTATCTCCGTCTCGTTCTTTTGAAGCATCTCGGCCTTCGCGGAGCTCAAAAACCTATTCATGATGCCTTCGGTCATCATGCAACCATGGTCGCGTGCGGGGTAGAGCAAAACGATATTTTGGAACCAAGAAAAAATTTGGCATGACCTTCCCTAAAAATAGGACCAAAAAGAATGCATAGTGCCAAAATTCTCGCTGAAACGGAAATGAATCAACATTCCGGCAAAATATTTGTAACTATCGCATTTCAAATACCGGTACCTGCAAACACAAACATATATGCAACAAATGAATCAACATTCCGGCAAAATATTTGCAACTATCGCATTTCAAATACCGGTACCTGCAAACACAAACATATATGCAACACCACAAACATATGCAACACCACAAACATACATAGATCTAGCTAGGCCACAAAAAGTGCATGTGCACATTGTTGGAGCGAGCTAGGGAGAAAAAAGTAGATCTACAACATGAAGATAGCTTTCCCCTTACTTACCTATCAAAAAAAGGTAATTTCACCACTTAATTTTGATGAATCTATGGTGCAAATGAGGTGAGGAGGAGGAGGCAGCCGACAAGCTTGGAGAAGGAGGTGGAGGGAATGAAGTGGGGAAAGTGAGTTGGTAGGTGTGGTTGTCCAAAATATCTTGTTGGTCCTAGGTTACTAATGGCGCACCACCTGCAAATGCGCCATTAGTAACCATGGTTACTAATGGCGCACCTGCAGGTGGTGCGCCATTAGTAGTTTTGCAAAAAAGTAAATATATATAGATATATATATATATATATACTAATGGCGCACCGTGGCATAGTGCGCCATTACTAGTTTAAACTAGTAATGGCGCACTGTGACACGGTGCGCCATTAGTAGTTTTGCAAAAAAAAGAATAAAGAAAAGAATACAGTACTGGCGCACTGTGTGGCTGGTGCGCCGTTACTAGTTAGAACTAGTAATGGCGCACTTCGCTCGGATGTGCCATTAGTATGTATGAGAAAATGAAAAAAAATGTTACTAGTGGCGCACCTTGTGTCTGGTGCGCCATTAGTGACTTCCACACTAATGGCGCATCACCAAATGGTGCGCCATTAGTATATAGTAGTGGTGCACTACTTCTCTGGTGCGCCATTAGTGTCCATCCCATCTATAGCCCTTTTCCTAGTAGTGCCCTTATTAATCCATGATGCAAGCCATAACGGAGGGCCAGATCGGAACGCAGGTGTAGCTGCCCACTTGGTACCACGGGATTTAGTGATGTAAAACCACTCCCGCTGCCATAGGTTGGAAGTTTCTGTGAAGGAGCCTTTTGGCCAAGAAGTACTGGTGAGTTTGCTCACTGCAGCACCACCGCACTCCGCTTGTTTCCCGTCGACTACCTTTGGATACACATTAAAGGTCTTGAGCATCAAGCCAAAGTGTGGGGGAATACAGAGGAATGCCTCGCACATGATAATGAACGCCGAGACGTGAAGAAAGGAGCCTGGAGCTAGATCGTGAAAATCTAGCCCATAATAGAACATGATCCCTCGAACAAAGGGATGAAGAGCGAACCCTAGCCCTCGGAGGAAGTGGGAGATGAATACGACCCTCTCACCGGATCTGGGAATGGAATAACCTGCCCTTGAGCAGGAAGCCTGTGGGGGATTTCCGTGGTCAGGTATCTTGCCACCCGGAGCTTCGCAATAGCCTCCTCTTTGACAGAGGAAGCCACCCATCGACCTTGAGGGTTGGGTCCGAACATGACCGGCAAGCGCGAAGCTATTAAATTGAACCTTGGGTGCTGGAACTCGAGGCGGGAGAGGTTGAGGAAAGGGTTGGCGTAAAGGAGAAAAGACGGGTTTTAGCCCCTTTATAAAGGTGATGAATATCAAACGCCCCCTCCCAGGCCTCAAAACCTGCCTATTCCTGAGGAATCATGCCAACAGAACAGTTGGGATACCCATGCTCGTGTTGATGAGAATCCCGCAATAAGGGGACACGATCTCTGCTTTGACAAGATGAGCCAATGAAACCGCATCTCGAAATATGGAGCGGTGGGCTAATAAACGGTTCGAAATAATGGTCGGGCGGCGACGTGATGTCACGCTACAAAACGTTGTCAGCGGATAGGACTCATGAAATATTCTACTCTCTGTCGTTGTGTGTGGAATTTGTTTTGCAGAGCCGGACACGATTCTTGGGTTCAAAGACTATTTTGGAGTATTCGGAGAAGGAACCTGCCTTGCAATACCGAAGACAATCCGTGCGCCGGACACCTCGTCATTGAAGCCTGGTTTAGGGGCTACTAAGGGAGTCTTGGATTAAGGGGTCCTCGGACGGCCGAACTATGTAGCGTGGGCTCGACTGTTGGGCTATTAAGACACAAGACAGAAGACTTCTTCCCGTGTTCGGATAGGACTCTCCTTTGCGTGGATGGCAAGCTTGGTGTTCGGATATGTAGATTCCTTTTTCTGTAACTGACTTTGTACAACCCTAGTCCCCTCCGGTGTCTATATAAACCGGAGGGCTTAGTCCGTAGAGGCAATCATAATCATACAAGCTAGACTTCTAGGGATTTAGCCATCACGATCTTGTGGTAGATCAACACTTGTAATACTCATATTCATCAAAATCAATTAAGCAGGAAGTAGGGTATTACCTCCGTAGAGAGGGCCCGAACCTGGGTAAACATCGTGTCCCCCGCCTCCTGTTACCATCAAGCTTAGACGCACAGCTCGGGACCCCCTTCCTGAGATCCTCCAGTTTTCATACCGACCCCCACTAAGGACCATCAACTCCCCATGGGGTTCCGGTAACCTCCCGGTACTCCAAAAAATACCCGAACTTCTCCGGAACCATTTCGATGTCCGAATATAGCCTTCCAATATATCAATATTTATGTCTCGACGATTTTGAGACTCCTCGTCATGTCTGTGATCTCATCTGGGACTGCAAACAAACTTTGGTCATTAAATCACATAACTCATAATACAAATCGTCATCGAACGTTAAGCATGCGGACCCTACCGGTTCGAGAACTATGTAGACATGACCGAGACACATCTTCGGTCAATAACCAATAGCGGAACCTGGATGCTCATATTGGCTCCTACATATTCTACGAAGATCTTTATCGGTCAAACCGCATAACAACATACGTTGTTCCCTTTGTCATCGGTATATGTTACTTGCCCGAGATTCGATCGTCGGTATCATCATACCTAGTTCAATATCATTTCCGACAAGTCTCTTTACTCGTTCCATAACACTTCATCCCACAACTAACTCAATAGTCACATTGCTTGCAAGGCTTATAGTGTTGAGCATTACCGAGAGGGCCCAGAGATACCTCTCCGAAACATGGAGTGACAAATCCTAATCTCGATCTATGCCAACCCAACAAATACCTTCGGAGACACATGTAGAGCATCTTTATAATCACCCATTTACATTGTGATGTTTGACAGCACACAAAGTGTTCCTCCAGTATTCAGGAGTTGCATAATCTCATTGTCTGAGAAACATGTAACAATCATAGTGCTAAGCTAACGAATGGGTCTTGTCCATCACATCATTCTCCTAATGATGTGATCCCATTCATCAAATGACAACACATGTCTATGGTTAGGAAACATAACCATCTTTGATAAACGAGCTAGTCAAGTAGAGGCATACTAGGGACACTTATGTTTTGTCTATGTAGTCACACATGTACTAAGTTTCCGGTTAATACAATTCTAGCATGAATAATAAACATTTATCATGAAATAAGGAAAGAAATAATAACTTTATTATTGCCTCTAGGGCATATTTCCTTCAGTCTCCCACTTGCACTAGAGTCAATAATCTAGATTACAAAGTAATGATTCTAACACCCATGGAGTTTTGGTGCTGATCATGTTTCGCTCGTGAAAGTGGTTTAGTCAAACGGTCTGCTACATTCAGAATTGTATGTATCTTGCAAATCTCTATGTCCCCTTCCATCACTTGATGACGGATGGAATTGAAGCGTCTCTTGGTGTGTTTGGCTCTCTTGTGAAATCTTGATTCCTTTTCCAAGGAAATTGCACCAGTATTGTCACAAAAGATTTTCAGTAGACCCTATGCACTAGGTATGACACCTAGATCGGATATGAACTCCTTCATCCAGACTCCTTCATTTGCTGCTTCTGAAGCAGCTATGTACTCCGCTTCACACGTAGATCCCGCCACGACACTTTGCTTGGAACTACACCAACTGACAGCTCCACCATTCAATAAAAATATGTATCTAGATTGTGACTTAGAGTCATCTGAATCAGTGTCAAAGCTTGCATCGACGTAACCATTTACGATGAGCTCTTTGTCACCTCCATTAATGAGAAACATATCCTTAGTCCTTTTCAGAGTGAAGTTTCATGATCATCATCATTAGCTTCGTCACTAATTGGTGTAGGAATCACTTGAACTAATTTCTGTGATAAACTACTTTCCAATTCGGGAGAAGGTACGACTACCTCATAAAGTTCTACTTTCCTCCCACTCACTTCTTTCGAGAGAAACTCCTTCTCTAGAAAGGATCCATTCTTAGCAACGAATATTTTGCCTTCGGATCTGTGATAGAAGGTGTACCCAACAGTTTCCTTTGGGTATCCTATGAAGACGCACTTCTCTGATTTGGGTTCGAGCTTATCATGTTAAAGCTTTTTCACATAAGCATCGCAGCCCCAAACTTTAAGAAAGGACAACTTTGGTTTCTTGCCAAACCATAGTTCATAAGGCATCATCTCAACGGATTTTTATGGTGCCCTATTTAATGTGAATGCAGCCGTCTCTAAAGCATAACCCCAAAACGATAGCGGTAAATCAGTAAGAGAGATCATAGATCGCTCCATATCCAATAAAGTACAGTTACGGTGTTCAGACACACCATTTCGCTGTGGTGTTCCAGGTGGCATAAGTTGTGAAACTATGCCACATTGTTTCAAATGAAGACCAAACTCGTAACTCAAATATTCACCTCCAAGATCAGATCATAGAAACTTTATTTTCTTGTTAAGATGATTTTCCACTTCACTCTGAAATTATTTGAACTTATCAAATGTTTCAGACTTATGCTTCATTAAGTAGATATAACCATATCTACTCAAATCATTTGTTAAGGTAAGAAAATAACGACACCCGCCACGAGCCTCTACACTCATTGGACCACATACATCGATATGTATTATTTCCAATAAGTCAGTAGCTCGTTTCCATTGTTTCGGAGAACGGAGCTTTAGTCATCTTGCCCATGAGGCACAGTTCGCAAGCACCAAGTGAGTCATAATCAAGTGATTCCAAAAGCCCATCAACATGGAGTTTCTTCATGTGGTTTATATTGATATGACCTAAACGGCAGTGCCACAAATAAGTTGCATTATCATTATCAACTTTGCATCTTTTGGCTTCCATATTATGAACATGTGTATCATCACGATCGCGATTCAATAAAAATAGACCACTCAGCAAGGGTGCATGACCATAAAAGATATTACTCATATAAATAGAACGACCATTATTCTCTGATTTAAATGAATAATCGTCTCGCATCAAACAAGATCTAGATATAATGTTCATGCTTAATGCTGGCACCAAATAACAATTATTTTGGTCTAAAACTAATCCCAAAGGTAGATGTAGAGGTAGTGTGCCGATGGCGATCACATCGACTTTGGAACTATTTCCCACGCGCATCGTCACTTCGTCCTTAACCAATCTTCTTTTAATCCATAGCCCCTGTTTCAAGTTGCAAATATGAGCAACAGAACCAGTATCAAATACCCAGGCGCTTCTACGAGCATTAGTAAGGTACACATCAATAGCATGTATATCAAATATACCTTTCACTTTGCCATCCTTCTTATCCGCCAAATAGTTGCGGCAGTTCCGCTTCCAGTGACCAGTCCCTCTGCAGTAGAAGCACTCAGTTTCAGGCTTAGGTCCAGACTTGGGTTTCTTCTCCTGAGCAGCAACTTTCTTGCCGTTCTTCTTGAAGTTCCCCTTCTTCCCTTTGCCCTTTTTCTTGAAACTAGTGGTCTTGTTGACCATCAACACTTGATGCTCCTTTTCGCTATCTACCTCCGCAGCCTTTAGCATTGCGAAGAGCTCGGGAATTGTCTTGTTCATCCCCTGCACATTATAGTTCATCACGAAGCCTTTATAGCTTGGTGGCAGTGATTGAAGAACTTTGTCAATGACACTATCATCAGGAAGATTAACTCCCAGCTGTGTCAAGTGGTTATGGCACCCAGACATTCTGAGTATGTGTTCACTGACAGAACTATTCTCCTCCATTTTGCAGCTGTAGAAATTGTTGGAGACTTCATATCTCTTAACCCGGGCATTCGCTTGAAATATTAACTTCAACTCTTGGAACATCTCATATGCTCCATGACGTTCAAAACGTCTTTGAAGTCTTGATTCTAATTCGTAAGCATGGCACACTGAACTATCGAGTAGTCATCGGCTTTGCTCTGCCAGACATTCTTAACGTCATTAGTAGTGTCTGCAGCAGGCCAAGCACCTAGAGGTGCTTCCCGAACGTAATTCTTCTATGCAGCAATGAGGATAATCCTCAAGTTATGGACCCAGTCCGTGAAGGATCTGCCATCATATTTCAAGTTAGCTTTCTCTAGAAACGCATTAAAACTCAAAGGAACAGTAGCACGGGCCATTGATCTGCAATAACATAGACATGCAAAATAACTATCAGGACTAAGTTCATGATAAACTAAAGTTCAGTTGATCATATTACTTAAGAACTCCCACTTAGATAGACATCCCTCTAGTCATCTAAATGATCACGTGATCCAAATCAACTAAACCATGTCCGATAATCATGTGAGATGGAGTAGCTTTCAATGGTGAACATCACTATGTGGATCATATCTACTATATGATTCACATTCGACCTTTCGGTCTCCGTGTCCTGAGGCCATATCTCCATATGCTAGGCTCGTCAAGTTTAACCCGAGTATTGTGCGTGTGCAAAACTGGCTTGAACCCGTTTTATGTGATCGTAGAGCTTATCACACCCGATCATCACGTGGTGTCTCAGCACGACGAACTGTAGCAACGGTGCATACTTAGCCCTGAGAACACTTATGCCTTGAAATTTAGTAAGGGATCATCTTATAATGCTACCGCCAAACTAAGCAAAATAAGATGCATAAAATATAAATATCACATGCAATCAAAATATGTGATATGATATGGCCATCATCATCTTGTGCTCATGATCTCCATCACCTAAGCATCGTCATGATCTCCATCGTCACCGGCGCGACACCTTGATCTCCATCATAGCATCGTTGCCGTCTCGCCAACTATTGCTTCTACGACTATCGCTACCGCTTAGTGATAAAGTAAAACAATTACATGGTGATTGCATTGCATACAATAAAGCGACAACCATATGGATCCTGCTAGTTGCAGATAACTCTGTTACAAAACATGATCATCCCATACAGAAATTTATATCACATCATGTCTTGACCATATCACATCACAGCAAGCCCTGCAAAAACAAGTAAGACATCCTATACTTTGTTGTTGCAAGTGTTACGTGGCTGCTATGGGCTTCTAGCAAGAACCATTCTTAACTACGCATCAAAACCACAACAATTTTTCGTCAAGTGTGTTGGTTAACCTTCAACAAGGACTGGGCGTAGTCAAACTCGATTCAACTAAAGTTGGAGAAACAGACACCCACTAGCCACCCGTGTGCGAAGCACGTCGGTAGAACCAGTCTCATGAACGCGGTCATGTAATGTAGGTCCGGGCCGCTTCATCCAACAATACGTCCGAATCAAAGTAAGACGCTGCTGGTAAGCAGTATGACTATCATCGCCCACAACTCTTTGTGTTTTACTCGTGCATATAACATCTACGCATAGACCAGGCTCGGATGCAACTGATGGGGAACGCAGTAATTTAAAAAAAATCCTATGATCAAGCAAGATCTATCTAGGAGATGCATATAAATGAGAGGGGAGAGTGTGTCCACGTACCCTCGTAGACCGAAAGCGGAAGCGTTTAGTAACGCGGTTGACGTAGTCGAACTTCTTCACGATCCAAACGATCGAAGTACCGAACTTATGGCACCTCCGCCTTCAACACACGTTCAGCTCGATGACGTCGCTCGTGCTCTTGATCCAATTCAGGATGAGGGTGAGTTCCGTCAGCATGATGGCGTGGCGACGGTGATGCTGATGTTATTGGCGCAGGGCTTCGCCTAAGCACTACGGCGATATGATCGAGGATTGTAACTGTGGAGCGGGGCACTACACACGGGTAAGAGAAACTTGTGTGTCCTAGGGTGCCCCCTGCCCCCATATATAAAGGAGGGAGGGGGACACCGGCCAGCCAAGCTAGGCGCTCCCGGAGAAGGAGAATCCTACTAGGACTCCAAGTCCTAGTAGGTTTCCACCTAAAGGAGAAGGGGGAAGGAAGGGAGAGGGGGGCCACGCCCCCAACCCCTTGTCCAATTCGGACTGGACTTGGGGGGCGTCACCTCCTGGCTGCTGCCTCTCCTTCTCTCTAAGGCCCACTAAGGCCCATCAACTCCCCGGGGGGTTTCGGTAACCTCCCCATACTCCGGAAAATACCCGAACTTCTCCGGAACCATTCCGATGTCTGAATATAGCCTTCCAATATATCAATCTTTATGTATCGGCCATTTCGAGACTCCTCATCATGTCCGCGATCTCATCCAGGACTCCGAACAAATTCGGTCATCAAATCACATGAATCATAATACAAATCGTCATCGAACTTTAAGCGTGCGGACCCTATGGGTTCAAGAACTATGTAGACATGATCGAGACACATCTCCGGTCAATAACCAATAGCGGAACTTGTATGCTCATATTGGCTCCTACATATTCTATAAAGATCTTCATCGGTCAAACCGCATAACAACATATGTTGTTCCCTTTGTCATCGGTATGTTACTTGCCCGAGATTCGATCATCGTTATCATCATACCTAGTTCAATCTCATTGACGACAAGTCTCGTTACTCGTTCCGTAATACTTCATCCCGCCACTAACTCATTAGTCACATTGCTTGCAATGCTTATAGTGATGAGCATTACCGAGAGGGCCTAGAGATACCTCTCCGAAACATGGAGTGACAAATCCTAATCTTGATCAATGCCAACCCAACAAATACCTTCGGAGACACCTGTAGAACATCTTTATAATTACCCATTTACATTTTGATGTTTGAGAGCACACAAAGTCTTCCTCCGGTATTCGGGAGTTGCATAATCTCATAGTCTGAGGAACATGTATAAGTCATGATGAAAGCAGTAGCAATGAAACTGTAACGATCATAATGCTAAGATAACAAATGGGTCTTGTCCATCACATCATTCTCATAATGATGTGATCCCATTCATCAAATGACAAGACATGTCTATGGTTAGCAAACATAACCATCTTTGATAAACGAGCTAGTCAAGTAGAGGCATACTTGGGACACTTATGTTTTGTCTATTTATTCACACATGTACTAAGTTTACGGCTAATACAATTCTAGCATGAATAATAAACATTTATCATGAAATAAGGAAATTAATAATAACTATATTATTGCCTGTAGGGCATATTTCCTTCAGTCTCCCACTTGCACTAGAGTCAATAATCCAGATTACAAAGTAATGTTCTAACACCCATGGAGTTTTGGTGTTGATCATGTTTCGCTCGTGGAAGAGGCTTAGTCAACGGGTCTGCAACATTCAGATCCGTATGTATCTTGCATATCTCTATGTACCCTTCCGGCTCTTGATGACGGATGGAATTGAAGCGTCTCGTGATGTGTTTGGTTCTCTTGTGAAATCTGGATTCCTTTGCCAAGGCAATTGCACCAGTATTGTCACAGAAGATTTTCATTGGACCCGATGCACTAGGTATGACACCTAGATCGGATATGAACTCCTTCATCCAGACTCCTTCATTTGATGCTTCTAAAGCAGCTATATACTCCGCTTCACACGTAAATCCCGCCACGACGCTTTCCTTGGAACTGCACCAACTGACAGCTCCACCATTCAATAAAAATACGTATCCAGATTGTGACTTAGAGTCATCCGGATCAGTGTCAAAGCTTGCATCGACGTAACCATTTCTGACGAGCTCTTTGTCACCTCCATAAACGAAAAACATACCCTTAGTCCTTTTCAGGTATTTCAGGATGTTCTTGACTGTTGTCCAGTGCTCCACTCCGGGATTATTTTGGTACCTCCCTACTATACTTATAGCAAGGCACACATCAGGTCTGGTACACAGCATGGCATACACGATAGAACCTATGGCTGAAGCATAGGGAATGACTTTCATTTTCTCTCTATCTTCTGCAGTGGTCGGGCATTGAGTCTGACTCAATTTCACACCTAGAAACACAAGCAAGAACCCTTTCTTTGACTGATCCATTTTGAACTTCTTCAAAACTTTATCAAGGTATGTGCTTTGTGAAAGTCCAATTAAGCGTCTTGATCCATCTCTATAGATCTTGATGCCCAATATGTAAGCAGCTTCACCAAGGTCTTTCATAGAAAAACCTTTATTCAAGTATCCCTTTATGTTATCTAGAAATTCTATATCATTTCCAATCAACAATATGTCATCCACATATAATATTAGAAATGCTACAGAGCTCCCACTCACTTTCTTGTAAATACAGGCTTCTCCAAAAGTCTGTATAAAAGCATATGCTTTGATCACATTATCAAAATGTTTATTCCAACTCCGAGAGGCTTGCACTAGTCCATAAATGGATTACTGGAGCTTACACACTTTGTTAGCACCCTTTGGATCAACAAAACCTTCTGGTTGCATCATATACAACTCATCTTCCAGAAATCCATTCAGGAATGTAGTTTTGATGTCCATTTGCTAAATTTCATAATCATAAAATGCGGCAATTGCTAACATGATTCGGACAGACTTAAGCATCGCTATGGGTGAGAAAGTCTCATCATAGTCAACTCCTTGAACTTGTCGATAACCTTTTGCAACAAGTCGAGCTTTGTAGACAGTAAC
Organism: Triticum aestivum; assembly: GCF_018294505.1. Lineage (NCBI taxonomy): Eukaryota > Viridiplantae > Streptophyta > Magnoliopsida > Poales > Poaceae > Triticum > Triticum aestivum. Next base: position 401,316,853 of record NC_057804.1, on the reverse strand, counting down.
ATTACCGTCAATGTCGGTCTTCTTCTTGAAGATCCATTTATTTTCTATGGCTTGCCGATCATCGGGCAAATCCACCAAAGTCCACACTTTGTTCTCATACATGGATCCCATCTCAGATTTCATGGCCTCAAGCCATTTCGCAGAATCTGGGCTCATCATCACTTCCTCATAGTTTGTAGGTTCTCCATGGTCTAGTAACATGACTTCCAGAATAGGATTATGGTACCGCTCTGGTGCGAACCATACTCTGGAAGACCTACGAGGTTCTGTAGTAACTTGATCTGAAGTTTCATGATCGTCATCATTAGCTTCCTTACTAATTGGTGTTGGAATCACTTGAACTGATTTCTGTGATAAACTACTTTCCAATTCGGGAGAAGGTACAATTACCTCATCAAGTTCTACTTTCCTCCCACTCACTTCTTTCGAGAGAAACTCCTTCTCTAGAAAGGATCCATTCTTAGCAACGAATAGTTTGCCTTCGGATTTGTGATAGAAGGTGTACCCAACAGTTTCCTTTGGGTATCCTATGAAGACGCACTTCTCCGATTTGGGTTCGAGCTTATTAGGTTTAAGCTTTTTCACATAAGCATCGCAGCCCCAAACTTTAAGAAACGACAACTTTGGTTTCTTGCCAAACAACAGCTCATAAGGCGTCGTCTCAACGGATTTTGATTGTGCCCTTTTAAAACTGAATGCAGCCGTCTCTAAAGCATAACCCCAAAATGATAGCGGTAAATCAGTAAGAGACATCATAGATCACACCATATCCAATAAAGTACGGTTACGATGTTCGAACACACCATTTCGCTATGGTGTTCCAGGTGGCGTAAGTTGTGAAACTATTCCACATTGTTTCAAATGAAGACCAAACTCGTAACTCAAATATTCACCTCCAAGATCAGATCGTAGAAACTTTATTTTCTTGTTAAGATGATTTTCCACTTCACTCTGAAATTCTTTGAACTTTTCAAATGTTTCAGACTTGTGCTTCATTAAGTAGATATAACCATATCTGCTCAAATCATTTGTGAAGGTAAGAAAATAACAATACCCGCCACGAGCATCAACACTCATTGGACCACATACATTGGTATGTAGTATTTCCAATAAGTCAGTAGCTCGTTTCGTTGTTCCAGAGAACGGAGTTTTAGTCATCTTGCCCATGAGGCACGGTTCGCAAGCACCAAGTGACTCATAATCAAGTGACTCCAAAAGACCATCAGCATGGAGTTTCTTCATGCGCTTTATATCGATATGACCTAAATGACAGTGCCACAAATAAGTTGCACTATCATTATCAACTTTGCATCTTTTGGCTTCAATATTATGAACATGTGTATCATCACGATCAAGATTCAATAAAAATAGACCACTCAGCAAGGGTGCATGACCATAAAAGATATTACTCATATAAATAGAATAACCATTATTCTCTTATTTAAATGAATAATCGTCTCGCATCAAACAAGATCCAGATATAATGTTCATGCTCAATGCTGGCACCAAATAACAATTATTTAATTCTAAAACTAATCCCGAAGGTAGATGTAGAGGTAGCGTGCCGACGGCGATCACATCGACTTTGGAACTATTTCCCACGCGCATCGTCCCCTTGTCCTTCGCCAATCTCCGTTTAATCCGTAGCTCATGTTTCGAGTTGAAAATATGAGCAACACAACCAGTATCAAATACCCAGGCGCTACTACGAGCATCAGTAAGGTACACATCAATAACATGTATACCAAATATACCTTTCACTTTGCCATCCTTCTTATCCGCCAAATAGTTAGGGCAGTTCCGCTTCCAGTGACCAATCCCTTTGCAGTAGAAGCACTCAGTTTTAGGCTTAGGTCCAGATTTGGGTTTCTTCTCCTGAGCAGCAACTTTCTTGACTTTCTTCTTGAAGTTCCCCTTCTTCCCTTTGCCCTTTTTCTTGAAACTGGTGGTCTTGTTGACCATCAACACTTGATGCTCCTTTTTGATTTCTTCCTCCGCAGCCTTTAGCATTGCGAAGAGCTCGGGAATTGTCTTGTTCATCCCTTGCATATTATAGTTCATCACGAAGCCTTTATAGCTTGGTGGCAGTGATTGAAGAACTTTGTCAATGACACTATCATCAGGAAGAATAACTCCCAGCTGAGTCAAGTGGTTATAGTACCCAGACATTCTGAGTATGTGTTCACTAATAGAACTATTCTCCTCTTTTTTGCAGTTGTAGAACTTGTTGGAGACTTCATATCTCTCAACTCAGCCATTTGCTTGAAATATTAACTTCAACTCTTGGAACATCTCATATGCTCCATGACGTTCAAAACGTCTTTGAAGTCTCGATTCTAAGCCGTAAAGCATGGCACACTGAACTATCGAGTAGTCATCAGCTTTGCTCTGCCAAACGTTCTTAACGTCATCAGTGGCATCTGCGGCAGGCCTAGCACCTAGCGGTGCTTCCAGGATGTAATTCTTCTGTGCAACAATGAGGATAATCCTCAAGTTACGGACCTAGTCCGTGTAGTTGCTACCATCATCTTTCAACTTAGCTTTCTCTAGGAACGCATTAAAATTCAAAGGAACGGTAGCACAGGCCATTGATCTACAATAACATAGACATGCAAAATAACTATCAGGACTAAGTTCACGATAAATTAAAGTTCAATTAATCATATTACTTAAGAACTCCCACTTAGATAGACATCCCTCTAGTCATCTAAATGATCACGTGATACAAATAACCTAAACCATGTACGATCATCACGTGAGATGGAGTAGCTTTCAATGGTGAACATCACTATGTGGATCATATCTACTATATGATTCACGTTTGACCTTTCAGTCTCCGTGTTCCGAGGCCATATCTTCATATGCTAGGCTCGTCAAGTTTAACCCGAGTATTCTGCGTGTGCAAAACTGGCTTGCACCCATTCTATGTGATCGTAGAGCTTATCACACCCGATCATCACGTGGTGTCTCGGCACGATGAACTGTAGCAATGGTGCATACTCAGGGAGAACACTTATACCTTGAAATTTAGTAAGGGGTCATCTTATAATGCTACCGCTGTACTAAGAAAAATAAGATGCATAAAAGATAAACATCACATGCAATCAAAATATGTGGCATGATTTGGCCATTATCATCTTGTGCTCATGATCTCCATCACCGAAGCATCGTCATGATCTCCATCGTCGCCGGCGCGACACCTTGATCTCCATCATAGCATCGTTGTCGTCTCTCTAACTATTGCTTCTACGACTATCACTACCGCTTAGTGATAAAGTAAAACAATTACATGGCGATTGCACTACATACAATAAAGCGACAACCATATGGCTCCTGCCAGTTGCCGATAACTCTGTTACAAAACGTGATCATCTCATACAGCAATTTATATCACATCATGTCTTGACCATATCACATCACAACAAGCCCTGCAAAAACAAGTAAGACGTCCTCTACTTTGTTGTTGCAAGTTTTACGTGGCTGCTATGGGCTTCTAGCTAGAACCGTTCTTACCTATGGATCAAAACCACAATGATTTTTCGTCAAGTGTGTTGTTTTAACCTTCAACAAGGACCGGGCGTAGTCAAATGCTACCCCTTGAGCACTGCGTCGATTTTCCCATGAAGAGGAAAGGGTGATGCAGCGAAGTAGCGTAAGTATTTCCCTCGGTTTTTGAGAACCAAGGTATCAATCTAGTAGGAGGCTACACGTAAGTCCCTCGTACCAACACAATAAAACAAGAACCTCGCAACCAACGCGATAAAGGGGTTGTCAATCCCTTCACGACCACTTGCAAAAGTGAGATCTGATAGAGATAATGATAAGATAAATATTTTTGGTATTTTTATGATATAGATTGAAAAGTAAAGATTGCAAAATGGAAAATAGACCCAGGGGCCATAGGTTTCACTAGTGGCTTCTCTCAAGATATCATAAGTATTACGGTGGGTGAACAAATTACTGTCGAGCAATTGATAGAAAAGTGCATAGTTATGAGAATATCTAGGCATGATCATGTATATAGTCATCACGTCCGTGACGAGTAGATCGAAACGATTCTGCATCTACTACTATTACTCCACACATCGACCGCTATCCAGCATGCATCTAGAGTATTAAGTTCATAAGAACAGAGTAACGCATTTGGCAAGATGACATGATGTAGAGGGATAAACTCAAGAAATATGATATAAACCCCATCTTTTTATCCTCAATGGCAACAATACTATACGTGCCTTGCTGCCCCTGCTGTCACTGGGAAACGACACCGCAAGATTGAACCCAAAGCTAAGCACTTCTCCCATTGCAAGAAAGATCAATCTAGTGGGCCAAACCAAACTGATAATTCAAAGAGACTTGCAAAGATAACCAATCATACATAAAAGAATTCAGAGGAGATTCAAATATTTCTCATAGATAAACTTGATCATAAACCCATAATTCATCGGATCTCGACAAACACACCGCAAAAAGAGTTACATCGAATAGATGTCTAAGAAGATCGAGGAGAACTTTGTATTGAGATTCAAAGAGAGAGAAGAAGCCATCTAGCTAATAACTATGGGCCCGAAGGTCTATGGTAAACTACTCACAACTCATCGGAGAGGCTTTGGCATTGACGTAGAAGCCCTCCGTGATCGATTCCCCCTCCGGTGGAGCGCCAAAAAAGGGTCCAAGATGGGATCTCATGGGTACAGAAGGTTGCGGCGGTGGAAATAGGTTTTAGTGGTGCTCCTTGGTGTTTTCAGGGTATGCAAGTATATATAGGCGAAGGAAGTCAATCAGGGGAGCCACGAGGGGCCCACGAGGGTGGGGGGTGCGCCCACCCCCTGGGGCGCGCCCTCTTGCCTTGTGGCTTCCTCGTTTGCTTCTTGACATCCACTCCAAGTCTCCTAGATTATGTTTGTTCCAAAAATAACTCTCCCGAAGGTTTCATTCCGTTTGGACTCCGTTTGATATTCCTTTTCTGCGAAACACTAAAATAGGCAAAAAAAACAGCAATTTGGGCTGGGCCTCCGGTTAATAGGTTAGTCCCAAAAATGATATAAGAGTGTATATTAAGCCCATAAACATCTAAAACGGGTAATATAATAGCATGGAACAATCAAAAATTATAGATACGTTGGAGACGTATCAACAAACTCGATTCAACTAAAGTTGGAGAAACAAACACCCACTAGCCACATGTGTGTGAAGCACGTCGGTAGAACCATTCTCATGAACGCGGTCATGTAATGTCGGTCCGGGCCGCTTCATCCAACAATACCACCGAATCAAAGTAAGACGTTGCTTGTAAGCAGTATGACTATTATCACCCACAACTCTTTGTGTTCTACAAGTGCCTATAACATCTACGCATAGACCTGGCTCGGGTGCCAATGATGGGGTACGCAGGAATTTAAAAAAAAATCCTATGATCACGCAAGATCTATCTAGGAGATGCATAGCAACGAGAGCGGAGAGTGTGTCCATGTACCCTCATAGACCAAAAGCGGAGGCGTTTAGTAACGCGGTTGATGTAGTCGAACTTTTTTGTGATCCAACCGATCCAAGTACCGAACGTACAGCACCTCCGCGTTGAGCACACATTCAGCTTGGTGACGTCCCTTGTGCTCTTGATCCAGTTGAGGACGAGGGTGAGTTCCATCAACATGACGGCATGGCGACAGTGATGATGATGTTACTAGCGTAGGGCTTCGCCTAAGCACTACGACGATATGAGGTGTGTAACTATGGAGGGGGGCACCGCACACGGATAAGAGAAACTTGTGTGTCCTACGGTGCCCCCTGCCCCCGTATATAAAGGAGGAAGGGGGAGGCCGGTCGGCCAAGCTAGGCGTGCCGGGAGAAGGGGAATCCTACTAGGACTCCAAGTCCTAGTAGGTTTCCACCTAAAGGAGAAGGGGGAAGGAAGGGAGAGGGGGCCCGCGCCCCCAACCCCTTGCCCAATTCGGACTGGGCTTGGGGGGCGCCACCTCCTGGCTGCTACCTCTCCTTCCTTCTAAGGCCCACTAAGGCCCATCAACTCCCCGGGGGGTTCCGGTAACCTCCCGGTACTCGGAAAAATACCTGAACTTCTCCGGAACCATTTCGATGTCCGAATATATCCTTCCAATATATCAATCTTTATGTATCGACCATTTTGAGACTCCTCGTCATATCCGTGATCTCATCCGGGACTCCGAACAAACTTCGGTCACCAAATCACATAACTCATTATACAAATCGTCATCAAACATTAAGTGTGCCGACCCTACGGGGTCGAGAACCGTGTAGACATTGCCGAGACACATTTGCGGTCAATAACCAATAGCGGAACCTAGATGCTCATATTGTCTCCTACATATTCTACGAAGATCTTTATCAGTCAAACCACATAACAACATACGTTGTTCCCTTTATCATCGGTATTTTAGTTGCCCGAGATTCGATCGTCGGTATCATCATACCAAGTTCAATCTCATTTCCGACAAGTCTCTTTACTCGTTCCAAAATACTTCATCTTGCAACTAACTCAATAGTCACATTGCTTGCAAGGCTTATAGTGATGAGCATTACCGAGAGGGCCCAGAGATACCTCTCCGAAACACGGAGTGATAAATCCTAATCTTGATCTATGCCAACCCAACAAATACCTTAGGAGACACCTGTAGAGCATCTTTATAATCACCCATTTACGTTGTGACATTTGATAGCACACAAAGTGTTCGTTTGATATTCAAAAGTTGCATAATCTCATAGTCTGAGGAACTTGTATAAGTCATGAAGAAAGCAGTAGCAATGAAACTGTAACGATCATAATGCTAAGCTAACGAGTGGGTATCATCCATCACATCATTCTCCTAATGATGCGATCCCGTTCATCAAATGACAACACATGTCTATGGTTAGGAAACATAACCATCTTTGATAAACGAGCTAGTCAAGTAGAGGCATACTAGGGACACATATGTTTCATCTATTTATTCACACATGTACTAAGTTTCCGGTTAATACAATTATATCATGAATAATAAACACTTATAATCAAATAAGGAAATAAATAATAACTTTATTGCCTCTAGGGCATATTTCCTTCACCGAGGGGGGCACAACCCACCAGGGCGCGCCAGCGCCCCTTGGCATGCCCAGGTGGGTTGTGCCCACCTCGGTGGCCTCCTGCACCCCCTCTTCGCCCTATAAATTCTCAAATATTCTGAAACCCTTCGGGGATAACCTAGATCAGAAGTTCCGCCGCCGCAAGGCCCTGTATCCACCGAAAACCAATCTAGACCTGTTCCGACACCCTGCCGGAGGGGGGGTCATCTCCGATGGCCATCTTCATCATCCCAGCGCCCACCACGATGAGGAGGGAGTAGTCCACCCTTGGGGTTGACGGTTTGTACCAGTAGCTATGTGTTTGATCTCTCTCTCTCTCTCTCTCTCTCTCTCTCTCTCCCTCGTGATCTATATCATGGGCTTTGTTAATATAGTCAGATCATATGATGTTTCTCCCCTCTATACTCTTGTTGTGATGAACTAAGTCTTTACCCTTTGAAGTTTTGTCTTGTCGAATAGAATATTCAGCGAATAGAACACATGATGTATGTCTTGCAGTATGAATACTTGAGGTGACAATGAGGTATCATATTGATTCACTTGATATGTGTCTTGGCATTCAACTCGCGGATTCCCGCAGTGATATTGGGGTAATCTATGCATAGGGGTTCATGCACGTTTTTATTATCTTTTCTCCGACGGAAACTTTGGGGTCTCTTTATAGTTCTTTGTGTGGATTGAGTATTATGAATTTGAATATGAATTTGCTTTGGTGTTATTCTAGTATGAACTCTAGGATAGGTCGAACAGAAAAAATAGCTTTGTGTTATTTTAGTACGAACTCTTGAATAGATCAAACAGAAAGAATAGCTTTGAGGTGGTTTCATGCCCTACAAACAATTCCTATCTTTTGTTCTCCGCTAGTAGGAACTCGGGAGTGATTCTTTAATACACTTTGAGGGATAATCATATGATCCAACTATGTTAGCATTGTTGAGAGGTTGCACTAGCGAAAGTACGGACCCTAGGCCTTGTTTTTAAGCATTGCAATACCGTTCTTGTGCCCGTTTACTAATTGCTACCTTGCAGTTTCTATTAATTCAGATTATAAAAATATATTTCTACCATCAATATTACACTTTTATCACCATCAACGAGATTGAACTAGGTATGAAGATGCCGACGATTGAATCTCGAGAAAGTAACATACCGATGACAAAGGAATAACGTATGTTGTCATAACGGTTCGACCGATAAATATCTTCATAGAATATCTGGGAGCCAATATGAGCATCCAGGTTCTGCTATTGGTTATTGACCGGAGAGGTGTGTCGGTCATGTCTACATAGTTCTCGAACCCGTACGGTCCCCACGCTTAACGTTCGACAACGATTTGTATTATGAGTTATGTGTTTTGGTGACCGAAGTTTGTTCGGAGTCACGGATGAGATCATGGACACGATGAGGAGCCTTGAAAAAATGGTTGAGAGGTAAAGATTGATATATTGGAAGGTAGTATTCAGACACCGGAAGGATTCCAGAGTGTATAAGGTACATACCGGAGTACCGAAGGGGTTACTGAACCCCCAGGGAAAGATATGGGCCGTATGGGCAATAGGAGGGAGGCGACCATCCCACAAGGGGCTGGCACGCCCCCCACATGGGTGGAGGCCGAATTAGATTAGGGAAGGGGGCGGCGCCCCCCTTTCCTTATCCTAGTCCCTCTCCTTTCCCCCTTTCCCCTTTTGGAAGAAGGAAAAAGGGGGGCGAATCCTAGTAGGAGCAGAGTCCTAGTAGGACTCCCCCCTTGGCGCGCCCCCTTAGTGGTTGGCCTCCTCCTCTCCCTCCTTTATATACATGGGCAGGGCACCCCTTGATGCACTGCTAGGTGACAGACCTATTGCAGGAGCTTAGGTAGACGTTATGAACGTTTGACAAGCTCGGTATGATGACTACTTGATAGTTTAGTGTGCCAAACTTTACGGCTTAGAACCGGGACTTCAAAAAAAATTTGAACGCCACGGAGCATATGAGATGTTCCAAGAGCTGAAATTGGTATTTCAGAGTCATGCCCTTGTTAAGAGGTATGAGACCTCTGACAAGTACTTTGCCTACAAGATGGAGGAGAATAGCTCAGCTAGTGAGCATGTGCTCAGAATGTCTGAGTACTACAATCACTTGAATCAAGTGGGAGTTAATCTTATAGATAAGATAGTGATTGACAGAGTTCTCTAGTCACTATCACCAAGTTACTAGAACTTTGTGATGAACTATAATATGCAAGGGATATCGGAAATGATTCCCAAGCTCTTTGCGATGCTAAAATCGGTGAAGGTAGAAATCAAGAAAAAGCATCAAGTGTTGATGGTTGACAAGACCATTAGTTTCAAAAAAGGGCAAGGGAAAGAAAGGGAACTTCAAGAAGAATGGCAAGCAAGTTGCCACTCCCGTGAAGAATCCCAAAGCTAGACCTAAGCCCGAAACTGAGTGCTTCTACTGCAAAGGAATGGTCACTGGAAGCGGAATTACCCCAAATACTTGGCGGATAAGAAGGATGGCAAAGTGAACAAAACTATATTTGATATGCATGTTATTGATGTGTACTTTACTAGTGTTCATAGTAAATCCAGGGTATTTGATACCGGTTCAGTTTCTAAGATTAGTATACTCAAAACAGGAGTTGCAAAATGAACAGAGACTAGTTAAGGGCGAGGTGACGATGTGTATTGGAAGTGATTCCAAGGTTGATAAGATCATCATCGCACGCTCCCTCTACCTTAGGGATTAGTGTTCAACCTAAATAAATTTTATTTGGTGTTTGCGTTGAGCATGAATATGATTCGATCATGTTTATTGCAATACCATTATTCATTTAAGTCAGAGAATAATTGTTGTTCTATTTACATGAATAAAACCTTCTATGGTCATACACTTAATATATTGCAAGATGATAGTTGAAAGATGATAGTTCCTCTCTCATAATAATTGCAAGTAGGAACAACAAGCACATGCATATTATATTTATCAAAATCATCATGTGCCATAGATGAACGCAACCCATCAATATAGTCCTTAATAAGCACAAACTTCTCCGATGTAGTGTCGTTTGGAGAATTTAAAAAGATAATAGGACTATCATGCGTGGGTGCAATAGCAACGATTTCATTATTAACATAAGGAACTATAGCAAGTTCATCTCCATAAGCATAATTCATATTGGCATCATGGCCACAAGCATAGCAAGCATCAAGTTCATCAAAAAGGGATATTTGAAACGAATCAAAGGGATCGTAGCAATCACCATAGCATTCATCCTTCGATAAGAACGAAGGGAAATTAAACAATGTATTAGTTGAAAAGTTACTCTCATTAGAAGGTGGGCACGGGTGATCAATCAGCTCTTCCTCCTTTTGTTCTTCGCTCTCCTCATCATCTTTTTCATCCAGTGAGCTCACAGTGTCATCAATTTCTTCTTCCATAGGTTCCTGCAAAATATTAGTCTCTTCTTGGACAGTGGAGACTTTCTCAATAAATGCATCAATATCGGCATTGTATTCATAATTCCCATAGCATATTTAAGTATAGCAAAATTTTCAGGCCTATAAACATCATCATCAAAAGCTTCATACTTTTCAAACAAAGATTCAATTTCATAAGCACCCTTAAAAGCAATGAATTCTTCTATTCGTTCCACATCATAGTAATCATATATATATATATATATATATACCATTAGCATAAGAAGCCAAGGTTTCATTATGATTAAATTTACATGAAAAGGGAAGGTGTAGAGCCTTCATCCTAGAGCAACAAGTATAATCATATCTCAAGCATAAATTCCGAGCATACCAATGCAACATATGAATTTGATCCCATAACAATTTCCCGCTTTGAGTCAAGCGATAATCCCTAAAGTATTCACGTCGATCCAACGTGTCTCCCATTATATAATTGAACGGGGCTTTCTCGGGATTATTAAAGTAGTGCATAATATCTTTCACATAATGAGCATCTAGGGTTTTAGGAGGTTCCCCATCTCCATGACTTGCATGTACACCTAATTTTTTTGGTATTTCGTGCTCCATATCCATAACTAAAGATAGAGAACAACTTAGAACAGCAAATAAAATCTACTTAGTGATAAAGCAAACAAGCACACACGAGAATATTCACCCCACGCTATTGCTCCCCGGGCAACGGTGCCAGAAAAAGGTCTTGATAACCCACAAGTATAGGGGATAAGTTGTAGCCTCTTTCGATAAGTAAGAGTGTCGAACCCAATGAGGAGCTAAAGGTAGAACAAATATTCCCTCAAGTTCTATCGACCACTGATACAACTCTACGCACGCTTAACGTTCACTTTACCTAGAACAAGTATGAAACTAGAAGTACTTTGTAGGTGTGATAGGATAGGTTTGCAAGATAATAGAGAGCATGTAAATAAAATCTAGGAGCTATTTAGATAAAGAAACAACTAAGTTAATTTTAGAAAAGAGATTTTTGTCACAAGAAAATTATTTGTCCCTAGGCAATCGATAACTAGACCGGTAATCATTATTGCAATTTTATATGAGGGAGATGCATAAGCTAACATACTTTCTCTTCTTGGATCATAAGCACTTATGATTGAAACACTAGCAAACATCCGTAACTACTAAAGATCATTAAGGTAAAACCCAACCATAGCATTAAAGTATCAAGTCATCTTTATTCCCATACGCCATAACCCACTTATCCGTGTTTGTGTTTCTATCACTCACGCAACACAGACAATAAGCAAACCATGAACATATTGCAAACCCTACAATGGGGATCCCTCACGCTAGTGCGACACAGAGAGCACCATAGGAAAACACCAATAATAAAACATGCAACTCAAACCAGTCACGATCATCAATGAACCCATAGGATAAAACGGATCTGCTACTCAAACATCATAGGATAGCCATACATCATTGGGAAATAATATATAGTGTTGAGCACCATGTTTAAGTAGAGATTACAACGGGGAGAAGAGGTGTTACACCGCTGCATAGAGGGGGAGAGAGTTGGTGATGACGGTGGCGAAGTTGTTGGTGTAGATCGTCGTCATGATGATGGCCCCGGTGGTGTTCCGGCGCCACCAGGAGAGAGCGGGAGAGAGCCCCTCCTTGTTCTTCTTCCTTGACCTCCCCCCTAGATGGGAGAAGGGTTTCCCCTATGGTCCATGGCCTCCATGGTGTCGGAGGGGCGAGAGCCCCTCCGAGATTGGATGTCTCTCTGTTTCCTTCTGTTTCTGCGCTCCCAGATTCTGGCCTTTCACCGTTTCTTAAATTCCTGGAGATCCGTAACTCCGATTGGGCTGAAATTTTAACACGATTTTTATCCCGATATTAACTTTCTTGCCCCAGAAGAAGGGCACCAACCGCCTTACGGGGTGACCACAAGGGTCCAGGGCGCGCCCTACCCCTGGGGCACGCCCCCTGCCTTGTGGCCACCTCGGGCATCGTCTCGCGTTGATTTTTTTTCGAAAAATCACATATATTCCAAAATAATCTCCATAAGCATTTATCGCGTTTGGACTCCGTTTGATATGGATTTTTTGTGAAACAAAAAACATGCAACAAATAGGAACTGACACTAGGCACTGCATCAATATGTTAGTCCAAAAAATCATATAAATTGTTGCCAAAAGTATGTAAAAGTTTTAGAATATTGGCATGGAACAATCAAAAATTATAGATACAATGGAGACGTATCATGGTGCTGTGGGGACCGATTCTCCAGGTACTAATTCCCAGAAAATGGCCCTTGTGCTCATCAGCCCCAGGATAACTGTTAGCTGATGAGGCACCAACTTGATACAGAAATTCCAAGCAAATACAAAATATGTAGTACAAGACCATTCTGGTCTGTGAGTACAACAAATGGTTTCTAGTGGTTGATGGCGGAAGCGGGCTGTAAAACATCAGTGTCTATGGGACTCCATTTCCCACGGGAACAGCTGACCAGGTTAACTCCTATTTTCGCGAGGCTGCTATCACCGTTGCTTAGGTTCCAGGGCTGTCATCACGTCGCTCCTCTCCGTGCAAGAAATTTGGCCAAGACAATAGCCAGGGACAAGCCAGTGAGTACTTTGAATGTACTTGCAAACATTATGAACACGGGTATAATATAACAACGATGTGCTGAAAATATTTTATACTCATGACGTCAGTCACAAAAGATAAATATAACTCTGATGCGTGCAAGCATGTGAATTATGAATATGCAATAACTTAGCAATATTAAAATTTATGAAATAAATAACAAACATGCCACAGTCGGGCGTCTTAGCGACACCGCATAAAGGGCTTTAAAAGAAATGCCACAGTCGAGCGTCTGAGCGACACCACATAAAGGGCTTTAAAACAAATGCCACAGTCGGGCGTCTGAGCGACACCACATAAAGGGCTTTAAAAGAAATGTCACAGTCGGGCGTCTGAGCGACACCACATAAAGGGCTTTAAAAGAAATGCCACAGTCGGGCGTCTGAGCGACACCACATAAAGGGCTTTAAAAGAAACAATCATAGTGAATATACCGGAGGTAAACCATCCCAGGGGTATTTGATAATACCAATAATATTACGGGTTAGTCCACCATAAAATAATAATCATCATCATCACAAATCACAAGTCGTGATACCAGTTCTGGTTTAACAGTTTCACCTCCGAAGACCGACACTAAGACCGACACTTGACCCATTCCAGACTGTAATCCTTAACCATGGACACGGCTTATTCGAATAGGTTTAATCTCTGCAGAGGGTGTACTCTTTACCCACGAGTAACGGATTTCTTTAGTCCATCGGGACTAATTCCGTCTACGGTCTTTTTGTTGAAAACACACCTAACTTGCACACACCAGCTTAACTCACACGTGTCTGGAATCACCCACGTCACCTGTCAAGCAAACTCTAAGTGGGGAGGCTACAACCTCGCGTAGCATGGGATCAAATTTATATCGCACGCTCTAAGGGGTGGCCTCCCCTCTCGGTCTCAACCGGAAACACCCATGCCCCCGGACCAGGTGGCCTGCCTACCAGCTACAACCGGTATCTTCCACCCTGGCCTCTCTGTACGGTGTGTGCTAGAAAGAGGCTAACAACTTACTGAACCGTACTCTACTTGTTGTAGAGACGAGTGGTAGTACGAAACAAGTATGGGGTTACTAGAACAAGACTCGATCTACGGTCGACTCAGGAGGTTTATAATCTTCCCTGCATGATTAGCATAACGAATATATTTCAACCAACAGAGTCGACGCTCATATTACCTTACCATGCCATTCCAGACATAACCGTCCCGACGGAGACCGGCGACAAACTCATGCCTACCCAAGACAGAGGTTTTCCCGGGTTCCTGCCGGTATGCATGTAAGGCACATGAGGATGATTATCATCACAAGTGTGCTCATTTCCAACAGCATGGAAATCACTAACATGCACCCATGCATATGATCATATCACATGAAATAACAAGTTTCTCCAAAGTGGGGTGATGTGATAAATGTGTCAACGAACACTCAAAAATATCATGCCAGGGTTCAGAATGCTTGCCTTCAGGTCATGGGAAGGCAGGGTGCATTTCAAACTCTTGAAATACTTCTCCTCTCTTCAAAAATCCTATTTTAGAAATATAAATGAATTAACACACAAAAATAAAAACAGCACAAAAATTTGTTTGGAAAATTTTTCAATTAAATCTTAAAATAAACTAGATCAAATTTGAGAGAGGTAGGAAAAAGAATTAATTCATTTGGAGTTATATTTAAAAAGATAAAGCCAGTCAAAGATTTGGTCAAAATCTGTTTTTAATAATAAACAGAAAAGAAAACGCTTCGGGTAGAATACGCCTTCAAAACGGGGAGACGTACTCGGGGTCTTTACGCTTCCACTTAAACGCGTGGAGGCGGGGCTGGGTCACTGACAGTGGGTCCAGGGGCCCACTGGTCAAGTTTGACCAGTCCCCACTCCCTCCTCTTCTCTGCCCGAGCAGAGGCGTGGCATCCGGCGATCGTCGCCGGCGAACGGCATCTTTTCACGGGCATCTAAGAGCAGGGATGGATCCGCCACTCCTAGGCGGTCCTTCCAGTGGTCGCAGGGTCGCTGGAGGTGGAGGGAGTCGCCGGCGGCGAGCTCCGCGGCGGAGGGGGCTTCGGTGACAAAGTGATTTTTGGGCTGCGGTGGTCTCCGACCAAAATTGATCGATGGGTTGCACTCGCGAGAGGGAGGGGGAGTTCTTGGTGGAGAGATTGGAGAAGGAGAGGCCCTGGTGGTGACGGAATCGACCGGGGCTTGGCGGCGACCGAACTGGCCGGACTTGGGGAAGAAGACCTTCCCCTCCTCGAATGCTGGCCAGGGTAGCTCTAGGAGGATCACTGGAGGTTGATCGAGGGCTAGATGGAGCTCCGGGGCCCTTATATAGGCGGTGGAGGTCGGTTCGATGCGGCCGGCGATAAGGACGACGGCGAACCGCCTCCCTGTAGCGTCAGGGCGTCGTGGCGACGACGGTAGCTAGCCGACGGGCGAGGTGATAAGTTTGTGCTGTTCACAGGAGCAGGTGGCGAGCCGGGGTGGCTTGGGCGGCGCTGGCTTGAGCAGGGTTGTCGGGCGGCCGTGGCGGCTAGTCCTTGGCTTGCTGGGGACGCGGCGAGGCTCTGCTTGGCGTGTTGCGGTGAGGGGTGGTGCATGCAGCGCGCAAGGGGACACGGCGTGCTGGCTGCGGTCGGTCACGGGCTGGGGTGAGTGCGGGGCGTGACGCGGCGGCTCGGGCGCACGCGCGTGCAATACGCGTGCTCTGGGCACGTCCAGTGCACGCACAGAAGGTGTTCGACACAATGCCGTGGCACGCTACAGGTCACAGGTGAGGTTGGCAAGCAACATAACTAGGCTAGTGATAGAGGGAAACTCCAGGGACAAGGTGGTTTGGTCAGGTGGCCAAGTTCATAATGTATACCTGAGATCATGCCAAAACAGTCCATGCACTCCAGGTGTTTGTCAAAATGCCAAAGGCACCTAGGCTATTCTTGGAGGGGCCAAATCTTCCAGATCAGTGTCTCCTTGGATGCACAAGAGGGTGGTGAGGTTAGTTGGTGAAAAGCACAAACTTGCTAGTGCAAATTTTGCAGAACTTCAAATCTGGACAGGATGTGAGTGGCATTATTTCATGAACCAAAAATATGCCAATGGTTGCATGCTCCTGGACTTAGGGGTTTAGCATGGAGGACTACAAGTAGGAGAAGGAATCAAGGGCCAAAGAGCAAGCAATAATAGGGATGTTGTACAAACCATCATGATGGACCAGAATGAAGATTAGGTTGATTTACTCAAAATTTTCAAAGAACATCATTGGGTCTTTGCATATAATGGAATCATATGCTGCTACTGACATCCCATAATTTTGGTGGAAGCTAGAAACAAATATTTAAAAGGGTTGCAGTGCAAAAATGCCTACTGGACCAGAGAAGAAAAACATGTGTAGCACTCAAAATATGCAATGAATGAACTATATTATTGCATAAAAGTGATTTAGAGGCATCACATGACATCTCCAAATTTTGGTGGAATTTTTAGTTAATTTTATCAAATGGTTGTAGTACAAAAAGAGCTCCAAACTTAAAACAAGTCATTTTAATGATTAAAGCTCAGGGTGAAATAATTTTATAAATAAATTTACTGATTAGGAAATTGTTTTAATGAGATGGCATAGAAGTTCAATAAGCTAGGAAGGATCCACTTGGGAAAAATAAATCCTTAATAATAAAAGAAAGGTTTTAAAAAAACAACAAAAATTCCTTGCAGGCAAAATTTTAACTCTTGGCAAAAAATTTATAACTAAAACCTGGTTAAATTTTTGGGGTGTTACAATTACTAACCCCCTAAAAAAATCTCGTCCTCGAGATTTGCTAAGGTTTGAGAAACAAAAGAAAATACTTTTACTAGATCGAAAGATCATTTACACAAGTGGTAAAAAGAGCCTACAGTGAGAGGGCAATAAGTGGTGAATAACTACAGTGTGGGCACTGGCGTTGTGTGGAGAAATTCCACATTTCGGAGAACGAGTGATTTCTACGCGGGACGTAGTGAATTTAGAATAAATTCTAAATTCAACGATATGCTGGTCGTACCCGAGAACACAGTGCTCCCTCTGGCTGACAGGTGGGACTAGGGCCCACTGTCAGTTTCTTCTTCTACCTCTGGCTCTCTCTTCTTCCTCTCTCCCGCGCGTTTTCCCGGCTTTCTCCACCGGCGACGACTAGCGCGTAGGGCATCTAGGCCGTACTGTGGTAGTGCGCGGCGTGCTTGCTGCCGGTGCAGTGTGCACTCACGTCATGGGCCAGTGCGCTGTCGGCACTGCTCGCGGATTCGCCTCCGAACACCGGCGATCTGGCGACGAGCGGCGCTGGTGGACTTCGTCCACCCTACACCGATCCCGAGCTATAAAACGACTGCGATGCTCCTTCTTCATCTTCGCACCTGGCCTCGCTTCTACTCCTTCTCTCCTCCATTACCGTTCACCGGAGCTCGAGACGAGGCTCCAATGGCGGAGACGGTGCCGGACTGGTACATGATCCTGGTGTGTGGAGGGCTGGCGGCAGTGCTGGGGCTCTCGGTGCTCCTGTGCGCGATGATCTATGATGATCGTTGCGATGCTGCCGCTCGGGTGTTGGCTCTCCGCGGTGGCGGTGATCACGAGGATTAGGCGTAATCCCGAGTGTTTTACCGCTAACGATGTGTTGGAGGTGGATAGTGTCCGGATGATTATCTGCTAATCTCTCCCTTGGCGGCATGTGGAGTGCTTAGAAGGGTGGTTGGTGAGATGCAACATGGTTGCGTGTATTTCAGGTAGTGTAAGAGTCCGAGTGGTTGTGGGTCTGCTGCCGTGGTGCTGCGTGAAATAAAACGAATAATCCATGCAGCGAGAGGATAAAAGATGCAGCAAATTCTGGAAGAAGAAAATCTCATTCCAGGATTTTTCGCGGTTACACAGGTTGCTCACGAAGAAAACCACTCACAAACGTAAAAACTAAATACTCGACTCGTCGCACAAATTCGAGGTACCATGCATAAGTTACCACATAATAGTAAATGCTGAAATAACAAATACAGCAGTGACGTCTAAAATGAGAATGGTAACTGGTCAGGGTCTCGAGGAAAAGTCTCTGGTAGTGGAACGCACTCCTCTTCTATCGGAGGAAGTGGATTGATCAGTCGATGTATGAGTCTCTCCGGATCGGGTCTCAGTGGTCGGCCGATTGCAATCTGAGGGTTCAGGTCAGTGAGATTCTGGAGATAATCCATCACTTGCTGATTCAAATGCTCTTGCGCGATGATGTACTAGATGAGGTTGGCCAGTACTGGGTCTCTCTCAATCCGCCCACCGGGGAAAGATGTTACTCCCCCGGGCGTTGCACGGCTCGGAAAGTAATAATATCCTCGTTCGCGGGCATAGGGCACTGCGGATCGAAGGCGAGCAATCGCTTCTTTCGCAGCAGCTTCTATGGCCAGGTGTGGGGTTGGCATAGATTTCCCCACGAAGGAAACTTCCGTTGGATCTTGATTGGAGTCTACGGGAGGGATGTGTACTGCTGCCCAATATTCCGAGGTGGAAAAAGTGAGTCTCGATTTGAACAGCTCGTACTGGGGTGGATATGTAGAACCCATAGTACTGCGGGTAAAGTCCCACAATATTTTGACAAAGCTACCTGGGGTTGCATTTGGGGTTCTCAGATGAATACTGGGGCTCGGCATGACAGGAAGAAGGTTGTGAGGGTGGTGCACAAGATGTGGGGTGCTGGGTAAGGTCACAAGGTGGTCTTTATATAGCAAAGGAGCTGGGTCATTTCACCGTGGTGAAAGGTAATAAATTTACCAGCTTAGCTCCAAAGGTCGGGTCAGTGTCAGAGATACACATATCTCATAAAGAGACGTGTTACTGCGGTTGTCGTCGAGGTTGGATTTGGTAGCTGTGCCTGGAAAATGTGCACTATGCTGACAAAAATACGCGTGGCTACCATTAAAACAGGGGCACAACGACAAGCTGCCTTATTACACAAGATTTCACGATTACAAAGCGGGGATACACTGAGACTCGGCACTACTCGCACAGCTTAGTCTACCTCGTTTACGTCTAAACGAGCGTGTCTGGTGGATGTCGAGGCTTCTCCATGTGTCCCAATGCTGGGATTTGTCGGAGATGGCGGAGGAACTGCAGGGTCGGGGTAGCGATGATGACCATCGCGGGGATTGTTGGCCACAATCCCGTTGGAGTGTGCTCCCAAAAGGTGACGAAGCACTTCTGGGGTCATCAAGACACCTTGGCCGCTGGTTGGAGTTGACCTCAGGGTCTCGATCGGGTGTCCAAACAGCACGACTGGGTTGTCGGCGTCGGACTCGGCTTCCCTGCTTGCCGGGGCTCAGCGAACCAGCTCTCCTCGAGCTGCGATCAGATCAATAGTGATTTGATCAAACAATGCCTCTAGTGCACTTACATAGCGCACTAGGTGCAACAACGCGGGGTCCGTCTCGTGGTCTCCGTTGGCAACTTGGGGTGGTCTGCCATACCCTTCACGCCTGGGGTAGTAGTAGAACGAGCGACAGTTAACTCTAGGTGACAACTGCCGGAGTTGAACTATAGCTTCTCGAGCGGCTAGCTGGATGGCTTGTGGCTCGAAGGAAGTTGTTCTTCCGGTGAACCTGTAGGGGCGTTCTGGCGACAAACCCCTACCGTAGATGTGCACAGTGGCCCAGAATTGGCGGTCTTCACCGCTCATGGGTCCTTGGTACACAACATATTCTGGGGGCTCTTCTAACGCGTAGGCACGATGGGTGAGGTTTGCGAGTATGGTCACGAAACCTCCAAGATTGGTTGTTGTGGTCTCATTGTGCACTATGGGACCAGGCATTGTGGCTAGGTTGGGGAAGAGGCTGTGCTGGGTTGAGGCTAGCGTGCCCTTTTTATAGAAAAAGGGAACGGAGTCTTCCTTCGCACGCTTGCGAATGAGACATTTTTGCCATCAGTCATTGGCGTGTGATCGACAGGCTAGACTGATAGGTTGGGCACCGACTGCCAAAAGTGTCGGACTTACTGTGTGGCTATCTTGCACGGGAAGCTTGGCTGGGGTTTTGGTTAGGGTCTGCTAGGTTGGTTTACCTAAGTTATCCGACCTGGCTAAGATAGGATTAGCCAATGGTCAGCCTGGCTCTGGTACCAAGTCTGTGGGGACCGATTCTCCGGGTACTAATTCCCAGAAAATGGCCCTTGTGCTCATCAGCCCAAGGATAACTGTTAGCTGATGAGGCACCAACTTGATACAGAAATTCCAAGCAAATACAAAATATGTAGTACAAGACCATTCTGGTCTGTGAGTACAACAAATGGTTTCTAGTGGTTGATGGCGGAAGCGGGCTGTAAATCATCAGTGTCTATGGGACTCCATTTCCCACGGGAACAGCTGACCAGGTTAACTCCTATCTTCGCGAGGCTGCTATCACCGTTGCTTAGGTTCCGGGGCTGTCATCACGTCGCTCCTCTCCGTGCAAGAAATCTGGCCAAGACAATAGCCAGGGACAAGCCAGTGAGTACTTTGAATGTACTCGCAAACATTATGAACACAGGGATAATATTGCAATGATGTGCTAAAATATTTTATACTCATGACGTCAGTCACAACAATATAAATATAACTCTGATGCGTGTAAGCATGTTATATATGAATATGTAATATCAAAGAAGTATATAAAAAAATATAATGAAATAAATAACAAGCCTGCCACAGTCGGGCGTCTGAGCGACACCACATAAAGGGCTTTAAAAGGAAATGCCACAGTCGGGCGTCTGAGCGACACCACATAAAGGGCTTTAAAAGAAATGCCACAGTCGGGCGTCTGAGCGACACCACATAAAGGGCTTTAAAAGAAATGCCACAGTCGGGCGTCTGAGCGACACCACATAAAGGGCTTTAAAAGAAATGCCACAGTCGGGCGTCTGAGCGACACCACATAAAGGGCTTTAAAAGAAATGCCACAGTCGGGCGTCTGAGCGACACCACATAAAGGGCTTTAAAAGAATAACAATCATAGTGAATATCCAGGAGGTAGAACCGTCCCAGGGATATTCGATAATACCAATAATATCATGGGTTAGTCCACAACAAAATAATAATCATCATCATCACATGTCACAAGTCGTGATACCGGTTCTGATTTAACAGTTTCACCTCCGAAGACCGACACTAAGACCGACACTCGACCCATCCCAGACTGTAATCCTTAACCATGGACACGGCTATTCGAATAGGTTTAATCTCTGCAGAGGGTGTACTTTTTACCCACGAGTAACGGATTTCTTTAGTCCATCAGACTAATTCCGTCTACGGTCTTTTTGTTGAAAACCCATCTAACTTGCACACACCAGCTTAACTCACACGTGTCTGGAATCACCCAAGACACCTGTCAAGCAAACTCTAAGTGGGGAGGCTACAACCTCGCGTAGCATGGGATCAAATTTATATTGCGCGCTCTAAGGGGTGGCCTCCCCTCTCGGTCTCAACCGGAAACACCCATGCCCCCGGACCAGGTGGCCTGCCTACCAGCTACAACCGGTATCTTCCACCCTGGCCTCTCTGTACGGTGTGTGCTAGGAAGAGGTTGACAACTTACTGAACCGTACTCTACTTGTTGTAGAGACGAGTGGTAGTACGAAACAAGTATGGGGGTTACTGGAACAAGACTCGATCTATGGTCGACTCAGGAGGTTTAAGTATTCCCTGCATGATTAGCATAACGAATATATTTCAACCAACAGAGTCACCGCTCATATTACCTTACCATGCCATACCAGACATAACCATCCCGACGGAGACCGGCGACAAACTCATGCCTACCCAAGGCAGAGTTTTCCCGGGTTCCTGCCGGTATGCATGCAAGGCACATGAGGATGATTATCATCACAAGTGTGATCATTTCCAACAGCATGGAAATCACAAATATGCATCCATGCACATGATCATCTCACATGAAATAACAATTTCTCCAAAAAGAGGTAGTGTGATAAATGTGTCAACGAACACTCAAAAATATCATGCCAGGGTTCAGAATGCTTGCCTTCAGGTCATGGGAAGGCAGGGTGCATTTCAAACTCTTGAAATACTTCTCCTCTCTTACAAAAATCCTATTTTAGAAATATAAATGAATTAACACACAAAAATAAAAACAGCACAAAAAGTTGTTTGGAAATTTTTTCAATTAAATCTTAAAATAAACTAGATCAAATTTGAGAGAGGTAGGAAAAAGAATTAATTCATTTGGAGTTATATTTAAAAAGATAAAGCCAGTCAAAGATTTGGTCAAAATCTGTTTTTAATAATAAACAGAAAAGAAAACGCTTCGGGTAGAATACGCCTTCAAAACGGGGAGACGTACTCGGGGTCTTTACGCTTCCACTTAAACGCGTGGAGGCGGGGCTGGGTCACTGACAGTGGGTCCAGGGGGCCCACTGGTCAGGTTTGACCAGTCCCCACTCCCTCCTCTTCTCTGCCCGAGCAGAGGCGTGGCGTCCGGCGATCGTCGCCGGCGAACAGCGTCTTTTCGCGGGCATCTAAGAGCAGGGATGGATCTGCCACTCCTAGGCGGTCCTTCCGGTGGTCACAGGGTCGCCGGAGGTGGAGGGAGTCGCCGGCGATGAGCTCCGCAGCGGAGGGGGGCTTCGGTGACAAAGTGATTTTTGGGCTGCGGTGGTCTCCGACCAACATTGATCGAGGGGTTGCACTCGCGAGAGGGAGGGGAGTTCTTGGTGGAGAGATTGGAGAAGGAGAGGCCCTGGTGGTGACGGAATCGACCGGGGCTTGGCGGCGACCGAACTGGCCGGACTCAGGGAAGAAGGCCTTCCCCTCCTCGAATGCTGGCCAGGGTAGCTCTAGGAGGATCACTGGAGGTTGATCGAGGGCTAGATGGAGCTCCGGGGCCCTTATATAGGCGGTGGAGGTCGGTTCGATGCGGCCGGCGATAAGGACGATGGCGAACCGCCTCCCTGTAGCGTCAGGGCGTCGTGGCGACGACGGTAGCTAGCCGACGGGCGAGGTGATAAGTTTGCGCTGGCTTGAGCAGGGTTGTCGGGCGGCCGTGGCGGCTAGTCCTTGGCTTGCCGGGGACGCGGCGAGGCTCTGCTTGGCGCGTTGCGGTGAGGGGGGGCATGCAGCGCGCAAGGGGACACGGCGTGCTGGCTGCGGTCGGTCACGGGCTGGGGTGAGTGCGGGGCGTGACGCGGCGGCTCGGGCGCACGCGCGTGCAATACGCGCGCTCTGGGCACGTCCAGTGCACGCACGGAAGGTGTTCGACACAATGCCGTGGCACGCTACAGGTCACAGGTGAGGTTGGCAAGCAACATAACTAGGCTAGTGATAGAGGGAAACTCCAGGGACAAAGTGGTTTGGTCAGGTGGCCAAGTTCATAATGTATACCTGAGATCATGCCAAAACAGTCCATGCACTCCAGGTGTTTGTCAAAATGCCAAAGGCACCTAGGCTATTCTTGGAGGGGCCAAATCTTCCAGATCAGTGTCTCCTTGGATGCACAAGAGGGTGGTGAGGTTAGTTGGTGAAAAGCACAAACTTGCTAGTGCAAGTTTTGCAGAACTTCAAATCTGAACAGGATGTGAATGGCATTATTTCATGAACCAAAAATATGCCAATGGTTGCATGCTCCTGGACTTAGGGGTTTAGCATGGAGGACTACAAGTAGGAGAAGGAATCAAGGGCCAAAGAGCAAGCAATAGTAGGGATGCTGTACAAACCATCATGATGGACCAGAATGAAGATTAGGTTGATTCACTCAAAATTTTCAAAGAACATCATTGGGTCTTTGCATATAATGGAATCATATGCTGCTACTGACATCCCATAATTTTGGTGGAAGCTAGAAACAAATATTTAAAAGGGTTGCAGTGCAAAAATGCCTACTGGACCAGAGAAGAAAAACATGTGTAGCACTCAAATATGCAATGAATGAACTATATTATTGCATAAAAGTGATTTAGAGGCATCACATGACATCTCCAAATTTTGGTGGAATTTTTAGTTAATTTTATCAAATGGTTGTAGTACAAAAAGAGCTCCAAACTTAAAACAAGTCATTTTAATGATTAAGCTCAGGGTGAAATAATTTAATAAATAATTTACTGATTAGGAAATTGTTTTAATGAGATGGCATAGAAGTTCAATATGCTTGGAAGGATCCACTTGGGAAAAATAAATCCTTAATATAAAAGAAAGGTTTTAAAATCAACAAAAATTCTTGCAGGCAAAATTTTAACTCTTGGCAAAATTTTAATAACTAAAACCTGGTTAAATTTTTGGGGTGTTACAATTACTAACCCCCTAAAAAAAAATCTCGTCCTCGAGATTTGCTAAGGTTTGAGAAACAAAAGAAAATACTTTTACTAGATCAAAAGATCATTTACACAAGTGGTAAAAAGAGGCTACAGTGAGAGGGCAATAAGTGGTGAATAACTACAGTGTGGGCACTGGCGTTGTGTGGAGAAATTCCACGTTTCGGACAATGAGTGATTTCTACGCCGGACGCAGTGAATTTAGAATAAATTCTAAATTCAACAATATGCTGGTCGTACCCGAGAACACAGTGCTCCCTTTGGCTGACAGGTGGGACCAGGGCCCACTGTCAGTCTCTTCTTCTACCTCTGGCTCTCTCTTCTTCCTCTCTCCCGCGCGTTTTCCCGGCTTTCTCCACCAGCGACGACTAGCGCGTAGGGCATCTAGGCCGTACTACGGTAGTGCGCGGCGTGCTTGCTGCCGGTGCAGTGTGCACTCACGTCGTGGGCCAGTGCGCTGTCGGCACTGCTCGCGGATTCGCCTCCGAACACCGGCGATCTGGCGACGAGCGGCGTTGGTGGACTTCGTCCACCGTACACCGATCCCGAGCTATAAAATGACTGCGATGCTCCTTCTTCATCTTCGCACCTGGCCTCGCTTCTACTCCTCTCTCCTCCATTACCGTTCACCGGAGCTCGAGACGAGGCTCCAATGGCGGAGACGGTGCCGGACTGGTACATGATCCTGGTGTGTGGAGGGCTGGCGGCAGTGCTGGGGCTCTCGGTGCTCCTGTGCGCGATGATCTTTGATGATCGTTGCGATGCTGCCGCTCGGGTGCTGGCTCTCCGCGGTGGCGGTGATCACGAGGATTAGGTGAAATCCCGAGTGTTTTACCGCTAACGATGTGTTGGAGGTGGATAGTGTCCGGATGATTATCTGCTAATCTCTCCCTTGGCGGCATGTGGAGTGCTTAGAAGGGTGGTTGGTGAGATGCAACATGGTTGCGTGTATTTCAGGTAGTGTAAGAGTCCGAGTGGTTGTGGGTCTGCTGCCATGGTGCTGCGTGAAATAAAACGAATAATCCATGCAGTGAGAGGATAAAAGATGCAGCAAATTCTGGAAGAAGAAAATCTCATTCCAGGATTTTTCGCGGTTACACAGGTTGCTCACGAAGAAAACCACTCACAAACGTAAAAACTAAATACTCGACTCGTCACACAAATTCGAGGTACCATGCATAAGTTACCACATAATAGTAAATGCTGAAATAACAAATACAGCAGTGACGTCTAAAATGAGAATGGTAACTGGTCAGGGTCTCGAGGAAAAGTCTCTGGTAGTGGAACGCACTCCTCTTCTATCGGAGGAAGTGGATTGATCAGTCGATGTATGAGTCTCTCCGGATCGGGTCTCAGTGGTCTGCCGATTGCAATCTGAGGGTTCAGATCAGTGAGATTCTGGAGATAATCCATCACTTGCTGATTCAAATGCTCTTGCGCGATGATGTACTGGATGAGGTTGGCCAGTACTGGGTCTCTCTCAATCCGCCCACCGGGGAAAGATGTTACTCCCCCGGGCGTTGCACGGCTCGGAAAGTAATAATATCCTCGTTCGCGGGCATAGGGCACTGCGGATCGAAGGCGAGCAATCGCTTCTTTCGCAGCAGCCTTCTATGGCCAAGGTGTGGGTTGGCATAGATTTCCCCATGAAGGAAACTTCCGTTGGATCTTGGTTGGGGTCTACGGGAGGAATGTGTACTGCTGCCCAATATTCAGAGGTGGAAGGGTGATTCTCGATTTGAACAGCTCGTACTGGGGTGGCTGGGAAGAACCCATGGTACTGCAGGTAAAGTCCCACAATATTTTGACAAAGCTACCTGGGGTTGCATCTGGGGTTCTCCGATAAATACTAGGGCTCGGCATGGCAAGAAATGGATGTGAGAATGGTGCACGAGGTGAGGGTTGCTGGGTAAGGTCACAAGGTGGCCTTTATATAGCAAAGGAGCTGGGTCATTTCACCGTGGTGAAAGGTAATAAATTTACCAGCTTAGCTCCAAAGGTCGGGTCAGTGTCAGAGATACACATATCTCATAAAGAGACGTGTTACTGTGGTTGTCGTCGGGGTTGGTTTTGGTAGCTGTGCCCGGAAAATATGCAACTACGCGCTGACAAAATACGCAAGGCTACTATTAAAACAGAGGCACAACGACAGGCTGCGCTTATATACAAGATTACGTGATTACAAAGCGGGGATACACTGAGACTCGGCACTACTCGCACAGCTTAGTCTACCTCGTTTACGTCTAAACGAGCGTGTCTGGTGGATGTCGAGGCTTCTCCATGTGTCCCAATGCTGGGATTTGTCGGAGATGGCGGAGGAACTGCAGGGTCGGGGTAGCGATGATGACCATCGCGGGGATTGTTGGCCATAATCCCGTTGGAGTGTGCTCCCAAAAGGTGATGAAGCACTTCTGGGGTCATCAACACACCATGGACGCTGGTTGGAATTGACTTCAGGGTCTCGATCGGGTGTCCAAACAGCACGACTGGGTTGTCGGCGTCGGACTCGGCTTCCCTGCTTGCCGGGGCTCAGCGAACCAGCTCTCCTCGAGCTGCGATCAGATCAATAGTGATTTGATCAAACAATGCCTCTAGTGCACTTACATAGCGCACTAGGTGCAACAACGCGGGATCCGTCTCGTGGTCTCCGTTGGCAACTTGGGGTGGTCTGCCATACCCTTCACGCCTGGGGTAGTAGTAGAACGAGCGACAGTTAACTCTAGGCGACAACTGCCGGAGTTGAACTATAGCTTCTCGAGCGGCTAGCTGGATGGCTTGTGGCTCGAAGGAAGTTGTTCTTCCGGTGAACCTGTAGGGGCGTTCTGGCGACAAACCCCTACCGTAGATGTGCACAGTGGCCCAGAATTGGCGGTCTTCACCGCTCATGGGTCCTTGGTACACAACATATTCTGGGGGCTCTTCTAACGCGTAGGCACGATGGGTGAGGTTTGCGAGTATGGTCACGAAACCTCCAAGATTGGTTGTTGTGGTCTCATTGTGCACTATGGGACCAGGCATTGTGGCTAGGTTGGGGAAGAGGCTGTGCTGGGTTGAGGCTAGCGTGCCCTTTTTATAGAAAAAGGGAACGGAGTCTTCCTTCGCACGCTTGCGAATGAGACATTTTTGCCATCAGTCATTGGCGTGTGATCGACAGGCTAGACTGATAGGTTGGGCACCGACTGCCAAAAGCGTCGGACTTACTGTATGGCTATCTTGCATGGGAAGCTTGGCAGGGGTTTTGGTTAGGGTCTGCTAGGTTGGTTTACCTAAGTTATCCGACCTGGCTAAGATAGGATTAGCCAATGGTCAGCCTGGCTCTGATACCAAGTCTGTGGGGACCGATTCTCCGGGTACTAATTCCCAAAAAATGGCCCTTGTGCTCATCAGCCCCAGGATAACTGTTAGCTGATGAGGCACCAACTTGATACAGAAATTCCAAGCAAATACAAAATATGTAGTACAAGACCATTCTGGTCTGTGAGTACAACAAATGGTTTCTAGTGGTTGATGGCGGAAGCGGGCTGTAAAACATTAGTGTCTATGGGACTCCATTTCCCACGGGAACAGCTAACCAGGTTAACTCCTATCTTCGCGAGGCTGCTATCACTGTTGCTTAGGTTCCGGGCTGTCATCACGTCGCTCCTCTCCGTGCAAGAAATCTGGCCAAGACAATAGCCAGGGACAAGCCAGTGAGTACTTTGAATGTACTCGCAAACATTATGAACACGGGATAATATAACAACGATGTGCTGAAATATTTTATACTCATGACGTCAGTCACAAAAGATAAATATAACTCTGATGCGTGAAGCATGTTAATATGAATATGCAATAAATAGCAATATTAAAATTATGAAATAAATAACAAACATGCCACAGTCGGGCGTCTTAGCGACACCATAAAGGGCTTTAAAAGAAATGCCACAGTCGGGCGTCTGAGCGACACCACATAAAGGGCTTTAAAAGAAATGCCACAGTCGGGCGTCTGAGCGACACCACACATAAAGGGCTTTAAAAGAAATGCCACAGTCGGGCGTCTGAGCGACACCACATAAAGGGCTTTAAAAGAAATGCCACAGTCGGGCGTCTGAGCGACACCACATAAAGGGCTTTAAAAGAAATGCCACAGTCGGGCGTCTGAGCGACACCACATAAAGGGCTTTAAAAGAAACAATCATAGTGAATATCCGGAGGTAGAACCATCCCAGGGATATTTGATAATACCAATAATATCACGGGTTAGTCCACCATAAAATAATAATCATCATCATCACAAATCACAAGTCGTGATACCAGTTCTGGTTTAACAGTTTCACCTCCGAAGACCGACACTAAGACTGACACTTGACCCATTCCAGACTGTAATCCTTAACCATGGACACGGCTTATTCGAATAGGTTTAATCTCTGCAGAGGGTGTACTCTTTACCCACGAGTAACGGATTTCTTTAGTCCATCGGGACTAATTCCGTCTATGGTCTTTTTGTTGAAAACACACCTAACTTGCACACACCAGCTTAACTCACACGTGTCTGGAATCACCCACAAAATCTATCAAGCAAACTCTAAGTGGGGAGGCTACAACCTCGCGTAGCATGGGATCAAATTTATATCGCGCGCTCTAAGGGGTGGCCTCCCCTCTCGGTCTCAACCGGAAACACCCATGCCCCCGGACCAGGTGGCCTGCCTACCAGCTACAACCGGTATCTTCCACCCTGGCCTCTCTGTACGGCGTGTGCTAGAAAGAGCCTGACAACTTACTGAACCGTACTCTACTTGTTGTAGAGACAAGTGGTAGTACGAAACAAGTATGGGGTTACTGGAACAAGACTCGATCTATGGTCGACTCAGGAGGTTTATAATCTTCCCTGCATGATTAGCATAACGAATATATTTCAACCAACAGAGTCACCTCTCATATTACCTTACCATGCCATTCCAGACATAACCGTCCCGACGGAGACCGGCGACAAACTCATGCCTACCCAAGACAGAGGTTTTCCCGAGTTCCTGCCGGTATGCATGTAAGGCACATGAGGATGATTATCATCACAAGTGTGATCATTTCCAACAGCATGGAAATCACTAACATGCACCCATGCATATGATCATATCACATGAAATAACAAGTTTCTCCAAAGTGGGGTGATGTTGTAAACGTGTCATCAAACACACAAAAATATTTATGCCGGGGTTCAGAATGCTTGCCTTCAGGTCATGGGAAGGCAGGGTGCATTTCAAACTCTTGAAATACTTCTCCTCTCTTCAAAAATCCTATTTTAGAAATATAAATGAATTAACACACAAAAATAAAAACAGCACAAAAAGTTGTTTGGAAAATTTTTCAATTAAATCTTAAAATAAACTAGATCAAATTTGAGAGAGGTAGGAAAAAGAATTAATTCATTTGAAGTTATATTTAAAAAGATAAAGCCAGTCAAAGATTTGGTCAAAATCTGTTTTTAATAATAAACAGAAAAGAAAATTCTTCGGGTAGAATACGCCTTCAAAACGGGGAGACGTACTCGGGGTCTTTACGCTTCCACTTAAACGCGTGGAGGCGGGGCTGGGTCACTGACAGTGGGTCCAGGGGGCCCACTGGTCAGGTTTGACCAGTCCCCACTCCCTCCTCTTCTCTGCCCGAGCAGAGGCGTGGCGTCTGGCGATCGTCGCCGGCGAACGGCGTCTTTTCGCGGGCATCTAAGAGCAGGGATGGATCCGCCACTCCTAGGCGGTCCTTCCGGTGGTCGCAAGGTCGCCGGAGGTGGAGGGAGTCGCCGGCGGCGAGCTCCGCGGCGGAGTGGGGCTTCGGTGACAAAGTGATTTTTGGGGTGCGGTGGTCTCCGACCAAAATTGATCGATGGGTTGCACTCGCGAGAGGGAGGGGGAGTTCTTGGTGGAGAGATTGGAGAAGGAGAGGCCCTGGTGGTGACGGAATCGACCGGGGCTTGGCGGCGACAGAATTGGCCGGACTTGGGGAAGAAGACCTTCCCCTCCTCGAATGCTGGCCAGGGTAGCTCTAGGAGGATCACTGGAGGTTGATCAAGGGCTAGATGGAGCTCCGGGGCCCTTATATAGGCGGTGGAGGTCGGTTCGATGCGGCCGGCGATAGGGACGACGGTGAACCGCCTCCCTGTAGCGTCAGGGCGTCGTGGCAACG
The DNA here is from genome assembly GCF_018294505.1 of Triticum aestivum. Classification (NCBI taxonomy): domain Eukaryota; kingdom Viridiplantae; phylum Streptophyta; class Magnoliopsida; order Poales; family Poaceae; genus Triticum; species Triticum aestivum. The sequence goes on along the minus strand of NC_057804.1, from coordinate 401,286,248 downwards.
ACGGTAGCTAGCCGACGGGCGAGGTGATAAGTTTGCGCTGTTCACAGGGGCAGGTGGCGAGCCGGGGTGGCTTGGGCGGCGCTGGCTTGAGCAGGGTTGTCGGGCGGCCGTGGCGGCTAGTCCTTGGCTTGCCGGGGACGCGGCGAGGCTCTGCTTGGCGCGTTGCGGTGAGGGAGGGCATGCAACGCGCAAGGGGACACGGCGTGCTAGCTGCGGTCGATCACGGGCTGGGGTGAGTGCGGGGCATGACGCGGCGGCTCGGGCGCACGCGCGTGCAATACGCGCGCTCTGGGCACGTCCAGTGCATGCACGAAAGGTGTTCGACACAATGACGTGGCACGCTACAGGTCACAGGTGAGGTTGGCAAGCAACATAACTAGGCTAGTGATAGAGGGAAACTCCAGGGACAAGGTGGTTTGGTCAGGTGGCCAAGTTCATAATGTATACCTGATATCATGCCAAAACAGTCCATGCACTCCAGGTGTTTGTCAAAATGCCAAAGGCACATAGGCTATTCTTGGAGGGGCCAAATCTTCCAGATCAGTGTCTCCTTGGATGCACAAGAGGGTGGTGAGGCTAGTTGGTGAAAAGCACAAACTGGCTAGTGCAAATTTTGCAGAACTTCAAATCTGGACAGGATGTGAGTGGCATTATTTCATGAACCAAAAATATGCCAATGGTTGCATGCTCCTGGACTTAGGGGTTTAGCATGGAGGACTACAAGTAGGAGAAGGAATCAAGGGCCAAAGAGCAAGCAATAATAGGGATGTTGTACAAACCATCTTGATGGACCAGAATGAAGATTAGGTTGATTTACTCAAAATTTTCAAAGAACATCATTGGGTCTTTGCACATAATGGAATCATATGCTGCTACTGACATCCCATAATTTTGGTGGAAGCTAGAAACAAATATTTAAAAGGGTTGCAGTGCAAAAATGCCTACTGGACCAGAGAAGAAAAACATGTGTAGCACTCAAAATATGCAATGAATGAACTATATTATTGCATAAAAGTGATTTAGAGGCATCACATGACATCTCCAAAATTTGGTGGAATTTTTAGTTAATTTTTGTCAAACGGTTGTAGTACAAAAAGAGCTCCAAACTTAAAACAAGTCATTTTAATGATTAAAGCTCAGGGTGAAATAATTTTATAAATAAATTTACTGATTAGGAAATTGTTTTAATGAGATGGCATAGAAGTTCAATAAGCTAGGAAGGATCCACTTGGGAAAAATAAATCCTTAATAATAAAATAAAGGTTTTAAAAAAACAAAAATTCCTTGCAGGCAAAATTTTTATAACTAAAACCTGGTTAAATTTTTGGGGTGTTACAGGTGCTACGTATCTATCAGCAAATCCAGTGTTTCATGCAAGAACAAAACACATTGGGGTTGATTATCATTTTGTGCGAGAAAGAGTAGCCAAGAAGCTATTTGATATTCGGTTTATCCCCACTGATGATCAAGTTGTAGATGGTTTTACTAAAGGCTTATCATGGCGCAAGTTAGAAGAGTTCAAGAGCATTCTCAACTTGGTGAAGTTATAATGTGGGGGTGTGCTAGAATATATTGTACGTATATACGGTGAGATATAAACCGTATATACATTATGACTTGCGTGCGTTGAAATCAGGTAGTTAGGCCGGCGGCTGATCCTTATCTTGTGTAGAGCTAACTTGAGGATCAAGCCATTACCTAACTATCGAATCTGTAAACCCTAGCCATCCTAGCCTCCGGCTATATATAACACGCAACGCGTTCCTGCTAGACATATGCTTCACGCCATCTTTCATATAGCTCGAATCTTGTTTTGAAAAAAAGGGTATATAGCACGAATGACCTGAGCAACTATATATCAATATGACTACCTCAAGCTACGGTCAATCAAGTCATTCCAGCTCCCTCATACAACTGCCTCAAGATACGGCATAGTGAACTGGATGGTATGGTCAGTACATTGCACCATGCAACCCAATTAAATATATTCTAAACGATCTGGTTCACCAATATGCCAGGGACATGAAATGGCTATGTAGGAGCTCAGCTAAATGAGACACCACTCATAGCATCTTCAGCCGCGCTCCCAACATGTCCTGTAGGCGAATTTTTCGCGCCGGCGCACATAAATCGGCCGAGTCGCGTTTCCAAGAGTCCGTTTTTCGCCGGTTTAGGCTGAAATTAACGTCGGCAGACACAGGCCGAACATGGCGCGCTGGGGGGCGCCCGGGGTCACCGGGGCAAGCGGTTTTGGCGCGAACTAACTGAGAGCCCGCGGAGTCAGCGACACTTGACTCATCGTCCTCACAACACCTCGGTCTCCCGCGGGGAATCAATGCCAAGGCTGCTGCCGGTCAGCCTTCCATTGATTCCTCACGGGCGGCGTAGCGACGCCCTCCCTCCCGTCACGCGTACACACGGCACCCGGCCGCTATAAAAGCAACGCCTCCCCCTCGCCTCTGGCCACACCCCGCCGTGCTCTGCCTCTCTCTCCCCGTGCGCACCCGCCGCCGACGTTCCTCCCCTCTCTCTCCCCAAGCCCAGTCGTGAGGATGTGCGAGCGATTCCCTGGCAATGGGGCGGTGGCCAACGGATTCGTCCTCCGCTCGCTGCACGAGTGGGAGGCGTACTTGCTCTTCGAGGCCAACATCTCGGCGCCTCCCGACATGCGCGCAGGGCCGAGCAGGTGGAGGCTCAGCGTCGGTGGCGTCCCCATTCCCTCGCTGCCCAACGTGTGCGCCGACTACATCGTCGACGAGGTCGACCGCGTGCGGGCGTCACTGATGGAGGAGGAGCTCACCCTTCCACAGTACGCTGTCGACAACCACGAGGCATGGGCGGCGTACTTCAAGCACAGGCAGGCGCAGCGGTTGGCCTCCACCAACGTGGTGCCGGTGGTGCGGGGCACCAAGAACAGCGAGGGGCGCCACCTGTGGTGGGGCGCCCCCGGCCGCTCGCTTCATGTCGTTCTCGGGTACCTCGAGGGCAGCAACGACCCGCCCTTGACGTACCCTGTCGCCCCGACCCGAAGCGGCGGCCAAAGGATGCCGAGGAGGCGGGGTCGCCTTCTTCCTCCTCCTCGCGCTCCTCCTCCTCCGGGTCGCCGGCGCTGTTCAGCACCAAGGCCGAGCCCGCGGACACGCCGCTCGGCCGGCACACCAGCAGCGTCGACATCGTCATCAACGAGGGCGGGCACGCCTCCTCCTCGGCTCCTCCCCGCTTCGTCAAGCCAAAGACGGAGCCGGGGCTCTCCGACGAGGCGGCATTGAAATGGGCGCGCGAAGACTGGGAGCAGACGGAGCTAGAGCGCTAGTGTCACGCCCTGGAGCAGTTCGCCGCTCAGCGCCGTGGCTGCGACGAGGGAGGCATCGTCGTTCTCGACGACTACAGCGACAACAACGCGCCGCACACGGTCCGCCAGGGCGACTCCGGGCAGGGGTCCAGCAGGGGCGGCTGCGGCAAGAAGGAGAAGGACTACGAGGACAACGGCGATGGCGGCATTTTCGCCGCGCTGAGCGTGTTCTTCCTGTAGTCTAGGCGTTTGTTTTTTAGTAACTTTTAAATTCGCTTTGTAAAAACTGTTTAAGTCGCCGAAGTTTATGCCGGTTTGCCGAATAATAGCCTAATGTCTTTTTAAAAAAATTGAAAAAAGCCTTCTGGGGCGACCCTGGGGCCGGCGGCTGGGAACCAGTTTGGCCCCAAGCCGATTTTATCACCGGGTTGCCCCAGGCGATGCTTTTTCGAGCCCGTTGGTGGGCCAACAGCTGGAGATGCTCTCAACGAACATTTTGTATGTGCGCAGGTAATAGGCGTGTGAAATATTTAAGACAAAAGAGGATATTTCTTCATCGGATCAACTTTCTTGTTGTTTATCACGACTATACTTTTCTAGCTGTTGTGTACCTTAAAGTTGCCATATCCTTGCTCCAAACATTCCACGGTCTGGAGGTTCGAGAGAGCAGCAGCAGCATCCCTCTGCCCTCGTCCTTTGGTCTCCCATCCATGGCCATGGTTTTTTTAAGGTCACCGGGGGAGGGCAAAGCCCTCCACCTGAATTGTATTCATTTTTGCCTATAGATTTTGCAGCCTAATACAAGATAGGGTTCCAGAAGAAGAGGGGGGCACAAGAAGAGAGATAAAGTGAAAAAACACATGGTGAAGGGGGGGCACCCCCGAGCACTCGATTGCCACGGTCAGCCGAGACCATACCAAGACAGTGTACCTTCGACGCAATCGAAAGGCGCCGGCCCATCAGGACCGCACAACGCCGCGACACCACCGATGTCATGGGGTACAGACTGCACAACGCCGCGACAACACCATGTCATGGGGTACAGACTGCACAACGCCGCGACAACACCATGTCATGGGGTACAGACTGCACAACGCCGCGACACCACCAGTGTCATGGGGTACAGTCAAAAGGTCACGCCAGGCCGAGACGGCGCCACGGCACCTATGTATCGTCGGCGTAGTCAAAGGACATCACCAAGCAGAGAACACCCCAGAGTACACCCAGGCCATCGCGATGAACCGGGGGATGAAGACAACACCATCAAGATGGAAACGACGTGAAGCGTCGCCGCTGTCTCGGCCAGCAGCAGCCGGCCGACCATGGATTTCTCCCATCCCCGGTCACATCTTCACGCAAAGAGCATCACAGAGCAACCGCCAACAGCGTCGGGCAGCGCAGGAACGGGCGGCCCCAGATCCAGGTGAATCCAACCGGCAGAGCAACGCCGGTAGGCACCTTGACGCCGAGGGCAGCAGTGAAGACCACCAGTGAGGCGCCCCCAGCAGGAAAAGCCACGAGCAGTGGCAGCCCACCGAGGGAGAAATGGGAGGTGGAGGGCTCCATGGCAGGAGCCACGATGCCACCTTCGTTGGCGAGCGCAAGCAGAAGCACGGCGACGACAGAACAGGGGGTGGCGGAGGAGGAAAACGCGGAGCACTGCAGTAGACGGTGATGAGTGGTTGAGGGCGGAAGGCGTCTGAGGCCGGCGAGAAGACGCCGAGCAGGAGGATGGAGGGCGCAGTGCCCAGCCATGAGGCAACGGCGGATGGAGCCTCCGCCGACAAACCAGGGGCCATTGCGGCGCCCCCAGCGGGTAAAGCCACGAACAGCGGCAGCCCATCGAGGGCGCAGGAGCCACGACGCCGCCATCGTTGGCGAGCACCGCGAAGAAGCACGACGACGATGGAGCAGGGGGCGCTGGAGGTGGGAGACGTGGCGGCAGAACCGCAGTCAGCGACGGCGAGTGGTTGAGGGGCGGGAGGAGGCGGAGCCCAACCCAAAGACGCGGAGCGGGGGGCGGGGCGCAGCGCCAGGAGTAGCAGGACTCCGCCGATGCAGCCATGAATCGGCCACCATAGGGGAGGAGCTTCACCAGATTGGATCTGGGCGGGCTGGGCCGAGCGCGCGGGGAAGACATAAGGGCGCCGCCGCCGTCCCGGAACCGGCCAGGGAGGGGACAAGCGCCGTCGGAGTGGACGAGGGAGGAGGCGCTGGAGAGGGGCGCGCGGTGGTGGAGCGGCTCCGGCCAGGTCGAGGGTTGGGGGAGGGGTTCTGGCACGGAGATTGGAACGAGACCGCCCCGCCGCCACCTTCCCTGGGCGCGGCGCGGCTTCGCGCGACCGGCCCTCCGACGACGGCGCTGCGGGGAGCGGCGGTGTAGACGGAGCTTGGGCGGCGGCGCTGGTTCCCCCCATGTCGCCAGACGCGGGGGTGTCGATTTCTGCCCTCCCATGGCCATGGTTTGCATGTAATCATCATAGCAACTAGAAGGTAACGCGCGCTTCGCTGCGCCATTCTTCAGTCATGGGGTCTATATCTTTTTTCCATTTTCGTGTATGCTTTACCGCGCCGGGGAGTGAGGGCTCAACTTATGTGTTATTTAAAATCTCTTCAATGCAGTATTGTATGATGAAGTGCATAGCTGATATCCCTATGCAGAGTAAGAGAAAAAAATCCTTTGAAGTTTAAACAATGGAGCAGAGTGCTATCACCAGCAGACGATAATTCCGCAGGCCTTTGCCTGCAGAATTATCGTCCTGCGGAATTATCGTCTGCTGGTGATAGCATTCTGCTCCTTGCACCTTGATGCACCGGCCAAGTCTTGCTTTGTATCTGCTACTTCATCAGGTTTTGCTTGTTTTGAAATATAAGGTCGGCAGCTAGCCACCTTCTTTGTTTCAAAAAAATAATTCCGCAGCAGCAATTCTTATTAGGATAGCATGCAAAGATGAAAATATATGAAGAATTGAAAAGAGATAAGAAATCAAATATGTTGTTACATTTGTCATGTAAGCCACGGGATTTTTATACTCCTTCGTAGCCTGCATAAATAAGCGGGGAAGCACAAGAGAAAAATAAAGGCTTATTAGTAATGAAGTATTCTGTATATGACCAATTTCACCAAAAACGCAAGAGCAACTACTGTACCTCGTAGATATTAAATTTTCTGTATAAATCCCGCAGTTCAACATAGCAACAAATTGGCTTGTGCTTGACTTTTTTTTCTCACAAGCCCGCACATCAAATGCGTCAGCATCTTTATATCCCATAAAGCAATCAGTGCATATTTCATATAATCACGAGTGAGCTATATGGATCTTGCCACACTTCGAGCAAGAAGATGCATCACCTAAAGAAAAGAAAATGGCAATCAAGATAGACACAGCTAATCAGTACAAACAAAACAGCTTCTTGGTCAGGCCCAATTCATGCCAAGAAGTAATGATTATTCAATAGGAATGTAGTACAAACAAAAAAGCAGCCTCAGTCAGGAGTGCGGCGTTTCTGCTCCCGAGCTCATCTGCACCCCCCCCCCCTCCCCCCGACGAAACAAATCAAAACAAATAATAAAAAAAATTCCAATTTTTTTTTGTGGTAGATAAGTTATGTGTGAGGTGCTCTCCGAGTTTCAACTCATTTGGACACATGAGCAACTCTCAGCGAAAAAGACAGATTAAGGGTCTGTAAAAAAAATTACTATTCACACACTGTTCTGGCCCCTTTTTTTTTCTGAGAACTGCTCAGATCCAAATAAGTTGAAATTTGGAGCGAACCTCACGCATGTAATTGTCTATCACACAAAAACAATTTGGATATTTTGAAATACTTTTAGTATTTGTTTTGATTTTTTTGCTGACCGGGTGCAGATGAGCCTGGGCACCGAATCGGGTTTTCGCCTTAGTTGAGATAAAAATGTTGATGTCATCTTGTACATTGCATAAACATAAACATTAAGTAGTTCACTGCAACGGGCCATATTCGGAGAAATTGAAGTAGATAGTGAAACAATAGGTCAGAAGTAAGGTAAATTATGCATCAACAAAAGAAATACCAATTTCGACACTAAAGAGACCAAGGCATGCTCATTCCTTGGGCAATAGGGGCTATCGGCTATTAAAGAAAGTGGAGATTCCAAGTCAAAAAAAAAAGGAAAGCAAGTAGGGATAGGAGTTGGATGACACTGATACAGACAAAAAATTTAGAGACTAAGCGAAAGTCATATTTTGAGCTCGAGCGCACATGTACTCGATATCCCCCTCGTTGATTCACCCCAAAATTCCCTTTCCCGAGCGTATTGTGTGGGGTATAGTACCTCGTATTTCATCCCTTTTAAGGATCATGGCCCACATAGGGCCACCCATAAATGCAACGTCCCCGTTTATTTGTTTGACGGACCTAACAGAACCAAACGTCATGGGCCGATTACTTGTCGATTCTGTTCCATAGAAGGACGTCCATGCCGTCACATTACTTTGCATGATCGCCAACGAACACGGCCGCATGACAAATGTGATATGATGATTACGAATCTTAATTAACTACGCCAGAACAACAAACTTGGAGATGGATTACATCACACCCGACGCAACGCCAGCAAACTGATCCGAGACATAAAGCATGCCTGCACGCAGGGCAGGTGCTCAGTTGCACAAAAACATCAGCTGCCACGTCTGTCTTAACGAGCCCAGCTCAGCGAAAGGTGTTGCCTGCAGACCAAAGGTGATGCTTGCAGAAGAGCCAGCCTCCTCATGTGAAAAGCAAAGAGAGAGAAGAGAAAAGAGGAGTATGCACGAAAAAAGCAAGAGAAGACCCGGTGTGCTTGACGTAGGAAAGAAACAGAGTCACTGCAAAATCTGGACCACAGACTAGTGCCTCCATTGCCCAGAATATTGTAAGACGGTGGTTTCATTCCTTCAGGCTTGCGTGGATTCGTTGGGGCATACGCATGGTGATGCCTCCGCTGTACATGCCCTCATGAATGCAGAAAACAAGTCATGCTTGCGATTGACAATTCAAACTTACTGAAATCGCTTGCCATTTTTCACTCACCACTTACACGCCACCAGCTAATCTCAGCTCCATCGCTTTCGTAAAATTGTTCCTATGGTGCCCCACCACACCACAATTTTTGCAACTCGCCGGCTTCCGAGGCTGCTTTGGCACATCGCCGAGATCCGGGTAAGTAGTTCTCGCCGTAGGCACACCAACAAGCATCACACTCTTGATTGCGACCTCCGCTGCTCGATTTTGATCTGCACATGAACAAAAACAAGAAACAGTCAGATCATCATACTACCAGAGTACTCTTTTTAACAGATGTCCTTAATCAACATAATCCTCAGGGATTCAGTACAAAAACACTCAAAAGTCTACACGGTCTCATCGTGTACCAGGACGCCAGCTAAGATCACCGTCTGGTTATGGTTTTTCACACCAACAAATTGTCCGCACGGCTCGTTTTTTTTTCCCAGAATTGCTCAATCATGAGCTAATTTCCATTGGTACAGTTTAATCAATTATTAATACGAACGTGCTCTAAAAGTACTATGTAGACAATTTCTCATTCTACTGAATGAACATCACTACATCGATAGATTTATGCATTCTGCTACAATTTCATTCAAGCATTATCAACAAATTTAGATCCAATCCAAGCTTACACGCACGCAATTTTTGGACCATGACAGGGCATGCGGGTTCATCTTACCAGTTGATAGTTTAGACTGCTGCAGCGGGCTCTTCTGCCTTCCCAACACGGCGGTCTGTAACTCACACATCTGCCGGACAAGCCGCCCTGCTTGTTGGCAGATCCCCTCTCCTGGTCACTCTCACTCACCTCCTCCACCAGAGGATACCTTACAAAGCCAACAGAACACACAAGGAGACGCAAATCAGAACATAAAGCTGAACAACAGTTTAGCAAGTCAGCTAGCTTGATAGATCCATGGATTCATCTCACCTTCTAATTAGCTGCATTTGGAACTCCATCGCTCGAATGGATTCGTGTGCGCTGGAGCACCCCGCTGACTGGAAATGGATTTGGATACCGCAGCTGGGGAGCCACCGGCCTGCAGTGAATGATTCAAGCCATCCACCTAATGTAAAACGAATTTCCTGGCCCACGGACCAGATTACCACCACCAAATTACAAGCCATGACCCATCTTCAGTCAGGTTTTCTATGAACACCCTAACTGCCTTCTCAAAAGTGCTTATGCGGGGTGGGCAAGGCGTGAAGCTTGGGGCAGAGGCTCCAGTCCTCAACCTAAAAGCAGTTTCAATGATTGTGTCAAACAATTAACCCACTGAATATCAAGATGCGCATGAAACTACTGAACCGAGAGATGAAATTAGCCGTTCAAAACAGAAAGTTCGCACACTAACTCCTACCAAACCATGTAGTGCTCCCAACAGAAATTCAACCAAACTGTATGACCTTACAAAGCCTGAAAATATAGTACTGTAAATCTTTATAGCAATGTTGAATTTAACTTCAATTCAGAACAGTCAGTTTGCACACTAATTCATGTCACACCATGAAGTACTCCCCACAGAAATTAAACCAAAGTGCATGACCTTAGAAAGTAAGTTTGCACACTAATTCATGTCACGCCATGAAGTACTCCCCGTAGAAATTAAACCAAAGTGCATGACCTTGGAAAGCATGAAATTATAGTACTGTAAATCTTCATAGCAATGCTGAATTTAACTTCAATTCAGAACAGACAGTTTGCACACCAATTCATCTCGCACCATGGACACCCAGAAATTCAACCAAACTGTATGACCTAAAAAGCATGGAAATATTTGTACTACTGAAAATATTCGTATGAATGCTGAATTTAATGTTATCACTGACCTCTTGTTCCAACGAGGAACCTGAAAATTCATCTTCCCCGTCGACAGCTCGGAAGTGAGAGGCAAGCTGCCCCTTGTCACTGCCGCCGCTTCAGCAACGCCGCAGATCCGCCCTTTGGCGCTCACACCCATGGCCTCCTGCAGCGTCACCTTGACCACTGTCCGCCTGGTGCCATGTGCCGGCGACCTTCCAGCACTAGACTCTCCCCAACCTCAATCAGAGTAGATCTGGCAGAGAAAAATCACAAAAGCTTAACCGCTGGAACTCGACACTGGAAAACACACAAGGTCGATTAGTAGCATCGGGGTCGACATACCTCCTGATTGGAGGAGGAAATCCATCGCTTCCGGTCGTGTGTTCGTCCACTCCCTCCCTTGCTTCTGAAGTTCCAAAATGACGGCCGCGTTGGGGAAGAACAGACTCACCTTGCATTGAATCCATGGAGCATCGACTTTTCTGAGCCACAGATTAGACAGAAATCGAGAACCTGATCCACGGCTCACCTCGTTTCTGATTGCTCCGATCAACATATCACAACATCGATAGACATGAACATCTTTCAAGCTTGGGCACTGAAGAAGCAGCCGTTCTGCAGAAAGTTCCTCAGCCTGTAAATACTCATGCACTAATCATAAGTTTGGACATTGAAGAAACACCCAGTCGGTACAGAACAAGAAAGAATCAGGACACACTTTTTCCATACAAAAAATCTATGAAAAATCAGGGAAATTTGATAGAATACTCTGTACAACTTTCCCAATGAACCCACATGTTTGGCCAGACGAGACCTGAAATTATTACCCTACTATTATTCACAGCTAACTTAATTGCACATGTCCTTATCACTAATATGCAAACATGGTCTAATGAACCAAAAGCTTTACAAACTGCTGATATATGTCTATTGGTGCTGGGTCTCTAGTTCATGTCTTCGCCGAGTGCTGCAACGAAGAAATTATAGATGCAAGCTTCTCACCCACTGTGTGTGCAGACGGTTCATATATTCGGGCACAATGATGCCCTCAAAATTGTTCTGTCATATTAACCTTAGACATCTCCAAAATCAGCTACACTGCTTTATTTGGTCAATTACTTTTAAATTGTTTTCAAGAGTAAGCAACAATCTTCTAAAAACAAAGTGCCCTGCCAAACTACACGATGTAGCTAATATAATTTTGCGCAAAGATGACTGCAAAATGGGTCTGCCATACTAAACTTACACATTTCCTGTCCTACAGCAGCAGTAGTTATATGTTGTTTAGTAGTTGAAGTTCAGCAGCAGTAGTTATTTCAAGTCAGAAGCAATTCCCTTAAATCCAAGGTCCTACAGCACTGCCTGTAGGCTTCTTGTAGTAATTTACATAGTAACATTGGTCGTTGCTAGTTAGTTCTGTTCTACCGACTTTTACCATTTTTAGCAAAGACAGTAGCAATAATTCCCATTGAACGAAAAACTAACCACTTCACCGATCAGACATGACTCTAATCCAGATCACTAATGGATTCCTACAACGAAGTACTACTATATCCACAAAAGAAATGCACCTTTACCATGTTGCGCACTAACCTCTTTAACCACCGAGGAGCTTGTGGGCTGGCCTTCCCGTGGAGACCTGCGAGGGCGGCGACGAGTTCTTCCTTCTGCCAACCACACCACGCTCGAGCAGATCTGTGCGTCTGCACTCGCGGCCGGCCCCGGCACCTGATCCATACCAACAACCGTCAAGGCAGCCATTCGCCGCAGCGGATCTCACATGCATTCAGTGTCGTCCACCGCTTCAATCAGTGGGAATCTGTTTTCACAACCGAGATTACAATCACCACTGCAGATCTGAACATAGAGATCCCCAAAGGATCGAAACCGCAAGAAGGGGACTTCATTACCGGCTGATTAGCTGCCGTAGGAATCCCATCCCCATCAATGGTGTCGTCTTCTTCAGGCGCCTGCCCTTCGAGCAACACGAACCTTATCTTATCTGCTCTGCTCTATCGCAATGAAAATGTGCATCGACTAGGAACCCAGACCTATACCATAACTGTGCCCCGGCCCCACGAGGACGGAAAGCACGTTTTCTGTCCACGGATCAGCATTGGCGTTGACGTTCCGAGCCACGGCTCAAACATCATACATGAACGGCCGTCCCGATGATGGCCCACATCACAGCACGGGGACATACGTAGAGACCTGATGGCCCGACTAAAAAACACACGTATTGTGCCAGGCACCTGACATGGAACATATCCCCAAGCTATATTCGGTGGTCCGGATAAAGAGAGCAGTTACGCTCGAGTGCAAAAACTCCGTGTCCGAGACTAAGGGCCTGTTTGGTCGAAAGTGCGTAGGAGCACCGGGCGACTCCACCCACCACAATCTGACCCATTCACTAGCCTTGGGATTCACATCTCCTATATTAGCCAGTATGTATTAGGGGTTTATTCGACATGTATCTCTCACACGGATGATCGGTATCTTAACTTTTTTCTGCACTGACATTGTCAGATAATACACCCACTCCCAACCTCAACCACCAGCGCCCAACCACCCAAGGGCCAACAGGCCATTCAATGCACACGAGCTCCACCCCTCTCTTCTCCACATCATGACCCTTCTTCCTCTAGACACTCATCTCCCCCCATCAATCCTTCCCCACGATCCTCTTATAAAGTCCATGCACCTTCTTTCCAAGTCTTCTGCTTGCTACGTGGAGCAAAGTTAGGATGAACTAGACAAACTATGTTCACCCTGGCCATCGTCCAAGCTTGCCGTTTCCTGCGACACCCACGGCCGCCATGGCTGCCGCAACAAAGTTATGAATTCTGGCGGCTGGCGGCGAGCTGCAACGTGTGAGAAGAAATCCATGTGGAAGACTATGCCAGCCGTGATGAGCAAATCAAGGCATCCGTCATCTGTGCTTGCCGCATTTTGCCCACCGCGTCTGCCTTGGACGCCAACTCCATGGTCTGCGTTCACGCTGCCAGCGGGAGCATCGCAGCCGGCACCGCTTCCTAGATCGAGGCTGCTTCCTGGTCTTTCCCGTCGCTGTGTCAAGCTCGGTCTGGCCATGCTTTGCGTCGGCAACAGTGTACGTCGTGCTTGCCCTGGTAGAAGCCGTGGGCTTCATGCTCGTTGCCGACGTCCTTGATCTGGGCTTGCGCATGGCCGGCATCCTCCGACCAGGTCCCGCTGGACTGCCATGAATGTGCTCCACTCTGCTCCAGCCAAGCAAGTTCGCACATCCGTAACAAAGTCGTGAGGCCTAATAAATGCGATTCAATGTTCATCTGTTGTATACCAATGAGTATCTAAGGGGGTGTTTGTTTCCAGGGACTTTTTGGTGTAGGGATTAGAAAAAGTCCCTAGCAAACCAAACAGGGTGGGACTTTTTTAGGACTTTTTGCTAAAAGTCCTTAGAAGCACCTCCTTGATAGTCTTTTCAAAAAGTCCCAGAGACTAGAAAAAGTCTTAGGACTAGAGAAACAAACACCACCTAACTATCTATACCCGTATAGGTTTAAAGCAAAGTTGAATTGCATTAATAGCATCCATCCCAAGACTATAATGTACGTGTGGATTTCAGGGAGGTGCGTCGCCGAGAGCTTTTCGTCCGCGTCCACTGTTTGATTTGTGACTAACTTTGTCAAAGATTGTCACATCTAAAGTTAGACAAGTTTGACCAACATAGGTGAGTGTTTGGTTCAACTTGACCAACATAGGTGAGTATTTGGTTCAAGCCACATCTTAGGCAAGCCACACTTGGGCCCCACATGGCATACAGATAAAAAATGTGACAAGATTCCCTTAGGCTTGCCAACTTGTGGCTCTCATTTTGATGAACTAACCTTAGGCAAGCTTGGCAAAGTGTGGCAATGCTAGGCCTAGAATCAAACAACCCCTTTATGTCTATGACATGTGGGACTCACTGCTCATAAAAAAAATCTTTGCCTTAGGTGTGGCTAGAACCAAACATCTACCTAACTTGGTCAAACTTGTCTAAGGTTAGGTGTGGCAAAGTGTGGCAAGGTGTGGCTAGAAACCAAACAGTTACTAAAATCGCAAACAAAATTCATAGACCGGATGGTCGGTGTATCTAACCAAGGTTCTACTATTTACAATACATATCAAGATGGATCTAGTAGACTCACTTCCCTTGCTTTATCGTATGCGGGAAATGAACAACTACTTAGGAGTAGTGGCATACTATTATAATTTTTCACATCCCGTTGAGATAAACTCAGATTCTTAGTTTATTTTTCTTTAGAAAAGGAGGATGATCCCTGGCCTCTGCATCTGGGTGATGCATACGGTCATTTTATTAATTATTCTCACAAGATCTTACAAAATATATACAACGGTAAGACTAAAGCCGCCGTCTAAGCAACAAACTGTCGCTACACCTATCCAGTTGATGAAGGGGCGCAGATAGTCTGGGCCTAATACCAAATAGACATCGCAGCCAACCCTAACATCTAAGACCTGAGACCCCAACCTAGCCACTTGTCGGGTCTGGGAACACACTGGTCCGGCGTGCTCTCAGAGGCCGCCGCCGCCAACTGCCACCGCTCCATCTTCAGAACTGTATTGATGCATCAACCTTGCTCGGTCCAGCTATCGTCGATGCCACCACGGCGCCCAACTACACCTCCTTCCTGCGCGCAAACAGCTGAACACGCCGCGGTCGTCACTGATACACCTCAGCGCCATGCTGCCAAGTATCATCAGCCGATACAGCTTGAAGTCCTTGGAGGATCTGTCGTGCGTAGCACCTGCCGACCAGGCATGACCAAGCGTAGCACCTGTCGGTCCGGCATGACTTGACATCTCCACCGAAGCTCCGTGCAAGACGAAGCCGCTCCACCTCCTGCCTCTAACTTCCAGGGCTGCTCCACAAACGATGCTCCCAAGAGAGAAACGACACCGCAGTGCCGCAATCGTCCGATCTGGAACACCAGATCCTAGGGTTTCCCCCGGAGCAGCACGAGTGGGTCGACAGTAGTTACACGACGATGCCTTCATCAAGGTAACGACGTAGAACGCCGCCATCGCTTGTCGTCAGCTCGGTTTTCACCGGCAACCATGTCTCCCCAACTCGCAGCCGGGACTAGATGATGGATCTCGAGATCCGATCACCAAGCTTCTGGCCGGCCACCGCCGACGAAGAAGATGACCACCACCACTGGCTACACCGGCCAGAACAGATCTGCCATGGGTGCCGCTAAGCAGTCCACCAGGCCCTCGATGCCGTCGCCGATCTAAAGCCAGATGACATGCTGCCGAAGACCGCATCGCGCCGCCGCCTGATCTAGGCTAGCCACCGCAGCAGCCGCCCGTGGCCCGAGGCAGGGCCGACCGTCGCCGCCGTCGAAGCCAACGCCGCCGCTTCTAGATCGGCCGCACCTCCACGCATGTTGAGGTCCCGCCACCCCTGAGACGCGAGAGGTAGGAAGAGCCCCCGCCACCGCCATCGGCCACCGGGTGCAAACCGGCGGCGGCGGGAGGAGGGGAGGAGGATGGGCTAGGCCCCGGTGGCGGCTAGGGTTGGGCAGCCCGAGTCGCGTGGGGGGGGGGGGGGCTAGAGCTGGGATCAGATTCTCAGTTTATTGAAATGCTAACAACCCAACTGTAAAAAAATGCACCTTCAGATAAGTCCAGTTGCAACAGAATAATGCATATGAGACAATGTAAAATATAAGAATACAGTTCTACGCTTTGCTGAACACTGAAATGCCTTGGACATGCTGCTTGTTTACGATCTAGCCATCTCACAATTCTATTTCTAAATGCATTGCTGACTTCACCATCTTATTCTAGTTGTGTTTATTTATATCTGGTTATTGAATATCAGTAAGTAGGCTCTACTAACCAAAGCTATAGACTCCTTTCTAGGCGCAAAATGCTAGCTTTATCCAGTTATTAACAAATGCAATTTACCGACTGACTAATTCTTCGAAGCCTTTAAGAAGCAAATGGAGGAAGCAATGAGATGGAATGTACAATACAAATTGATCTCCATAGCATCATCTAAAAAAAATTCGATAATTTTTCTTTCATGTAATTTCCACAAACAGTTGTTGCCAACTGCTTCGATCTCTATCTCAAAAAAAAAACTGCTTCGATCTCAATAACTTAACATGTCTTCTTTTTCATCTACAACAATAAGGGGTTGTTTGGTTCCAGCCACAGTTTGCCAAGCCAAAATTTGACAGCCACAGTTTGCCAAGCCAAAATTTGGCAGCCACAGTTTAGTTGACATGTGTTTGGTTTTTGCCACACTGTATTGCCCCTATGGCCCATTTGTCATAGAGATAAATATTTTGCCAACTTTTGCCAAAGTTCGGCGTCCAATTTCTCAGCCACACTTGTGTGACTTTTCATACTTGTGTGACTGGTCACTTTTTGGCTTGGCCACACTAATCTCCAACCAAACAAACCCTAAGAAACTTCTCAAGTTCTTAAACAATTACAGAAGAACTGAAGATAGTGAGAAAACACCATATAGTTCATCCTAATTCATGCTTCTAACTCTTGATACATTTTGATTGTCAATTTGTTTGTTTGTTTTCTTGTTTGTCTGCGTGTGTGTCTACAAATCAAGTCAAGACTGAAAAAGGCATGCATCCCAAAGAACTAACTGTTGGATGTACTACAGCCTCGTGGAGGCAATTCCACGAACACTATGTGTGCATCCATCAAAGCTTCGGTCGATTTAATCAAATCGCTAGACAAAAAAGAAAAATCTAAGGTGTCCCACTCATTTATTTGTTGAATCAGTACCTCACCTGCGGCTTGATGGAGAGGAGCAGCGTGCCGTGGACGTCCATGAAGGTCAGCTCGTCGGCGAAGAGCTTTCAGCGAGCAGAGTAGCCTTGGAACCCATTGCTAGACCTCGTCCACACCGTGCGGCATGCCACAGATGCCTTTGATGTTGCGACGCCACCTACTCGCAGAGGCTAAATCACAGGGATGAATGACCGGGAGATGGGAAAATCAGCAAAGGATGGAGGCAGCAAAACACCACTCCCAATCGACGATGTCCAGGCCTGCGAACGCCTAGCCACTAAGAGTGTGTTTGGTTCGGGAACAAAGTGAAATGTAATGTCATGGTTCCGTTCCACCGGAACGGGTTGGTTCCGTTCCGGTGTTTGGTGAAGGGAATTAGGAGGAGTGGAATGGTTCCATCTCAGCGTTTGGTTGCATAGCACGGAATGGATTCTTTCACATGATGCATTTGGTTTATCTCAAATCTTTGCATATAAATGGTGGGACTCTCACATATGTATATACATTGTCACAATTATAGCTCTTTACATTTTTAGCATCATCAATTGATATAATCTGAAAAGGATCTACAGTTCATACATGAAAAAAAATCTCACTGTTTTCTATTCACATGAAGAGTCTGTTTTGGCATGAACGCATCCAGCAGAAATCTACAGGCATGAACAAAATAAAAATTTCTCACTGCAAGCATCAGGGACAGGTTGAGTTTGGCATGAACGCATCTAGCAGAACTGAACGCATCCATCAATCCTGAACGCCGTCTGCTCCTTTCCTCTCTCGGCCCTGCCCAGGCAAGCTGATGCTGCCGCCGACCAGGTGTGGCTGCCGCTGGCTGGCTTCTAATACTCGCGCCGAAGTAGCCTGGCTCGCCGCCCAGCTTCAAGACCGTCGCCCCGCAGCCGCTCGTCCGCCGCCCTGCAACTGATTGAGGAGAAGACGAGGGAGACGGTGGCGTGGAGGCAGGACAGTCAGCGGCGCAGATGAAGGAGAGGAGCTGCCGGTGGCGCGGATCGAGGGAGGAGAGAGACGAGGGGGAGGCGGCGCACCAGAGAGGAGGGCGAGAGGGGATGGGGTTGCGGGAGAGAGACGAGGGGGAGACGGTTCCGCGTCGTCCGCTCGAATTCGAGGTCTCACCTCGTTCCGGATTCGGTTCGCGGGAACGAGTGGGTCACCGTTCCATGCACATACCAAACGCGAGAATCAAGTTCAGGAACGGGTCCGACCCGTGATATTCCGATCCATGACAAGAACCAAACACATCCTAAGTGTCCGTGGCGCGTTCTCCCAACCTGCTACCTCGCAGCTACCGGTCAGCCACTGCCATCCAAAACCTCCTCTCCATAAGCCTCCGTTCCGCAGGAAATTGCACAGCTTGTTCATCTATTTTATACCTTCCTAGAAAAGCTTTTACCCCTGGACCCGTCGCCCACGTGGAAGGGATGTTGTTCAGTAGTAGCGTAGCGATCCAGTGCTCTTGGTTCAAGGCGGTTCGGAGTGGGTCAACATAGGCTGACTGAGTGGTCCCACACGCCTCCAAGGCCCCGATTCACCAGGAAGCTGTAATTCAAGGGAGCTTAGTAACTGTACTGATACCAGCACCGCTGTCCCCGTCCCGACCCTGTTTTTCCAAAGACCCCGGAGGAAAAAGGTGCTCTCTTGTCAAGATTAGGCCCCCCAAATAGTTTATCTTTTTAACTTGAACACATCTCAGATCAAAGTTTGAAAAGTGGAAAAACAAACTTTTAAGAGGTGGGCACATGAACGCCTTGGGGCCTCCTTGCTCATTAGCAACACATGAGTGCCTCCTTTGCAGCTGTGGTTGCATCTCTGAAAAAAAGGGTATGAGGCGATGAGTGGTTAGTTGCCAAGTGTGATGAGCATGTGGCAACGTGGTGTTTAATTATATAATTATTAAAGAAAAATGGACACTAAGTAGTATTCGTGGTGTAACACTCTATAGTACTATGTTTCAGGACGAAGAAGAGAGGAAGTTGCGCGCTGTGGAGCTCGGCCATCCATTGCATCCTAGGATCCCCGGATCTGACGTACCGCCTCACAGCTTCCTTGTTGCTGCTGCTTCCCATCTCTGGTTGCTTCCGTTCTGTCACCGTTTCTCCTCCTACTGCTCCTCCTCGTCGTCTTTCGCCTCCCTCTCTTACGTAAGCCTGCAGCGGCACCACCAAACAACTGGCTGTGTCTATCAGTAAAGAGACAGGAAAGGCAGCACGGAGGAGTACCTTGGAAGTTGGAATGGCAAAAAACAGAAAGGTTGGAGTAGGTTTTTATACTGGTGGGAGCTTTGCCTGGCCTTGGCGCTGCTCTACCTCATGGTCTCTTGGTTGTGTTGCTCCATGGCCCCTCGCTTGCATGGATAGAGCTAGAGCCTAATGGCCTATCTGGCTTCTGCAGGGGCTATGTAATAATTATGGTTGTGTCTGTCTAGGATTGGCGGAGGACTGGGCGTAGCTATCATTACTATCATTAGCATGATTTCATGAGCGCAGACAATGTCGTACTACTTACCACAGAGAGAGAGAGAGGGAGAGAGACTTGCCATGGTTTGCAAGGTTTCTTCACGACGGAAAAGACGACTGATCCATTATACCACCTCAGTCCAATGTGGATCTACTGCCATGTCGCCCAGGCTAGTATAAGTCCAATTAATCAATCTTATGGAAGCTAGATGCAAATTCATAACCATATATAGTTCCACATGGGTTCCAAGTTCATAAGTAAAGAACCATACAAGTACATATACTAGCTTTAGTTCACAACCAAGCTTGAGATCGAAGTTCTCAGATTAAATAAGGATAAGCGTAAGTTCACAACCAAGCTTGCTTCGTCATAGCGTTCATATTTTGCTGGGGCATCTGTAAAATAATCATGAAAGATAATTTCATCAATTATTAATTGTGTTGGTATGTCTTATAGAAAAGAAGTAACATTTGCACTAACCGTGAACAAGATATCCTAAACACCACAATGACGACGAAGTGGACGAAGATTATCAAGTTCTTCAGCCCATCACACCCGATCTGACCTACAATCTTGCCTACTCCAACTTCGCTCTTCTCTCTAAGCACGAAGTTGGAGCAAGTATTCTCTGCCTCCTGCCTAGTCGTGTTGTAACCAGACACCAGTTCCTTGAACGCTTGTATGCTGAATTTGTCGGGAACCCCCTGTAAGCGGAGTGTTTCCTAATAATATGCCAGGTATTTTTTAGAAGCTGAACCCATTCTGCAGCCTCTCGGTTTACATCTAAAGTCAAGCATGCTTTTTTTACCGTGTTTCTTCAGACAATACTTGACATACGATCATGCAAGCTGAGTACCAGTGTTCTGACACTCGGCATACACAAAGATACTCTCGACAACATGTGATTTTCCTGTAGTGTGCTTATTGTATGTTACATATGATCACAATGATCACACGAATAAGACAATAGTGCAATCATGACGAACTCAACGATGATTATGAAGTTCTTCAACACACATAGCCTAAAGTAACCAACACACATGCGTACTTCAACATTACTATCCTGTTTGAGAGCAAAATTGGAAGAATCATCATCTGTCTCCTGCCTAGTCATAAACCCTTAGAAGCAACTGTCTCTTTAACCGACGACTCCTTCATGACATGTGTGCCATGAACTGTATACTCTTGGAACCCTCATTATGTACACCACATGCCACTTCACCTAGCATGACAAAGGGAGCAACAATTTAAGCAACAAGGTAGGAACACAACATATGGAATATAAACAACATAGACATGCATGATCATATACCCAAAAGGCAGCACAAGTCCGTCCTAAATGCTATGATGTCATCCTATTACCACATCCAGAAAGAGGGGTGTAATCCTACCACCACAATTTCACCATCACCACGAGGAGTTAGTATATACCACCTCATAAAAAATGCAGGCCAACAATAGTTTTCAAGGCATGTCCACCATCGTCGTTGTCGTCCTTGTCATTGTCATGCACGCCATCACCACTACTAAAAAACATCATTAGTAGTAGTGCTTTCCTATCCAGGTCGTAAGCTAGGGCATATGGTCTCCACCCATGCCAACGAACTAAAGGCCCATGCCATGTTGTCCAACAAATGGTTAGGAACCGCCATCAGAACCTTCTGACTGAAGCCATCTATATCCATGACAAAGTTGTGTAGAGGGAAGGGTGGGCATCGATGGGCTTGCTCTCCTCCTTGTTGGCATCAGTCATCCTGCTGAAGTCGCTCATCTCCTCGTCCATCAAGTCATCCCTCTTCCTCTTCCTCTCAAGAGCAGGACCGTGCTCAACAGGCTTGTCAGGACCATCAAGGATGATGGTTTCTTACTCCTAGATGTCTAGATACTCAGGTGTAGGCATATGAGAATCGAGAGGCTCACTGGAGCCCATGACATTCTTGCTAGTAGACAACTCATAGGAGAAGATCAGTTGCATCTGCGAGTAGTTCTGGATTGGAGTGTTGAAGAACTCAACGTCCTCGAGGTGATGCTAAGAAAGAAATATAATGTTGTTAGTTGTGATTGGCATATTAGAGAAGCTAATTACAAGTCTAATAAGTGGTATGTGAGCTAACCGCGGTGTGGCCTTGGTAGTGCTCTGTCTACAACATAATAGTGAAGGTGTTCTGATCCCATTGTGTGTTGTTAAGGTCTTTGAGCCTGGTACTTGGATCCATTTAGCTCTCCACTTTCTGAGGTGGTTGTAGACTTGGATTGGGTGACCTCTTATCCACACAACTCGAAGACCTGCTTAGCAACAGAGTTCATGTGCACCTCCTGAAAGCCCTTGTCGGCGCTCACCCCACTGGATATAATCTCACACATCTTTTGAAGGACAAAAATGGACATGTAAGGCTGCCACTTCATGTGTTCCCCTTCCCAGAGATCTTTGCCTTCCCAATCTTGATGGCTGCCTTATTTGCAGCAGCAGTAGCAACATTAGGCATCACTACCATAAAAGATGGTTCCCTAACAGGCGCCTTGAACACATCTAAGTCAGAAGGCATTTACTCGAACAGACACTAGGATTCTTCAACAGATGATGACATGAACTGGTTGGTGGACAAGACAATGGCCCAATTAAAATCTTCGGTGTTCATGCCCTACAATCATTAGCATTAGGACTAGTTCAAAACACACTACACATGGACAAGAAGAAACACAAAGCATACTACACATGGAGCCCCAATCATGAAGTTCAACACACCACACATGGACTGATCTTCAAGCTCAAAGCAAACCATTAGGTTAACACACCACACATGGACTGATCTTCAAGCTCAAAGCAAACCGTTAGGTTCAACACAATATCATACTCACATATCGACCATACTTGCATAGTAGCATACCACACATGCTCTAATTGTCAAGCTATTACCACATCTACCATAGTGTCACCGAAAGCGACATGGCAAGCCGCATGAACATCATCAAAGCCTACAAGCAAAACCTAGCATGCTAGCAATCCATCACCACTACCACTTGATCTACCACAACATCACATGCTCATAGATCTACAGTCTATCATGGTACCACATGTGCACAGATCTACTCCCACCACATGCTCATATATGTAAGCCCAAGCAAGTTCAAGTTTAGCTTGATGGAAATGAAAAACTCAAAACTGAGTTTAATACTGAGAAAGCTACCTGGACTGAAGAGAAGGCTTCCCTGATCAAGAGAGCTGAAAAGGCTGAGGCCTCGTTAGAAGAGGTCACCACAGAACTTAGTGGCTTGAAGCAGCATATCAATCAAATGACTTTTGCTATCTTTGGTAAGACCTGTTATATCATAATAACTTTCCACCTTCCATGTTATAAACCGTCAGGTGACTTAACCGTCATATGCCATGCAGGTCCCATGAGCAGCAATCTTGGGAAAGAGATGCTGATAAAGCTCAAGGCGGTTTATACATTAGTAGAAGAACTGTACACCGGAGCTTAGCGTACGATAGCCACCATCTCCCCAAGTAATCAAGCTCCATCTCTTCTCAGCAACGTTTTAAGACAACATTATGTTCTTCCTTCCCGTATTGAAGATAAAAAACGGTCGGCTACTAGAGCCGGTGCCATTACGGCTTTAAGCTGGGCAAAGGCATGGCAGTCAGAATTAGACCCGGCCGAGCTAGCCACTAGCTTCCCTAGTTTCAAAGAGGACGGGTCTGCTTTTGACAAGAAAGATTTTGCTGCGTGTGTGAAGGAGATGCGTCCCTTGGCGAGCCTGCTTGTTGAAGAAACAGATCTGACCAAATATCAGGCAGCTTATACCGCAGAGAACCAGAAAATGCCCACGCCGTCTTACAAAATTGCAGATCTTATCCCTCCAATCCGTAAGCACACTTTTGCCCCTGAAATCGATCCATCTGAGCTTATCGATGATGAAGTTGAAATCCAAGCCTTGACTGGCATCAATTGGTCATCGCCTGACTTCTAGACGGTGGAGGGAGAAGAAGAACCGGTGCAGGATGACCTGGAAGCCTCAAGCCGCCAAGACCAGGAGAGCTGACCCGCAGGACGGTCTTCAATTTTCCCCATCAAGTATTGCTTTTGAAAACACTTAATCATTTAGGCTCGGGGAGCCAAGTAATAGGCTAGTTAAACTCTGATCTGTCGTGCCATCGTACACGTTTTGTTTTACACAATACTGCTGATCCGCCAGTTGAAGATCTACCACTTATGCTTATGATATCATCAATTTATGCAGATCAGATTTATCATTTTCCCTGCAGACAAAAATAGATCACGAGTGCCCTGGCGATTTACCCCAGGGTGGGTCACAATACCCCATATAAAAACCACTGGTGACTTTAATAGTACATAACCAGGGCTGGTTTAATCACAACCTTATATAATCATAACAAAATATCATACCTGTGATATTTGCTCACACCGTCGGCTTATGATACCTATGGAGTAAGGGTTATAACCCAAAGATTGAGAGCACAACGCCCTGTTCAATTGATTCATACTGCCGGCTTACAACGCCGCATGCAACAAGGGGTAATATCCCAGAACTTAGAGCAGAGCGCTCTGAGCACATAAAATCATCATACACTGGCTACTTAAAGTCCAAAGCCAGGCCAGGTTAACAAATACCGGGTAGATTCATATATGAACCATAGGGCAACATAGCCCTCATCGGTTTTCAACCATGTAATAACATGTCATAAGAAATGAATCTCAAAAAATGATTAAATCAAATACAAATCAAAAAACAAAACAAGGCTTTCATAGGCTGCCAGGCCTTCAAGTCAAGTGCTTTTCAAGGGCCGCACAACCACTGAGTTAAACCTTCATTCAACCTTGTAAGCCGGGCCTCACATGACCAATTGCGGTTTTAACTTTGACAAGTTCAGGGCCTGTATAAGATTGACTGTCAATAGTACGGCGTGTCATTCCAGGATTACCTGGGCAGAGTGGCAGACTTAAAAAAGGCAGGATAACCAGGATTTTTTGGTGAATACACCTGGCGTCCAAGCCTATTGCACGGGTCAACAAAGCTCTTGTTCATTAACAAAGAGCACCCAAGTAATGTTTCATTCCAGGCTTACAAGCCGGATCAACAAAGGTATTCATAGCTATGCTCAATGAGTAGGAAGCCCCCAAGTATTTTGTAATCATGGCGTACAAGCCGGATCAAAAGGGTAGTCATAGCTATGCTCAATGAGCAGGAAGCCCCTAAGTGGTCATATCAAGTGACAATAAAGACTCATTATTCTCAGAAATGAAACAAGAGAGGCCCTGAATTATCAGGGATGCCGACTTTATTATATTCATCATAATATATACATTGTCAAAGTATGTACATCACAAGAGCCAGTGGCTCAGGTGTAATAAGTCCGAAGATGAGCAATATTCCACGGCCAGCGGCTCTCCTCCTCCGACGTGCATGAGTCCTTGTGGTCTCGAACATCGATAAGGTAGTATGACCCATTGTTCAGATTTTTGCTGACCACAAAGGGCCCTTCCCAAGGTGGGGATAACTTGTGCATATAAGTTTGATCCTGGATAAGCCGGAGCACCAAGTCACCTTCTTGAAAGGTCCTGGTTTTAACCCGGCGGCTGTGATAATGGCGCAGATCTTGCTAGTAAATCACCGAACGAGCTGCCGCAAGGTCACGCTCCTCATCCAACAGGTCAATAGCATCCTGACGTGCTTTTTCATTATCGACTTCAACATAAGCTGCCACACGGGGCGAGTCATGATGGATGGCACTAGGGAGAACCGCCTCTGCTCCGTAAACCATGAAGAATGACGTATAACCCATAGATCTGTTGGGGGTAGTATTGATACTCCGTAACACTGAAGGTAATCCTTCCACCCAACAACCCGGCGTCCTCTGCAAAGGGACCATAAGCCGGGGCTTGATGCCTCTCTAGATTTCTTGATTGGCTCTCTCAGCTTGACCATTGGACTAGGGGTGAGCCATTGATGATACATCAAGTCAAACATGCTCTCGTTGACAAAACTCTTTCATAGCACCCTTGGACAGATTAGTGCCATTATCAGTTATAATGTTGTGGGGAAAGCCAAAATGGAAAATCACCTTTTTGATGAATTGAACCACCGTCGCCGTATCACACTTACTAACTGGCTCTGCTTCAACCCACTTTGTAAATTTGTCAACCGCCACCAAGAGGTGGGTCTTTTTATCCTCGGACCTTTTGAAAGGTCCAATCATATCAAGCCCCCAGACCGCAAACGACCAAGCAATTGGAATCATCCTCAATTCTTGAGCCGGCACATGAGCTCGTTGTGAGAATTTCTGACAACCATGACATTTACTGACCAAATCCTTTGCATCAGCATGAGCCGTCAGCCAATAAAATCCATGATGGTAAGCCTTGGCTACGAGAGACTTAGAGCCGGCATGATGACCACAATCTCCTTCATGAATCTCTCATAGAATCTCACAGCCTTCCTCAGAGAAACACAACGTTGAAATGCCCCTGTGATACTGTGATGATGCAACTCTCCATTGACAATAGTCATTGACTTAGACCACCGGGTTATCTGCCTGGCCAAAGTTTCATCCTCAGGTAACTCGCCCCAGGTCATATATGCCAAATATGGAACTGTCCAATCAGGAATAGCATGAAGAGCCGCCACCAGCTGTGCCTCCGGGATAGGAATAGCAAGATCTTCCTCTTTAGGCAATTTGACTGAAGGATTATGTAGAATATCAAGGAAAATATTGGGTGGTACCGGCTTATGCTGAGATCCCAACCGGCTTAAAGCATCAGCCGCCTTGTTTTACCTTCGATCAACATGCTCTACTTGATAGCCCTTGAAGTGACCAGCAATAGCATCAACCTCTCGGCGATAAGCCGCCATGAGTGGGTCCTTAGAATCCCAAGTGCCAGAAAATTGCTGAGCTACCAAATCAGAATCACCAAAACACCTCACCCGGCTTAAGTTCATCTCCTTAGCCATCCGAAGACCATGGAGCAAGGCCTCATACTCAGCTACATTGTTAGTACAAGGGAACATCAACCTTAAAACATAACAAAATTTATCACCTCGTGGGGAAGTCAAGATAACTCCACCCTCCGAGCCTTCCAACTGCCTAGATCCATCAAAGTGAATAGTCCAATATGTGCTATCCGGCTTTTCCTCAGGCATCTGCAACTCTGTCCAATCATTTATGAAGTCCACAAGTGCTTGAGACTTGATGGTTGTGCGAGGCATATATATCAAACATGCGGTCCAAGCTCAATGGCCCACTTGGCTACCCGACCTGTGGTTTCTCTGTTTTGAATAATATCCCCTAAAGGGGCAGAACTAACCACAGTGATGGGATGACCCAGAAAATACTGTTTGAGCTTTCGACTAGCCATGAACAACCAGTACACAAGCTTCTGCCAATGTGGATACCTCTGCTTGGACTCAATGAGCAACTCACTGATGTAATAAACCGGCCGCTGAACCGGATATTCCTTGCCTGACTCCTTCCTTTCCACCACAATTGCCACGCTGACAACTCGGTTATTGGCAGCCACATACAACAACAAGGGCTCTTTATCAACAGCAAGAACCGACGGCTCAGCTAATTGTTTCTTCAAGGCCTCAAAAACCTGATCAGCAGCATCACTCCAGACAAAGTGATATGTCTTCTTCATCATCTGGTAAAGAGGGATATCCTTTTCACCCAACCGACTTATGAACCGGCTTAAGGCCGCAATACGACCCGCCAAATGCTGAACATGATTGATACACGCTGGTTTAGCTAGGGAAGTGATAGCCTTTATTTTCTCCAGGTTAGCTTCAATACCCCATTCAGAAACCAGAAAGCCTAAAAGCTTGCCTACTGGTACGACAAAGACACACTTGGCCGGGTTAAGCATCATCTTGTAGACCCGGAGATTGTCAAAGGTATCTTTCAAATCATCTATCAAGGTTTCATTCTTCCTGGATTTCACCACAATATCATCCACATAAGCAAGAACATTGCACCCAATCTGATCATGAAGGCAATTTTGCACACACTGCTGGTAAGTTGCCTGGGCACTCTTGAGCCCAAAAGGCATAGACACATAACATAAGGCTCCAAAGGGAGTAATAAAAGATGTCTTCTCCTGGTCCTTAACTACCATCTTGATCTGATGATAACCAAAATAAGCGTCCAAAAAGCTCAAACGCTCACAACCCACCGTAGCATCAATAATCTGATCAATACGGGGGAGAGCAAAGGGATCAGCCGAACAGGCCTTGTTTAAGTCCGTGTAATCCACACACATATGCCAAGTACCGTTTTTCTTAAGTACCAGCACCGGGTTAGCCAACCACTCAGGATGAAAAACTTCAACAATAAACCCAGCCACCAAGAGCCGGGCCACTTCCTCACCAATGGACTTGCGCCTCTCTTCATTGAAATGGCGAAGAAATTGCTTGACCGATTTAAACTTGGATTAATAATGAAGAGTGTCCCCAGTGAGTTTCCCCGGTACACCTGGCATGTCTGAAGGCTTCCATGCAAAGATGTACCGGTTCTCATGGATGAACTCGATGAGTGCGCTTTCCTATTTCTGATCCAGATTGGCACTGATGCTGAACTGCTTGGATGAATCGCCAGGAACGAAGTCAACTAGCTTAGTGTCATCCGCCGACTTAAATTTCAACAGGGGATCATGCTCTGTGGTTGGATTTTTCAAAGATGTCATGTCCGCCGGGTCAACATTATCTTTGTAAAATTTCAATTCTTTTGTTGCACAGACAGACTCAGCATAAGCAGCATCGCCTTCTTCACATTCCAAGGCTATCTTCCGGCTTCCATGCACTGTGATGGTGCCCTTGTGACCCGACATCTTAAGCTACAAATAAACATAACAAGGCCTTGCCATGAACTTAGCATAAGCCGGCCGCCCAAACAGAGCATGATAAGGGCTCTTGATTTTAACCACCTCAAAAGTCAATGTCTCAGATCTGGAATCATAATCATCTCCAAAACAAACCTCCAAAGATATTTTGCCCACTAGATACACCGACTTACTAGGCACCACGCCATGAAAGATAGTGTTTGACAGCTTAAGATCTTTGTTAGTCAAGCTCATGCGACAAAAGTTTCATAATACAGAATATTAATGTTGCTGCCCCCGTCCATGAGTACCTTAGTAAATCTGTACCCTCCAACCCGAGGTGCCGCCACCAGAGCCAAATGACCCGGATCATCAACCCGGGGCGGGTGATCCTCACGACTCCAGAGAATAGGGTGTTTAGACCATCGAAAGTAATGGGGAATCGCCGGCTCAACTGCATTCACTGCCCTTTTATGGAGCTTTTGATCTCGTTTGCATAAACTCATGGTGAAAATGTGGTACTGTCCACTATTCAATTATTTTGGGTTACTCTGATAACCAGACTGCTGCTGCTGATTCCCTTGACCAGATTGTTGATTAAAACCACCTTGATTGCCTTGGCCTTGGAAACCGGAATTAGAATCGCCACCACCATAACCCGGACTGTGAGAGCCGGATCCTGAGCCACCGTCTGGCCCATGATTGTTCTAGAAAAAATTGGAATTTCTATACTCCCTCATAACGAAACAATCCTTCCAGAGGTGACCAGCCGACTTTTCCCGCGTACCATGCTTCGGGCAGGGCTGATTCATCATCGCCTCAAGATTGAATTTTGGTCCTCCAAACCGAGGGGGTGGCTTTCCCTTGTGGTGCTGACTATTATTCTGCGTATTGGTGTTAGCCACAAAATCTAAATTACCATCAGCTTTGCGCTTACCATTGCCACCCTGACTCGCCGGGTTATGCTGCTGCCCTTTTGCGTTGCTGCTCTTTTTTCGCTTACCCGACCTTTCATCATCATACTCGGGGTCCTTGGTACTATCAGAGTCGGCATACTTGACGAGAGCTGCCATTAGCTCCCCCATGTCGTTGCAGTGGTGTTTAAGCCACCCCAATTTCTGCTTAAGGGGCATGAAACGACAATTCTTCTCCAACATTAGGACTGCTGAACTGGCATTGATACGATCTGATGAGTGTAGGATGGCTGAGACCCGGCGCACCCAATGGGTTGTTGACTGGCCCTCACCTTGGACACAAGAGTCCAAATCCACGATTGACATAGGCTGCTTGCACGTGTCTTCAAAATTCTGGATAAACCAGGCTTTTAACTCGGCCCATCATCCAATGGAGTTGGCAGGCAGCCCTTTCAACCAAGTAATAGCCGTCCCGTCCAACATCATGGTGAAATACTTATCGCATGCAGCATCGCCAACATCCAGCATCTCCATTGCCATCTCATAACTTTCAATCCAAGCTTCAGGGGATTGATCTGCTGTGTAGTTAGGCACCTTACGAGGACCCTTGAAATCCTTCGGCAAACGCTCATTACGCAGAGCCGACACTAAACATGGCACACCCAAGGTTCTAGAGGTCACGCCTTCCTCCACCGAAGCTGACGGATAAATTGGTGAATACTGATGAGCCGCCTGCTGAGCTGCCAGCTCGGCCTCCCGACGTGCTCTGCCCTGATCCACCAAAGTCTGAGCATTGGTACCACCATGCACCGAGTCATGCCCACGAGGCTGGTTATGGTGTTGTTCACTGCTTGGGACTGTTGGTGAGTCAATGTGCCTGCTATAACTCCGGCTTGGACGAGGGGTTGAGTGAATCCGCTCGCTATTGTAAGAAAGCCGCCTGTTGACTTACAGTTGTCTGAAGAAGCTCTTTGGCCCTTCGTGTCTCTATCGCCGTTGGAGACCCGCCTTCAACTAGTAGAGCCGCCAGTCGCGTTACCGCAGTAATCATATTATCCAAAGGGTTAGAATAATGACCCGGTGGTGTCAGAACATGCTGAGACGGAGTATTATTCAAACGTGGCGGGTCCAACACGTGTGGCTGAACCAGCGCTCCAGTTCCAGGCACTTTGATCACCCGGTTTACCACCGGCAGGTCACTGGTCCCTGCTCCAGGCGTTTTGAAGAGGTTCCTCGGCTCATAAACTGGGGGTAGATGACTCCGGTGCCTCCTCCTCATGACCTCATTTGAAGCGTTCTGATCCAATGTGAGCCGGAAGGAAGGAATTCACTGTGCCTGGGCGTCCAAAGCAGCCCGCTCCGTAGCCATCCTAGCATTCTCAGACGCCAGCTCTTCCTTGGCTTGAGAGATCTCATCTTGTAGCTTTGCCACATCAACCTTATGTTGTTCCTGGTTGTTCGGGGTTACCTCTACCCCCATCAAAGTCGCTAGAGCCTCCAATAACCTGTGACAACTTGAGCCGGCGGGCGCGCAGAGCCACTAGCACCAGCCGCCACTGCAGCCATTGAACTGGAGGTTATAGCTGCAATGGTTGTTGAACCGAGCACCAGTTGTGTACCGGCCATGAAGATTGCGACCCTGTTCGGTGACTCATAGGGGTCCAGAATACCGTCACCATCGGACAACCCCCAAGCCGTTTGTCTTATAGTTGATACAATGAATTAGTCTCGCCTGTGGATGACTCACCATCAGAGTAGATGGCCGTCTCACCGCCAGACACAAATCCTTCCGCCCCATGGATGAAACCAACAAAGGCGTGCTTCACGGCGGGCTGAACCCGAGCGGTAGTGCACGCTGAGCCATCTCAATGATGTCGGTGCAGATGTCCTGCTCAGGGCCCAGTTCGCCGATTTTGCCGATGAAAACGTGGATTCGCTGAAGGGGACCCGGTACCCGTACTCAATTGAGTCGGCCTCGGGGCCCCAGCCTGCATCGTCGATGTAGAGCTTGCCGCGACGACTCTTGGTCATCCGGCCCACAACATATCCCTTGATCCCTTAGAAGTTGCCATGTAAGAACTCGAAACCACCATGCGCTGGCCCCATGGTGGGCGCCAACTGTCATGGAGTTGTCACGGCAGATGTCCTAGCGGAAGGACTTAGTCGTGGAGCCATCACAACAAGGTTAGCTTAAAGGGGTTAATCGGGACAAAGGACACACAGAGTTTATACTGGTTCGGGCCCTTGTGGTGAAGGTAAAAGCCTAATCCAGTTTGAGGTGGTATTGCTAGGGTTTCGATTACCAGGGAGCGAATACGCTTGACATATTTCTCTGAATCTTGTTTCTTACCCTAAATTGTCATCGGGTCATCCCTTTATATACACAGGTTGATGCCCGACGGTTCACGGAGTCCCGACCGCCTCATACACAACGTGTCCGGCTCGGTGACTAACTACACTTGTCGTACAATACAAGTCATACATACATGGCGGTTCATCCCCCTGGGCCTTAAGTCACCTCTGGGTCTTGGGCCGTCAACGGGCTCGCATGACCCGCCATCTTCATTGGTAAGCCACCAATGGTATGACCCGGCCCCTCCTGGGCGGTTCATACCCAGTAGTTATATCCCCAACAGGGAGGAAAGTAGAACTTGATGAGGTAATCATACCTTCTCTTGAATTGGAAAGTAGCACATCAGAGAACTCTATTCCCGTGATGCCTAGACCGACTAGAGAGGAAGCAAACGATAATGATTATGAAACTTCAGATCAAGTTGCTACTAAACCTGTAGGTCAACTAGAGCATGATCCGCACCAGAGTGGTACGGTAATCCTGTTCTGGAAGTCATGTTATTAGAGCAAGGCGAACCTACAAACTATGAAGAAGCTATGATGAGCCCAGATTCCGACAAATGTCTTGAGGCCATGAAATCTGAGATAGGATCCATGTATGAGAATAAAGTGTGGACTTTAGTGGACTTGCCTGATGATCGGCAAGCCATTGAAAATAAATGGATCTTCAAGAAGAAGACATACACTGATGGTAATGTCACCATCTACAAAGCTTGACTTGTCGGAGAAGGTTTTCGACAAGTACAAGGGGTTGACTATGATGAGACTTTCTCACCTGTAGTGATGCTTTAGTCAGTCTGGATCATGTTAGCAATTCCCGCACTTTATAACTATGAAATCTGGCAAATGGATGTCAAAGCTGCATTCCTTAATGGATTTCTTAAAGAAGAGTTGCATATGATGCAACTAGAAGGTTTTGTCGATCCTAAAGGTGCTAACAAAGTGTGCAAGCTCCAGCGATCCATCAATTGACTGGTGCAAGCATCTCAGAGTTGGAATATATGTTTAGATGAGGTGATCAAAGCATATGGTTTTATACAGACTTATGGTGAAGTCTGTATTTACATGAAAGTGAGTGGGAGCTCTGTAACATTTATGATATTATATGTGGATGACATATTACTGATTGGAATGATATAGAATTTCTGGATAGCATAAAAGGATACTTGAATAAGAATTTTTCAATGAAAGACCTTAGTGAAGCTGCTTACATATTAGACATCAAGATCTATAAAGATAGATCAAGATGCTTGATAAGATTTTCAATGAGTACATACATTGGCAAGATTTGAAGGAGTTCTAGCATGTATTGTAAGGTGTGAAGTTGAGTAAGACTCAAAACCCGACCACAGCAGAAGAAAGAGAGAGAATGAAAGTCATTCCCTATGCCTCAACCATAGGTTCTATAAAGTATGCCATGCTGTGTATCAGACCTATTTGTGTACCTTGCCAATGAGTTTGGCAAGGGGGTACAATGGTGATCCGGGAGTAGATCACTATACAGCGGTCAAAATTATTCTTAGTTACCTAAGAGGACTAAGGAAATATTTCTCGGTTATGGAGGTGATAAAGAGTTCATCGTAAAGATTTACGCCGATGCAAGCTTTGACACCGATTGAGATGACTCTGAGTCTCAATCTGGATACGTATTGAAAGTGGGAGCAATAAGCTAGAGTAGCTCCATGCAGAGCATTGTAGACATAGAAATTTGCAAAATACATACGGATCTGAATGTGACATACCCGTTGACTAAACTTCTCTCACAAGCAAAACATGATCACACCTTAGTACTCTTTGGGTGTTAATCACATGGAGATGTGAACTATATTATTGATTTTAGTAAACTCTTTGGGTTGGTCACATGGCGATGTCTACTATGGGTGTTAATCACATGGCGATGTGAACTAGATTATTGACTCTAGTGCAGAGACTGATGGAAGGCAATAATAAAATGGTTATTATTATATTTCCTAATTCATGATAAAGGTTTATTATTCATGCTATAATTGTATTGGCCGGAAACTTAAATACATGTGTGGATACATAAACAAATATCGTGTCCCTAGTAAGCCTCTAATAGACTAGCTCATTGATCAAAGATGGTTAAGGTTTCCTAACCATAGATATGAGTTGTCATTTGATAATGGAATCACATCATTAGGAGAATGATGTGATGGACAAGACCCATCCGTTAGCTTAGCATTTGATTGTTCAGTTTATTGCTCTTGCTTTCTTAATGTCAAATACATATTCCTTCGACTATGAGATTATGCAACTCCTGGATACTGGAGGAATACCTTGTGTGTTATCAAACATCACAATGTAACTGGGTGATCATAAAGATGCTCTACAAATATCTCTGAAGGTGTTTGTTCAGTTGGCATCGATCAAGATTAGGATTTTTCACTCTGAGTATCGGAGAGGTATCTCTGGGCCCTCTCGGTAATACACATCATAAGCTTGCAAGCAAATGACTAAGGAATTAGTCACGAGGTGATGTATTATGGTATGAGTAAAGAGACTTGCTGGTAACAAGATTGAACTAGGTATGAAGATACCGACGACTGAATCTCGGGCAAGTAACATACCGATCGACAAAGGGAATTGCATATGTTGTCATAATGGTTCGACCAATAAAGATCTTCGTAGAATATGTAGGAGCCCATATGGGCATCCAGGTTCCGCTATTGGTTATTGGCCAGATAGGTGTCTCGGTCATGTCTACATAGTTCTCGAACCCATAGGGTCCGCACGCTTAACGTTCGTTGACGATATAATGTTATATGAGTTATATGATTTGGTGACTGAATGTTCTTCGGAGTCCCGTGTGAGAGCACAGACATGACGAGGAGTCTTGAAATGGTCGATAGGTAAAGATTGATATATTGGACGATGGTATTCGGACACCGGATGTGTTTCGGAAGGTACCGCGTACTTAACGGGTCACCGGAAGGAGTTTCGGGCACCCCCCGCAAAGATATGGGCCTTATGGTCCAAGTGAAGGAACACACCAGCCCACAAGGGGGTAGTGCGCCCTCTATAGGGCTGGCCTATGGGGAGGGAAACAAAATGGGAGGAGGAAAGGCAAGTGTGGAAGTTGGACTCCCTCTTCCTTCCCTCTCCCCCTCTTTCCTTCCCCCATGTTCATACAAGGAAAGGGGGCGCAGAACAAAGGCAGGGGCGCTAGGGGCCGGCGGCTAGCCCTTGGGCGCGCCTGGCTGCCTCCCTCTCCCCTCCCACCTATATATACTTGACGGCCAGGGGCATAGCTATCGATCTGCTCCAGATGGCCAAGCAACTTGGCCCGCAGTGCGAAGCCGCCGAACACGAAGATATGTCCTGGGAGGAAGACTTCTCCTTGGACAACATTGTCGTAGATGATTGAAGGGGCCATCAAACCTTTTGAGGATGGCACAGTGGAATTCTCATGCAAGCACCAATGTCGGTGTCAAAACCGGTGGATCTCGGGTAGGGGGTCCTGAACTGTGCGTCTAAGGTTGATGGTAACAGGAGACGGGGGACACAATGTTTACCCAGGTTCGGGCCCTCTCTATGGAGGTAATACCCTACTTCCTGCTTGATTGATCTTGATGAATATGACTATTACAAGAGTTGATCTACCACGAGATCATAATGGCTAAAACCTTAGGAGTCTAGCCTGTCTGACTATATCTGTCCTTCGGACCAAGCCCTCCAGTTTATATAGTCACCGGAGGGGACTAGGGTTGTACAAAGTCGGTTACAGAGAAATGAATCTTTAGATTTGGACGCCGAGCTTGCCTTCCATGCCAAGGAGAGTCCCATCCGGACACGGGAGAGAGTCTTCAGTCTTGTATCTTCACAGCACACTAGTCCAGCCCATGTCCAACAGGTCGGACGCCCGAGGACCCCTTAGTCCAGGACTCCCTCAGGCGCCACACAAGGACACAAGACTGTCTTAGCCGTGTGCGGTGCCCCCGTCCATAGTTTACTCCCTCGGCCATATTTGCATAGTGCTTAGGCGAAGTGTCACACCCTGATTTTTTCCTTTCTTTTTCTTTTGATTTTCTTTGGATTTCTACTTTGAATTGCTTTTCTGTGGCTATGTGGTCTTGAAACCTGGAGAGATCACTCTTTATTCCTCTCCCAAGTGGCTTACCATCCTTATACTCAGCCCTAGACCCTGTCATTTCCACCTTGGACCAATCCCAATATTCTTTTTATTGGGAATATTCCTTTTCTATTAAAGGAATAACCCTATTTGCCCTAGGTTGTGAAGCAACCTATATTTCTGTCACTCCCAAAATTTCCAAATAATTCTCATATATTGTTTGGGTCATATCTTCCACATATAAGTCAAAACCCTTCCTTGTCCTCATTAAAGATAATTCACAAATATTCCTTTACTTATTCTGCCATAAGTGGCTTTTTGAGAAGGAAGTGTCATTTATCTTTGCTTGATTGACCCCAAACTTTTTGGACACCTTTTCCTGTCCATATCATTGCCCCATGCCAAAATTCAACTCAATTTGCCTAGTGAATATTGCTGAGCAATTTTTTGATAGTTCCTGTCTAAGGGAAGCCTCTGTGAAGGAAGTACTAACTAGGGTAATCCAAATGAGTTAAAATTTCACAAGGTTCTTCATATGATCAAATCATCACTCCCCTCAAGATTTGGGCTCATGTCATAACTCTATGTGAGCTCAGCATCAAATCTTGGTTTCTGGTCAGATTTTTAGGTTGTGAAGCAACTATATTTTATATTGCTTCATTTTTGCTGAAAATTTACCAGTGCATGCTCCTACCCATATAAACTCTCTCCACCAAATTTGGGCTCAATTTATCTATCCATTTTCCCTCAGCAACTTTTCCAAAATTATGTGCAGAGAGGTGCATTATGAAGGAAGTACCACTTTGGCTTGTCCAAATGGTATGAAAATTTTATGGCACCCTCATATGGACATATCATTATTCCATGACCATTTTTAGCTCAATCCAGTCTAGCAAGCGAGTGCCACTTCATGATTCAGTTTCTAGACCATTTTGTTGATTGTAAAGCAACTATAACAAATATTGGTCCAAATCCTCTCCGAATGCACATGATTGAAGTCCTTCCTATCCTGAACCTCCTAGACAACAAGTTTGTCCCTTTACTCATCTCATGTCACCCTAGACACTGGTCCAAGTTTGCTAAAGCAAACTTCAGAGACACTTCCCATCTAACCATAGTGTGTTTCCTCGAGCAATCACCTCCCATGTAACCTAGCCTGGAGGAACAACACTCTAGACATGATTTGGCCGATCTTCGCGCAATGCGTGCGCCAGTTCACGCGGTGATCATGGGGCAGACGCGCCAACCATGCGCTCTGGAGTGTTCCCGACCCTGTTGTTGTCTGCTTCCTCCCCTTCTCGAGCCTTCTCCTTGTCAAGTAGCTAGCCCGTGCCCGTGCTGTCATTTCCCCTGTGCCTCTGCCCCTTCCGGTAGCGTCTCCGTTGAGTCGCCATCATCGCGCCCGTGACGCTAGCTCCCCTGCTCCTCCATTGTCATGTCGGCCAAGCTCTATAGAGCACTCCCGAGCCCTCCCCTGGCCTATATAAGCGTTGCCCAAGCCCCTCCGCACCATGCTGCCCTCTCCACGGCCATCCAAGTCCACCGGAGCCGCTCCATTGCCCCTTTGGCCGCCGCGGATGTCGCCGGCGACCATTGCAATCGGGTTGCTCCGAGCTCCTCATCCCTGCCTGACCACACCACCACCTTCTCCACCTCCCGGCGATCCTCCCCGTGCCTTCTGCACGTCGCCGGAGTGCCTAAGGCGGCCGTCCCCAAGTCTGCCCGCCGCCTCCCCGCTTCTCTGCTGCCACGAGCCGCCGTCACCCTCTGCCCTCCCCCGACGCTGCTGCGGTGCGGGGTGGAAGTGGCCCTCCTCCCTGCACCCATCGGCAGCCTCGCCCTGGCCAGAGACCCCCGGAGCTGGCCAGGCCGATGCCGGCAGCGCCCCTCCCTTGCTCCTGCTCTGTCCCTGCGGGGAACGGGCGAGGAAGAAGACGACCTAGGCCAGGTGGGCCCCTCGTCGCCCCCGACCCCACCTGTCACCGACCACGGCCGTGTCCAGTCAGATAAGTCAACACGTATTCCTGGGATTATGTTTGCTTGTTCAGAAAGCGTATTCTGGTTTAACTATGGCTGAAGTGCACTTCTCTATGCGGAAAACGTATTTCAGCCGAGTGCGCTTTCAGTTCAGCCGCGAGGGGCCTGTTTGTGAATATAATTTTTACAAATCAGTCCCTGTTCTTCAAACCTTCATATCTTTTTTATCCTAACTCCGATTCAGGTAAATCCAACACTTACTTCTTTGTCTCATCGAGCTCTGTCTGTTGATATCATTTTCACTAGGTGGTCCCACAGTGAAAATGACCATTATGCCCTTGCCTTTAATCAGTCCCCTCCGAGAGTGAAGCGTCCGACGAATCGTTCCGTGACTTAACCGCACTTCTTCTTGGTGGATCCTTCATCCCCAGGCAAGCCACGACAACCACTTGCATGATGGATTTGCAGTAGCCATGGTTTCCACTTGAATACTTAATAATTGTTTGCTTAGTTGGTATTGTTATTACTGTTTCAGTTATGCTTGTGAATCCATGCTTATCATCATGCTATGTTCTTATTGCACCTTGTTAGCATGTTACTACTCGCTAGTATTATTCTTGCATGTCATGCTTGTTAGTAGAACATGTGGTAATAGTGATGTTCTCTGATGCATTAATATCGTTAGTTATGAAAGTACTTGTGATATACATGATCATCGCTATACCATGTTCATCTGCAGCTAGTAGACTAAGTGCTTTATTATTGTTGATGCTATGGTTTCATATGGTTATGTTGATATCATGCTCATCTGCATTGTTATTTCATCATGTTACTTTAATATGGTTAGCTATTTACTTTTCAATTTTAAACGGATATTAAATGAACTTGAACACAAGTTGGTTGAGTCATAGTGCCATCGAGACAAGCTGACCAGGGCAACCACATTTGCCTTTATGGGGAGGCCTTAATGCGGTCTATTATCATGCCTCTCGTTGGTGCCTCCAACTAAGGAAGGTTATGCATGCACGCTGCCCTGGCCCGGTAGGCGGTGATAACCTTGTGTGCCCGAGTTGTTTGCGCGCTTTTGTCCCCATTTGGGATCGTTTATGTTTTGCCACGACAATGGCTGTTGGGTGTCACCAGGTGACATCGGGGCCACCCATGACTTAGCCCAAAGGGGAGTTGGTCGGAGTGGCCAGGAGGGTTTCATGGCAATGATTGGTTTTGTTGGAACACCGTTGATCCACCCGAATGGGAGTTCGGGCCCATGGGTTCTGTGGTGTTGGTACATTGTGCTAACCTCTGCATAGTGTGTTTAATCTATCGATAGTCGCGCCCGCGAATATGGGCACCAGTTCATAGTAGGTCACTATGAGTCAACAGTAATAATAACCTGCTTAATAAACAACCTTGGTTCGATAAAGAAAGAAGTTGGTTGATCTTTATGTGATCGTGAGAGGATCACAGTGGTATCATGGATACCTAAGTTGGTTGATATTTATGGTGTTATGCAAGAATCAAGGGTAAAGATCAAGCTCCTTGTGGTCATGTAATGATTACTATGGTATTGTTAATACCAAGCTTGGTTTCATCCTGAGGTGATCGTGTGATGACCATGATGGTAAGTGGTTCATGTGGTGGTTACGAGGTAACCCCGAACAGAGTAAATTGGTGCATGATATTGTTAACATGTTGCATGCCAGTATCACCATATGTTCACGCCATGCTAATCTGATATTGTTCTATTGCCATTTTGTTCACCATGTCCATGCCATGTGTTCTGATAGTATCATGCTCAACATTTCTAAGTAACATGTAAATGCCATGCTGTTGTTTGTCTTGATTGCTTTGGTTGCTGTGAGCTTGCAAGTACATTCAATGTACTGACCCAGCGTGTCATGCCAGTTTGCAGGTCATGCCTTGTCTGCTTGCTTGTTTGCCAAGGATCTTGAGTTTGCGAGCTAGGATAAGCGTTCCAGCCAGAGTCCCTACGGAGTGGAGTCCATCGTCGTCGTCGTTGTTCCGCTGCTACGAGTTGTTTGGCTGCTAGCATAGAGCAACCTTAGCAGGCATAGTGTCGATGTGCCGATGTAATTCCCTGTTATATTGGAACCCTTGTACCCTTATAGACTGAAATAAAGAGCTATTTTGTTCTATGCCAAGCAGTGCCATATTCCAGAAGACTTGATCTCTGGGTTGGAATACGGAGTGTTACGGTCTCTTTGAGCCGGGGTGCCACACGAAGCCCATGCGAAGACCACATCACCATCACTGTCACCACATTTTTGTGTTGCCATAACTCATCTACAACCTCGCCGTCTTGCTGGATCAAGAAGGCGGAGGACGTCCCGGGCTAAACGTGTGTAGAATGCGGAGGTGTCGTGCATTCGGTACTAGATCAGTTGGAGCCTGAAGAAAGTTTGACTACATCAACCGCGTTGTGAAACGCTTCCGCTTACGGTCTACAAGGGTACGTAGACACACTCTCCCCCTCTTGTTGCTATGCATCTCCATGGATAGATCATTGCATGTGCGTAGAATTTTTTTTGTTTTCCATGCAACGATTCCCAACAGTGGCATCATGAGCTAGGTCTATGTGTAGATGATATGCGACGACCCACAAGTATAGGGGATCAATCGTAGTTCTTTCGATAAGTAAGAGTGTCGAACCCAATGAGGAGCGGAAGGAAATGACAACTAGTTTTTAGCAAGGTATTCTCTACAAGCACTTAAATTATAAGTAACGAGTAGTTTGATAGCAAGATAATTTGTAACGAGCAAGTAAGGGTAATAGTAACAAAAGTATAGCAAGGTAGTCCAATCCTTTTGAGAAAAGTATAGGCCAAAACGGTCTCTTATGATAAGCAAAGCATTCTTGAGGGTACACGGGAATTTCATCTAGTCACTTTCATCATGTTGGTTTGATTCGTGTTCGCTATTTTGATAATTTGATATGTGGGGTGACCGGTGCTTAGGTGTTGTTCTTACTTGAACAAACCTCCTACTTATAATTAACCCCCTCGCAAGCATCCGCAACTACGAGAAAAGTATTAAGATAAAATCTAACCATAGCATTAAACTTTTGGATCCAAATCAGTCCCTTACGAAGTAGCGCATAAACTAGGGTTTAAGCTTTGGTCACTCTCGCAACCCATCTTCTAATGACTACTCCACAATGCATTCCCTTAGGCCCAAATATGGTGAAGTGTCATGTAGTCGACATTCACATGACACCACTAAGGGAATCACAACATACATACCATCAAAATATCGAACACATATCAAGTTCACATGATTACCTGCAACAAAATTTCTCCCGTGACCTCAAGAATAAAAGTAACTACTCTCAAATGATAATCATGCTCAAGATCAAAGGGGTATTAAATAGCAAAATGGATCTGAACATATAATCTTCCGCCAAA
The DNA here is from genome assembly GCF_018294505.1 of Triticum aestivum. Lineage (NCBI taxonomy): Eukaryota > Viridiplantae > Streptophyta > Magnoliopsida > Poales > Poaceae > Triticum > Triticum aestivum. The sequence continues at coordinate 401,245,253 of NC_057804.1, read as the reverse complement.
TAAACCATATAGTAATCAACTACAAGATGGAATCAACACTACTAGTCACACACAAGCACCAATCTATAGTTCCAGTAACAAGATTGAACGCAAGAGATGAATTAAGGTTTAAGATGAGATGGTGCTGTTGAAGATGTTGATGGAGATTTCCCTCCCCAAGATGGGAGAGTTGTTGGTGGTGATGATGACGGTGGTTTCCCCCTCCGGGAAGGAAGTTCCACCTCGAGACAGCAGCGCTTCGTCCCTAAAGCCCCCCCTATTGTTTCTAGGTAAAAATGACTTATATACTAAGAGGGGCACCGGAGGTGGGCCGAGGAGGGCACAACCCACCAGGGTGCGCCTGGGCTCCCTGGCGCACCCAGGTGGGTTGTGCCCACCTGGTGGGCCACCTATGGTAGTTATTTGCTCCAATAATTCTTATATATTCCAAAAAAATTCCTCGTGAAGTTTCAGCTCATTTGGAGATGTGCATAATAGGTGGCCTGACGTAGCTTTTTCAGTTCTAGAATTCCAGCTGCCGGTATTCTCCCTCTTTGTGTGTACCTTGCATATTATCAGAGAAAAGGCATTAGAATTACTCCAAAAAGCATTATTACGCATAAAAACAATATAAATAATAGTAGGAAAACGTGATACAAAATGGATGTATCAACTCCCCCAAGCATAGACCTCGCTTGTCCTCAAGCGAAAACCGAAATCGAAAACATGTCCACATGCTTAGAGAGAGACGTGTCGATAAAAATAAAATATGAACATATAAGCATCATGTATATTATTATAACATCAACAAACTTTTTCATGGAACTTTTAGCACATAATGTTTATCATAAACTTATCATGAACAAGTAACAATTCATCACAACATCGAAGTATAAAGCATAAACTTTATTGAAAACCAACAAACTATGTTCCGAGTCAATTTGCCAACTACAATTCATCATCTTTTCAGGAAGGGTCACGTATCGAAGCCTTTATGGCAAGTCCACATACTCAACCATCATATAGTCTTCTATGATTGCTAACACTCACCGCATGCACATGAGCAAAAAGTTTCAACCGGACACATAAGAAGATAGGGGCTTATAGTTTCGCCTCCCAATGTATTCACCTCAAGGGCGATGTCAACAATAATAAGTCATGCCCACCCATATCCAACTAGATATATGTGCCTAGATCTTTCCTCACCACATGGCATTTGCCAAAAGAGAAAATAAAAAGGAATAGAGGGAGATACTTTGACTCTTGCATAAAAGTAAATACATGAAGGTAAAAGATAGGTCCCTCGCAGAGGGAAGCAGAGGTTGCCATGCGCTTTTGTTTGTATGCTCAATCTCTTAGTGCAAAAGAACGTCACATTATATTGCCCCTTATGATAGCAACCTTTATTATGCAGTCTGTCGCTTTTATTCTTTTTCATCACAAGTTCGTACAACACTCAATTTTCTCTTACACTAAATGATCCAACACTTTTAGAAGCAATTTTTATTGCCTTATTGCACTGATTAAAACTTATTTGAAGGATCTTACTCAATCCATAGATAGGTATGGCGGACTCTCAAGACAAGATTTGGGTTTAAGGGTTTTTGGATGCACAAGTAGTATCTCTACTTAGTGCGGAATTTTTGGCTAGCAAAGATGGGGGGGCAAGCACCACAGGTTAAAGGATCTATGACAGTATAACTTCTATGTGAATATGAACAAACATAAATCATTACATTGTCTTCCTTGTCCAATGTCAACAATTTTGGCATATAATATTTTGATGGGGGATCACAATCACAAAAGATGTCCAAGATAGTGTATTTGCATGTGAATATTCTCTTCCATTATTAATTCTTTCGTGAATTGCATCATTGACCAATGCTATGTTTGTGAATCTCCAATAATTTTTTCTACTTATACTCTTCCTTATGTGATGTCATTACTTACCATAAGATTAGCATATGATCTTTTTCATTTATTTCCTTTCTTTTTATTGAACATGAAAGTAAAGAAAACAAAACTCAAACAAAACTATATTATATATCTCGCACATGATTACAAGGATAGATCACTGAGCAAACACTCAAAAAGAAAGGATTGAACTAAGCTTTTATTCAACTAAAGCAAAAGATAACTATGGATCTAACTAAGATAAGTAAAGGAAAAAGATAATGGAGGTGATACGATACCGGGGCACCTCCCCCAAGCTTGGCACAAGCCAAGGGGATTGCCCATACCCGATACTCAAGTTTACTTTGGTGATGAAGAAGGAAGTGGTGGTGATGAAGTAGTAGCAATCTTATCCTCAGGTTTCCACGCCAAGGTCTCATCATCATAAGAGCAGGAGTGAGTCTCGTGGGTCCTGCAACTGGCAGCCAAACTCATACCTTTAAAACTTGCCTCAAATTCAAAGACTTGGTTTTGGAGATCATAGATCTGGCTTTGGAGAATGATGATTTGCTCGTCGAAGGTGAAGATGATGTCCTTCATGGACTTGCCATCCACCTTGAGATCACGGGGGTAGTCCATGATCATGAGGCGATTGGCATTGAGTCCATGTTCTACCATCCCCTTGCACCGGAAGACCTCCTGCTCCATAGCTTCAAGCCTAGACTCCATGGTTCCCGTCCCTTTGGGACCTTGCACATCGCGGATGTGGATCACCCCCTCACGCATCTCGATAGCTTGAGGGTGCTGCATCACCTCCCGCAAATATGGGTTGATGATGTTCTCAAAGAACTTGTCCTTGGAGGAGCTCAAAGCAGCCATGGTGAATTAGATCTGTCAGAAAGCAACAAGGAAAAGAAGAACAGAAGATTTCTTCGTGATACGATGGTTAATAGGTTCAGGGGGTATATATAGATTTTTTATCTTGGGAAACAAGCAAACGGGAGAAAAACGGTGTCCGGAAGGTACCCGAGGTGGGCGCAACCCACCTGGGCGCACCTGGTGCCAGGCACGCTCTGGTGTCTTGCACCCACCAGGGGTGCCTTCTTGGTTGTTTCTTATTTTCCTAATTTTTGATATATTCCAAAACTAACAGTAAATATTTTTGCGGATTTTTTGGAGTCCGTTTACTTACCGTATCACGCACCTCCTCTTTTTATGACGATTCTGGAGTGTTCCAGAAGGTTTCTTTTATGTGTTCTTCCGGTGTCATAGTTTGGATAATATTGCTTTCAACATTAATGGGCGTACCTGAGATAAAATGTTTTATTCTTTGCCCATTGACAACCTTCGGATTACTACCTTCGACATTATTTATTTTGATGGCTCCACATCGATAAACCTTCTTGATAACATAAGGTCCTTCCCATTTGTAGAGGAGTTTTCCAAAGGATCTGAAACGAGAGCTGTACAAAAGAACATATTCTCCAACTTTGAACTCATGCTTTTTGATTCTTTTATCATGCCATCTTTTAACTTTTTTTCTTTAAATAACTTGGCATTTTCACACGCTTGGGTTTTCCATTCATCTCGTGAGATGATATCAAATAACCTCTTTTCACCAGCAAGTTTGAAATCATATTTGAGTTCTTTAATTGCACAATATGCTTTGTGTTCTAACTCAAGAGGCAAATGACAAGCTTTTCCATAGACCATTTTATAAGGGGACATACCGATAGGATTTTTATATCACTACAAAAAACTACACTTCCGTGATGATACATGTTTGTCACAATAGGTCACGTTTTCTATCATGCATGTACATCCATGATGATTTTATGACAGAATCAAGATAGTCATACATGTGTTGTCGTAGAAGTGTTCCATGACATTACCAAAATTATCATCACGGAAGTGTCCACTTCCATGACGATAAATCATGCGTCATAGAATTGCTTTCGTCAAGGGTAACTGGCACATGGCATCCACCATAACGGGTCACCGTTAAGCTATCGGGTTCCAGTTTGGATCCGATAACCTGTTAACAGCCCGACCGATGGGGATTTTCCATGTGTAAAATTCTCATTCGCCGGAGGATCCATGTGTCGGCTCAACGTTGGGATAGATGTCATCCACCCATAGTACAGGAGGCGCCTATGATACGTCAGCACGTGGCAAGGCCCAATAGTGGCCCATTCCGGTGAAAATGGCTAGCTCAGTAAAAATTAGCAGGCCGGCCCATATAAGGCCTACTTGTGTCAGGTCCATTTAAGCCCAAGGCCCATACGAGATGTGCCAATTCGGCTCGTCAATGACCCATTAATGATTTGACACCATTGCAGCCCATCATCAGTTCGAGCCCGTTAACAACCCTCTATATATTTGGGCTCAATATTGGCCCGATGTGGTTTCGGCCTGTTAACAACCCATTCAAGGGATGTACCAATTTTCATGATGTACATCTTTCGGCCTTTTAGCAATCCATTTAAGTGTTGGGCCAATTTTCGGCCCGGTGTGTCTTTCAGCCTGTTAACGGCCCATAAATGAGTTGGGCCATTTGCAGTCGGACCTGAGTTTTGGCCTTTTAATGGCCCATGCTCTTCATGGTGCAATACCAGCCCGGTTTCTCTTTCGGCCTGCTAAAGGCCCACAACAGAGTTGGGCAATATATAGTACGACCCGACTTTCGGCCTCTTAGGGGCCCATGCTCTTCATGGTCCATTACGAGCTCGCTGTCTCTTTCGGCCTGCTAAAGGCCCACATTATAGTTGGGCCATATGTAGCCCGGCCTTAGTATCGACCTGTTAACTTCTTGTGTAATCAAATGGGCCCACCTGTTGCCCGCTTCGATGTCGGCCTGTTAGCGACCCGGGAGGTAACAGGGCTGAGCATTAACTTTCGGCCTAGTAACGACCCATTAACTTAATGGGCCCACTAAAGTTCGAACATGTCTATAGGCCCAGTTAGATAATTTGAGCCCATTACGACGAGCAATTATGCACAGAACCAAAACCGATCAATCAAAGGCCTATGAGAATTTTGGCCCCTACGAGCCCATTAGGGAAGCCCATTAAGGGCAGTGGGCTACTTCCTTCATATAGGGCCCACGACTGTTCATGCTAACTAATAATTTAACTGCCTTTTGAGCTTCCTAACGACTAGTTAGCTGGAATGCGAGGCGCGCTAAGCAAAGGTACGTCATACAGGAAAAAATGTTGCACATCCAGCATATATTGTCAGATTGTTGGTTCTGGCAAAACCCTTGAGGTTTGAACACTGGGGTGCGCACGAAGATCTCTCCTCCCCCTAGCTCACGCTCTCACCACAATCTCAAATCTAAGCACGTCGAACTCATAGAACAAGGGACATAGGGTTTATACTGGTTCGGGCCACCGATGTGGTGTAATACCCTACTCCAATGTGGTGTGGTGGATTACCTCTTGGGCTGAGGAAGAACTAGTACAAGGGAAGAACAACCTCCTGAGGAGAGGTGTTCTTGAGCTTGGTAAGCTTGTGTGGTTGAGGATGATCTGAATGGCCCAAGATCAGTTGCCTCCTACTGTGGTGGCTAGTCCTATTTATAGAGGCCCTGGTCCTTTTCCCAAATATAGGCGGGAAGGGATCCAAAAACGGCCAAATTTGAAGGGAGACAACTAGTACACGTTATCCTCACTAAAGGTTGTCTTCGCCTGCCAAAGGCTCTGGTGGTGACGCTGTCCTGGGCTCCACGGTGACTTCCATCCTGCCGTCCTACTGGTCTTGGTCTTGTTGCACCGATATGGAAACCTTTGCCTGATGCCTCGGGACTCCTCGCCCGCGCTTTCCTCTTTAGCACCAAAGAGGAAACGAGTATGGTGCATGCTCTGGCACTCTCCTGGCGCCCGCCTGGCCTTGGTCGCCATGGCTTGCATCACAGGAACCTTGCGAGGTGCCCCTCGCCTTGATCTCTCTGCCCCTCGCGAGCCAGCCTAGTGAGGCCGCCCCCAAGGAGGTCTTGCATCGTCCACCTCGCGAGGCTTGGCCCCTCGCGAGGGTCTTGAGTGTTCGCTGATGAAGATGGGCCGTACAGGGCCGCTGGTAGAGCCACGCCGTGGGCCGCGGGCTGGCAAGTCTGGGGACCCCATTCCCAGGACGCCGACAGTAGCCCCGGGGCCCAAGGCACGCTCGGACTTGGCTTCGAGGCAAAGCCAAGGGGTAAGTGTGGAGTGCCGTGGGCCCCAATAGCTTGCGGCCTCGGTTGACGCATGGCGATTGATGGGACATGGGCGTCTCCGCTTCCCTACGCTGCCTCGGCAACTGCCCGACTTGACGAGTCCCTAATACATGCAGAGAAAACCATCATTACCTATGATCGTGGGGGTCGCCGGTTGGCCTTCTACTCCTATAAATGAGGAGGGGGGCAGAGCCCCCATCACCCATCTCTTCCTGCTCCGCTCGCTTCTCCTCCCTCGCTTCATCGCTCGCAGCGATTCCCATGGCGCCCATTCGGAGGTTTTCAGCCGCAGTAAAAGTGAAAAGCCCCCCGTGACGAGCCGGGGCCACTTCCACCGAAGAAGAGGCTGACCAACCGCCGCAATGTAGTTGTGAGGCTAGAGGTGTCGAGGCCTTGCTGTGAGCGGCCTCCCCCTGGGTATCCGCTTCCCTTGTATGCCCAGGCGGAGGGCTCCGGAGGTAGAGGCAGTGACCAATGCCATTCACGTCGAGACCGTGGCCGGCGCGCCGTGGTGGCACGCACCATCGCCCTAGGAACCCACACCGAGGGCTCCTCGCGCGAACTTGTGATGTGGGCAGCGATGCCTCCGTGCACTTGGATTCGCTTCCTGCAGTTCTTCTCTGCAGAGATGTCGCCGAGGGGTCCCCTGGAGCTTTGGCTGCAACACGCCGAGTGCGACACCCCAGCGACAGGGGCGGAGGTCAAGGTCGTTTCCCCGGGCAAGATCTTCATGACCCATGGCTGGGGCAAGGTTACCCAGGTTTGCCGTGCGGAGGGCGCCCTCGCCATCCACTTCGAGTACGACGACGCATCCATGATGTTCTTCAAGGTCTTCGATGAGGAAGGCCGCCACTTGGAGTGCTGCCCTGGAGGGGATCGCCGAGATGGCGTGGCGACAGGGGCAAGGTCCACCGCTGGCCTCGCCGGCGGTTCCTCTGGAAGCAGCGGTGACGCTTGGGAGTCTAGTGACTCTCCTGATCCCTAGGAGACTCCGGAGACGAGCGACGACAGCTACGTGCCCCCGAGCTCGTGCCGGGCCCGGAGTGCAGCCGCAGTGTCCAGCCGCCGCCGTCGCTGATCTGGATGGGGTTGGCGCCGGCCTCCCGTGGCCCACTATTGATGATGACGTTGGCAGCGTTGGTGCGTGTAGGTAGGGCTCCTAGAAACTTCCTCCTTTTGTTCCCTGCAAGGAATCAATATGGACCCCGTGGGGGCGTGTAAAGGGTCTGTAATGTCTTTTGCTACTATCGTCCTTATTACGAAGATCTACAAACGCATGTCCTGCTTCAGCTTAATCTCCCCTTTCCAATTTTGCGGTAGCTTGGTGCTCTACGTCGACAGGTCCCGGTCCCCAGGAGGGCTGCAGCCGTTGGTATGCCAGGTCGCGATGCCGTGGTCAAGGCCAGGAGGTGAGCGGCCGAGGTCCACTAAGAGCTCCTGAGGCGCGATGCTCAAGAGGTCCCCTTTGGCGTGCAAGCAGCTACCTGAAGGTGGGAAAGGGAGGTGACATCACTGCAACAGGGCTGCAAGAGATGGGAATCCTATGCCGCGGTGCTCGGCTGACCCGGACGCGAAACTTATCTTGGTAGTCAGAGCTGATTCCTTTTGCAGCACCAGGCTCCTTGTGCATTGGCGACTGTTGTGTAGCTAGGTTAGGCCCGTGCGGGACTCCCCCTCTTTCCCACGCTCTTCCGTGTGCTCTACGTCCTCAGGTCCCGGCCCTCGAGCGAGCTCAGCCACCACTGGTATGCCAGGTCGTGATGCCATGGTCAAGGCCAGGGGGTGACGGCTGGAGAGCCAGTAAGAGGTCATGAGTTGTGATGCTCAGGAGCCCCCTTTCAACACGCAAGCGAATTGCATGGGAAAGGAAGGAGCCCACGGTGCCGCCCGCTATTGCCCTTGGGAGGTTCCTGCGGGTTAGCGTGAGGAGGGGTACGAATTGCAACCACGCTTGCCGGTTTGCCGCTTGTCGTTCCGCAAGAAGATGAAGGCACTGAGGGTCTGGTAAGGTGACGTGCACGGGTGTGCCGCGAGGTAGAGCTCAACCGCTTAGATTTGTCAGTGTTGCAGGGACGAACCCGAGCACAAGCGCCGTGTTAGCATGAGTAGCCCTCGTTGCGGGGTGAGCGAGGGGCCGATAGGCAACGCAGGCGGACACGGTGAGTGACGATCAAGTAGGGCATGACTATAAATAACTCATGCATGGGAAGCGAACTAGCTTAGATAGATGCGAGAATGATACATGCCACTGGGGTGGACCCGAGCGGCCAGGGGATGATGCAGCCCGAGGGACGCCCCCAGTAGAGTAAACTAAAGATGCAAAAGGATACATGCCACGGGGACAGGCCCATGCGACCTGGGAAAGATGCACACCGAGGGGCGCTCCCAGCTAAATAAACTTGAAAAATGTCACCTGGTTCTATTATCGAAGGAATGTTGAAGTAGCTAAAGGCGCGTGCTGAAGAAGCCGCTCCTCATGAGCCGCCAAGACCCTGAGCCTCGGGAGGCTCTGGGGGCTCAGGTGGTTCCTTGAGGACCGTCTCCATCTCCGCCAGGACTGTGTGATGCCTGGCCTCCTGGGCCGCCAGGATGGTCCGTAAGTTGCGCTGGAAGGCGGCTGCCATGCTCGGCAAGCCAAACGGCATGCGAACATAGCTGTGAGGTGGACCCACGCACCGCCCAACACATGAAGACTAGAAGCGCTCCTAAGATGCGGCCCTGTTGAGCCCTGGGATGTCAATGCAGACGCGCAGCCCACCATCCTCGCCTGGATGGGGAGCTTCACCAAGTGGGCGGCGGTCGCCGCACATGGCTCTTGCATCCTGTAGCTCCTGAGTGGTCTTGGCGATGAACTCCTGAGCGTCGGGCGCTCCTCGCCCGGTGTCCTCTGGAGGGAAACGTGTCGCAAAGCATGCCTCCACGTGGTGCCCGAGCGCCTCCCTCGTGATGTTGGCCAGGTCTGAGGCCCTCCAGAAGAGAGCCCCCGAGCCCTGCCCGAGGAGGGCGCCGAGCATGCCTTCCTATGTGAGGGAGGGAGGCACCCCAGCTACGGGCGCTGATCTTGAGGCGGCGCCGCTAGAGATGATGCCCTCCTGAGGCTCTATGCGGAGTAGCTGCTTCTTCTTCTTGGGGATCGCCTTAGGAGGGTATTGCGTGCCCTTGCTGCTAGGGTCTTCGATTGCTATGGCTTGGAAGGCACGCTCGAGGGAGCACATTGCATCTCTTTCCTCGCAGGGGACTATGATGATCCCACCGCTCCCTGGCATCTTGAGGACGTTGTAGCCGTGGTGGGTCACCGCCATAAACTTAGCTAATGCTGGATGCCCGAGGATGGTATTGTAAGGCAGACGGATGTGGGCGACGTCGGAGTCGATGAGCTCGGTGCGGTAGTTGTCACGCTGGCCGAAGGTGACAGGAAGGTGGACCTGCTCTATCGGGGTGGTGGAGCCGTCGGTCACTCCTGAGATGGGCTTAGTAGGCTGTAGCTGATCATATGGCACTTGAAGGCTGTCGAATGTCCCGACAGACAGGACATTAAGCCCTGCGCCACCGTCGATGAGGGTCTTGGTGACTTGGACGTTGCTGATGACGGGCGAGCACAACATCGAGAGGGCGCCTGTGGTCGCCGCTCACTTGAGCTTGTTCGCCGAACTGAAGGTGATGGCGCACTTGGACCACCTGAGTGGGCGCGTGGCCTCGAGCCTGGGAAGGGCTGCATTCACTTCGCGAGAGAACTGCTTGAAGACGCGCTGGGATGCTGGGGCCTGATCTTCGCCCAAGATGCAGGCGATAGCGCGCAGCTCCTGGAAGCCCCTAGCCCCCTCGTCCTGATGGTGGTCGTCATTTCTTCTTGGCGGTGGCGGCAATGGGGGGAGACTAGCATTGCCCTGAGGGCGATCCTCGTGAGGCAGATCCCTCCATGCGTCCTCATGAGGCTAGTCCTACCAGCGGTCCTCACGAGGCCAGTCGCACCACTCCTGGCGGGGGCCGCGATCGTACCAGCGTCCTCCACCTCGTCCTCCTCCTCGGCCGTAGCCCCGGTCGTTGTGCTCGGGGAGTCGACCGAAGCATCCATCTCAAATGGCTCTGAGCTCTTGACAGTCATTGGTGTTGTGGCTGTGTACGTTGTGGAAGGCGTAGAATGGACGACTACTCTTGGACGACTCGGGATGATACCGAACGTGCTTCGTGTCTGGCTCCACTGCAAGAACGGCCACCCCCTTGCACTTCACGTCCTTGGCCCTGGCTTTCTTCTCCTTTGGGTCGGTAGTAGGGAGATCGAGGAGGGAAAGGCGCCCTTCCTCAGCTCTTGCGCACTTGGTCGCCATGTTGAACAGCTCCAGGGACGTGCATAGCTCCTCGTGGATGGCGAGCTCCTCCTTCATCTTGACGTCACGGATGCCATTGAAAAACGCTGAAATGATGGCCTCGTCTGTCACCTTGGGGATCTTGAGACGAACGCTGTCTGAAGCGCTGGATGTACTTCTGCAGGGTCTCTCCTAGCTGCTGCTTGATGCGGCGTAGGTCACCCGCGGCCGGCGGGTGGTCGTGAGTGCCCTGGAAGTTGGCGATGAAGCGGTCACGCATCTCATCCCAGGAGGAGATCGAGCCCGGGGATAGGTTCAGGAGCCACGACCGAGCACTATCCTTGAGAGTCATGGGGAACCAGTTCGCCATGACTTTCTTTTCACCGCTAGCCGCCTCAATGCTCAGCTCGTAGATCTACAAGAACTCCGCAAGGTCGGTGGTGCCGTTGTAGCGAGGAGGCAGGTCTGGCTTGAACTTGTCCGGCCAGACGATGCTACGCAGCTTTGGAGTGAAGGCGCGACAGCCTGCTGTGGCCAACAGGGCCCTTTGCAGATGCGGGGCCTGCCCTTGATGTCCGTGCGCCGCCACCACAGGCGGCACTCGGTCTTTTCGTGGTGGCGCTGGGAGCGCGGGAGCATTTTCTTGGGTCGGGGAACCTCTTGGCAGCTTCCTTCTTCTCGCGCGGGCGCCCGACACGGTGGGTCACGCCGGGGGGCCGTGCGCCTTGGCGCCAGGGCTCCGTCTTGGTGCAGAGGTGGTGGAGGTGCTCCGTGAGCCACATCGCCCGTAGCTAGGCCGAGGGCGAGGCAGCGAGAGGGATGGTGCGGGAAAGCCCCCAGCGACACTGACGAGCTCGGCGATGCGGTCCAGCCAGTCCTCGTAGAGGTCGTCGACTGGGCAGTAGCGCAGGAGCTCGTGCGCCATGAGCAGCACAGCCTGCACGTCCGTGGGCACGCGATGATCATGAGACGATGAGCAGGCCGGGGCTAGCGATGGACTGGCGGTGCGGGTGTCCCGCCGTGCGGAAGGGTACAGCGAGGACACTTTCTCTTCGTTTCCCGTCGGGCCGGTGGCGGCATTGGCGGCGGGCAATGGAGAATGGCGGGGAGGCCCGCCGACAGGGGCCGCTGAGCGACACGGGTGGCAAGGGCGGCTTGGTGCTCGGCGCAGGCTTGACGCATGTCCACCATGGATGCGGTGGAGCGGTGGAACGTGGATCAACGGAAGGAAAGCTTCAGCGCACCCCTACCTGGCGCGCCAAATGTCGGATTGTGGGTTCCCGTAAAACCCTTAAGGTTCGAACACTGGGGTACGCATGAAGATCTCTCCTCCCCCTAGCTCACGCTCTCACCACAATCTGAAGCTCAGCACGTCGAACTCACAGAACAAGGGACACAGAGTTTATACTAGTTCGGGCCACCGATGTGGTGTAATACCCTACTCCAGTGTGGTGTGGTGGATTGCCTCTTGAGCTAAGGAAGGACTAGTACAAGGGAAGAACAGCCTCCTGAGGAGAGGTGTTCTTGAGCTCGATAAGCTTGTGCGGTTGAGGATGATCTGAATGGCCCAAGATCGGTTGCATCATACTGTGGTGGCTAGTCCTATTTATAGAGGCCCTGGCCCTCTTCCCAAATGTAGGCGAGAAGGGATCCAACAACGGCCAAATTTGAAGGGAGACAACTAGTACAAGTTATCCTGACTAAAGGTGGTCTTCGCCTGCCAAAGGCTCTGGTGTTGACGCTATCCTGGGCTCCACGGTGACCTCCATCTTGCTGTCCTGCTGGTCTTGGTCTTGTTGCATCGATATGGAAACCTTTGCATGATGCCTCGGGACTCCTCGCCTGCGCTTGCCTCTTTAGCACCAAAGAGGAAATGAGTACGTTGCGCGCTCTGGTGCCCGCCTGGCCTTGGTTGTCATGGCTGGCATCACATGAACCTCGCAAGGTGCCCCTCGCCTTGATCTCTCCGCCCCTCGCGAGGCAGCCTAGTGAGGCCGCCCCCAGGAGGTCTTGCATCGTCCGCCTTGCGAGGCTTGGCCCCTCGCGAGGGTCTTGAGTGTTCACTGATGAAGATGGGCCGTACAGGGATGCTGGTAGAGCCATGCCGTGGGCCGCATGCAAGAAAGTCTGGGGACCCCCGTTCCCAGGACGCCGATGTATATTGCAGGAAATTACATCCATTGGGTAATCAAAGATTGATGCCAGTGCAAATAAATGAATAGAACCTAACGATCTACAATGTCACAATCTGCAACCTCAGCATGGATGAAGCCCATAAGAATGTGAGCAAGTTCTTCCTTCTTTGCTACACTGTCTCTGAAAACATTGATCAGTTGTTGTTGCGCAAGAATGTGCACCTCTGATTCCTCCATGATTTCCGTCATTGCTTCATCCAGTAATTGGTTCACAAACATACATTTTTTTGTTGCATTCCAGACAGAGGAAACTGAACAAATTCAGATGGTTATTTTGGCAGGCTTGTGTTATTGATAGTGGAGACTGTCTCGACCACTGCATCATAACATAAATTAGGAGGGGAACTGAACAGATTAATCAAGAGTTATTGCCATATTACCTGGCCTAGATTTATTGGAAAGAAACAATGGGGTTGCCTTGCTGTTTTCAGAGTTTGTCTTCTTATCTTCAACAACCTGCACCAAATTAACATACTAGCATTGCTATCATTGCCCAGGTCAGATAATAGGAAAGCAACATTGACACAACGAACGTTTGGGCAATGAGACCACACCAGCCTACACCAAATTAACACAATATGTCACGGCTATGATCAGCAAGGTAAGGTAATATGAAAGAAACATTGACACAATGAATGAATGGGCAACCAGAGTAGCACTGCAATTCAGTAATGTGCATGATATGAGATAGTACACTCATGCAGCTCAGTATGCAAAACTACCATGCAGTTTTCCTTGCAAAAATCAACATTGTCACCTTTAATTATACATTTTGCTACAACTAAATTTAGATCAGATAAAGGTTGGATTCATGCCGATTAACAAAATACATGCTGATGTAAAATTATAGTGATATACAACAGGTACTTACATCAGCATTGGAGCACAGAGAATTCCCGCAAGATACTTTCCTCAAATATGATCCCAGTGCAGAAAGTCTTCTATCCTTTAAGCTTATTTTCTAAAAGAGAGATGGATAAGAAACATGTAGAAAATATGATCAGAATGCTATAAAATTTCATGATGCAACGATACACACATGCTTCTTAGAATGGAGTTGACATATTTTTGCTGGACTGGAGCAGACTAGTTCTTTGGCCACTGGAATCTGCTTATTATTAGTATGGGTTGGGTTTCTCTGCGCTGGAGCAGTATCTATGAAAACTGGAGTTGGTTTACTATCTCCTAGCGTTTGGATCTTTTGCAAAGACCTTGTTTGTAACCCTTCAGATTCTAACATAGCCGTCTTCCCCTTGCATGACTTATATAGAAGAATGGTGCTTCAATTATAAAACATGCTACAACAGAGAGATGGAATAGGTACTGAAGAATAGAAAGGCATGACATATTGACATGCATTCCCTCCATCCGTAAATAAATGGATGGGTCTAGGCGTATTTCAGTTCTAGATACATCCATTTTTATCCATTTCTGCGACATGTAATCCGGACGGAGGGAGTATGATGTAAGAGCTCGGGATACGACATGACAATAGAGTAAAAAAACACTAGTTGAATGTAAAAATGTATGCTAGTAGAATACATACAGAAAAAAACTAAGGCAACATATGCGTGTGTGATTGGGAAACTAAGATGGCATTGCAACAGACCACTAGAACATCACTTCAATGTAAAAAAACATGGTATGGTAGACAGATGAAGTACATACTGATGAGTAACAATGCATAAGATATTTAGAAGCATGATGTCCAAACTAAGCAGATGGCATTGCGATAGAGTAGAATGACAGTACTTGAATTTGAAAACATGTTATCATGAATGGAATAAGTACTGGAAAACAGGAAGGCATGACATATTTAGATGCATGATCAGTAGGCTAAGCACATGGCATTGCAACATAGTAGATGCACTCCAGGACATTATATGCATGTTGTACCCATATCACAGGCCAAGTTAGAGCAAGGACCATGTGGGGTGAATAGGATTCATCATCTTTCTACATGTCTTCTAAAGAACTCCCTTTACATGTTCCATCATATTGGGTATCATTGATGTCAAATTTCTTGGTTGTTACATTGCTCCGTGAGGTTCTTGTGGATATATCAGTGTGTGCAATTATATATTACATGCATGGAAGACAACTAGTAGTTAGATTTATGTAATGAGTGCCTGTAGGAGACGACATAAATAGTAGGACTGGGGTTAACTAGCAGCAACAGGTCTCAAAAACTAAAGGGAGAACACAGATGAAAGCTACAGAATATGTAATGTTTGTACTCGAGATTAACTAGATGGCACACATAAAAATTAAAGAACAACATAGGTAATGCTAGAAGTGGTATAATACTATAATCACCAGCCTGTGGGATAGCATTGGCGGATGGATGATAACTATGGAATAACATTACCTAAATAACAAGTCACTTAGTTGAACTATGGAACAACATTAACTCCAGAATAAGACCCATAAGAGATCAGCATGAATATACATTGAAATGTGATAATCTATTTTCCATGCTTAGATGAATAACAAAGCCATAAATGTTGCACACAAGTAAGATAAGGGTACAACCTATCTAGCCGCCATCCATAGGAGTGAACATCATGTGCTGACTTGTCGATGGCCATACAGTTTTTGTGGCCGTCCATGTCAGGCACGCGCATTCGATGCAGGGAACTATTGAGTGGGGACTATAGCTCCCTTCTGGTGTATGCTTCCCTTGTTGGAGCAGCTGCGGTGAGAAGGAAGACGGTGTGGCTGAAGATGCAGAAAATGCATAATGTTAAAAACGACGCATATCTCTGATCTAAAGAAATACACATTTGTTGACTGAAGACTAAATTGGGGTCACATGATATTATTTTATTTTGGTACTCTCCGATCTACGCCGGATGGCTTGATGGCCGTCTTGTGCCTCATGGCTGACACTGTTCAAAATCTTCCCTGAAGAGTAGCAATCACCGGCAGAGTAGCCTGCCTCCGGTGTCCGTGGCCGCGAGAGCTCCGACCAAAACCCCGCTCCCCGCCCCACCACAGTGCCGTGGTTGCGCCGCCCCAGGCCAATCCACAAAGACTCGCCGTCATCCAGATCCGGCGGTGGCAGTACCTTCAACCCATGCAACTCTAAGATAGCCATCTAAGCGCTGCTTCCGCGGCGAACTTGCGCCCCTGCACCCATACATTAGACACCAGCCAACCGGCAGCCTAGAAGCTCCGCCGCCTCGAGGGGTGCTGCTTTCCATTGGGAACCGATTGGCCCAGAATAAGAATTTAGACAACTGACGCCTACCTAAAGTGATTTGAGCTGAGGGTACGACCAATCTTGCGGCCCGGTGAAGTAGGCAACTCTAGCTGCCGAGCCGTTGAGGTCGGCGTGGTTGCAGTGGCTACCGGTGGCAGGAAAGCAGAGATGTCATGATGGTCGACGGCTACGGGGAAGCAACGCCGAGGCCCTGAACGCATCCGAAGTTAGAGCCGCTCCGGCACCGTGCACACCAGCGGGGGTGAATTGGCTCCGGTACAGTTCACGCGGCCGTCGTCATGGCAGCTCCGGCAGCACGGAGTAAGAGGCACACGGCCCAGTGCACGATGGCAAACGGACATCGTCTCTGGCAATGGGGAGGAGGGGGGTGGTGAATTTGGTGCGGTGGGGGCGCCATGGAGGAGGGGCTAAGGTTTCGTGGCTGGGGAGAAGGGAGCTTCCGTAGAGAAGGTGCTTTTGCGCCATGAGGTATGAATGGGGAATTGGGAGGGGGAACCATGTCTTACGGATGCATTTGTCTGAAATGTGTGTGTGTGTGGGGGGGGGGGAGTTACAGCTCTACCCCTGCCTTTAGGCTTCTGGGCTTCGGTCTGTGTACTGAGGGTCGGGGATAGTATAGTAACTTTGCTTCTCCCAAATAGTGGGCGCGAGCTATTGCGGGCGAGGAGGGCGTGTTTTGAAATAGTGGGCACGAGCGATTGCAAGGAGGGCATGTTTCGAAATAACCGGCGCGAGCGATTTCGGGCGAGGAGAGGGTGTTTTGCCGCCCATGGTTTATGAATTATTTGGCACATGTCATTTTGGCTGAGGAGAAGGCGCGCTTGGATGAAGTCACGAACCTACCTTCGATGTACAACGGGCCAATTGATGCGTGTCCCACATAGGCCGGTAATTTCGCGTCTCCCATTTATTTGCTCGAGCGAATTCCACCGAGCAAAGGGTGATTAGCGGTTCGTTCAAATTTTGGGAGAACGAGCATCCACATCTACCTTACAAAGTTGATTCGAATCAAATTTGAAATATTAGCTTGCCACTTCTTTTTTAGATGGAGAGATGTTGCTTGGGACTAATGTGTTTTTACATGCTCGTTGCTAACGATTTACTATATGACAAATAGTTGACCCACTCAAAAATGGGATTCAAACCCAAAATGAAATATCTCGATTCAATGAAATAGCTCGTTCACCAGGTCAAAATAGTGAACTAAATCCAAAATGGAACACCTCAATCGAGTAGCATGTTGTACAGTATTATAGTACTCCATGAACATGTTGAAAGTCAAATTAATAAACTTGTTTAATACGCATATCTCCATTCATGTGTGGACTGCAGACAACATGTTCTCCAATTTAAATGTTTGAATGCAAGTTTATATCAGTCTTTGATGCATAAAACGTGACCTCCCCCTCTCCCGGACTACTGCTCTCTCTCTCTCTCGCCGTCAATCTTCAATTCTATCGCACACATCCAAACACAAACCTTGTTGGTCCCTCTCTCCCTCTACCTCTATCTCTCTCTTTGTGTGTGTGGGGGGGGGTGAGGGAGTCCTGGATTAGGGGGTATCCGGACAGCCGGACTATATACATCGTCCAGACTATTGAAGTGTGAAGATACAAGACTCAAGACTCCGTCCTGTGTCCGGATGGGACTCTCCTTTGCGTGGAAGACAAGCTTGGCGATTCGGATATTGTATTTCCTTCCTTGTAACCGACTCCGTGTAAACCCTAGCCCTCTCCAGTGTCTATATAAACCGGAGAGGTTGGTCCTTAGAAGGCCGGTCACAATTACAATCATAATCATCATAGGCTAGCTTCTAGGATTTAGCCTTTACGATCTTGTGGTAGATCTACTCTTGTACTACTCATATCGTCAATATTAATCAAGCAGGAAGTAGGGTTTTACCTCCATCTAGAGGGCCCGAACTTGGGTAAACATTGTGTCCCTTGCTTTCTGTTACCATCAGCCTAAGACGCACAGATCGGGACCCCCTACCCGAGATCCACCGGTTTTGACACCAACATTGGTGCTTTCATTGAGAGTTCCTCTGTGTCATTGCTGCAAGGCTCGATGGCTCGTCTCGTTGTCAAGGATAACGTTACCTCCGAGGGAGCTCTGGTTGTAGGCCAAAGTCTTCGACTCGGCGGCTTCGTCATGGCCGCCCCATCAGTTGTCGCCCCGACGATGGCCTCTCGGGTCATCACGCATAACCTGCGCATCAATTCGGAACTCGCCGAACAGATGGATCCGATAGAACTCTCTCCCTTAATGAGCTCTTGGATCGCATCGCCACTTTGGGAGTCGCTACAGACTATGACCAGATCGGGCTTAAACTCGACCAAAGGGACATTAAATCCCCGCCGGCCACCCATGAGATAGCAGTAGTGGAGGAACCACGAACAGATTACCCATCTAATTTGAGGACGAATTGTCCGGATCACCGAGCTCCCTGAGCCGGACTCCAGCTCAAGGGAAGACATGACCCAGATCCCGGACTTAGGATCAGGTATTCGGCCAGAAAAATTGGGCAGCACCCCGGATTCCGAGCTGTCAGACTCGGAAGCTCCCATGCCCCTGGGCGCTAGATCGGATCAGAATCCGGATTCAGCTACAACTACCCAGCCAGACTTAAACCGTCTCTCCCATATCCGGCAAGAGCCCCAGGAGAAAGTACATCGCTACTAGGCCAGATTCCTCCTTATGTTAAATAAGGTCAACGACTGTCGCGAGGAGGACCTAGTCTCACTTTTCTGCAAAAACTGCACGAACAAAGGAATCCTTAATGCTATAAGTTGCCGTGACATAGTATACTTTGCTGACTTGGCAACCATAGTACAGAAGTACTATGCGATGGAAAGCGCCTGGAAAACCCAAATAGAATTTTGGGATAGTCCGGCTCTCACCAAAACCTTTGTCCGAACTAAACGGGCAAACTCTCATAAGTCGGCTGATCCAACCCCCAAGAAACCAAAGCCCACCCCAGGGCGGGGAACCGTATTGGAAGAATGGCTCAATGGGCCATGTAAACTCCACAGTACTCCAGACACAACACCAACCCATAGCCTTAGGGCATGTTGGATACTCCGGCAGGTAGCAAAAAGTGGCGAGGATCTTCTTGTTAGCCATAAAGCAGAACAACATCCCGCTAAAGAGCACAATACAGTACTAATAGTCTTCAAAACTTTCACCTCAAACAATAGGCGCAAGCGAGCTCATCGACGCTTCGCTGAAATCTGCC